>NW_011889116.1:1325597-1469148 GCF_000151845.1 Pteropus vampyrus
TTCCTTCCTTTCCTTCCTTTCCTTCCTTTCCTTCCTTTCCTTCCTTCCTTTCTCTTTTTGACTCAGCACACAAAGCAGATGATTTGGCTCTGAAGAGTGCAATGAAAATGATTCTCAAATCATTTTGGGAACTTTCCCTCCCTAGACTGTAGCAAAAACTGCAATAGCAATTAGTCGTCAAGTTGCTCAAGCCCATCTTGGGCTTGAGTTATTTTACATTTATTTTAATATGACTCCCAAATTACCTGCTTTCTGAAGTGACAGAATGATGAATTGTTTTTGCATAGTTTGGTGTGGTTTACTGTGAAGTTGCTAAAAGTGAAGAAGGTGGCCAACTGAAAACTCGAGTGTCAAATACCACAAGTAAGAGATGCAGACTGACTAATAAAGGTTGTTTCAGAGTGGCATTTACAAAATGTAACACAGTGGATGTAGGCCAGATATGGAAAAGAAGATAAACTAAGATTCAGTGTTTTAATTATATATGAAAAATGCATAAAGTTACTTTAGCTTTCAGATAATAGGAAAAGGTGTTAGTACTGCCAAAAGGTGCTTTTAGGGAAGTTTTGAATAAACAAGAACAGACTGGGGGCTCTTCAGGAGCCTGGTTGGGTGTTTTCCAGGTACCATTTTGGGGCAGTAGGAACCTTGCAAATTTACCATTGTCACTTTCAAACTTATGATCCTATGAGTCTAACTTTGTCAGCATTCCCAGAGTAAACTCAATTTCCCAGAAGCCTCACCTTTAATCATTCAAAAGTGTTCATTTAGAGCCTTCTATATACCAGACTTTGTGATGGGCGCATTCTTTCTTCAATTAGGTTGGTACATTTACGATCAAAATACCTCAAAATTTCACTGCTCTGTGAGGTCACACAACCTTTTAATGACAAGGGCTGGCATTCGTGCCACTTAACTGCAGAAAATCCAGTCTTTTACCAAACTCCCTGCCCCAGGCATTTTTGAGAGTCTCTAAAATATAGTTACACATTACTTAGATCCATCCTAGTTATTCAGCACAGCAGGTATTCAGTAAATTATTATACTTGTGAATAAATTTTGACAACCCCTTATATTTAGGTTTACAAAGCACTTTCATGGTTCTTTCATCTTAATCACTTACTACGTGTTCTATAGCAGGGGTTCCTAACCCCTAGGCTGCGGACCAGTACTGGTCTGTGGCCTGTTAGGAACTAGGCCACACAACAGGAGGGTAATAGCAGGCAAGCAAGCAAAGTGTCATCTGTATTTGCAGCTGCTCCCCAGCACTAGGATCACCACTTCAGCTCCACCTCAGATCATCAGGTATTAGATTCTCATAGGAACACTGGTCCCTGGTGCCAAAAAGGTTGGAGACCACCGCTCTATAGAATGCATGGCATTATGGGGAGGTAACTCTCCCTGCCTTCAGGTGGGTCAAATCTCATTTGTGGAAAACAAATACACACATATGACATTTAGATAGCTAAGAATTCAAATGAACAATATAGCTAGTGAGTATCACATAAGAACTCAATGGGGCATTTAACAGCTATGTAAAGCCTCATATTTGGGAATGGGAGACCCTAACTTACCAAAAGGAAAAGATAAGAGTTCGAGTTGTACATAGTGCTTAGACCTAATGGTAAGACCTATCTGGCTGGAACAGAAGGCATGGTAGGAAATAGATATGGATAGATCAGATGGGGCCAAGTTAAATGCCAGCTCTTCAGTTCCAAGTTCAGGAGTTTGGGTTTCACAGGCAGACAGAAAGGAGTCACTTTTGAATGGTGTTTATGCAGAGAGAAGCATAATGATATTGTTAGCATTGTCCTATTAGGGTTAAAGAAGAGGACAGAGTCAATTTTCACTGATAAAGAAAAAAAGTGATAACCACTGATAAAAGTGGGAAGATTTTAATTTTCCTCTTAAAAGTATGAAACTTGTATAAATATATGAAAAGATTTGTTGCAACAGATTTGAGGTAAGAAAAAAATTCAGAATGCCTTTCTGAAATAAGCTGTTTTAGCAGGGAGAGGGAAATAAATTGGATGAATGTCTCTAATCTCAGGTTGCACTAGATTCCTATATCAATCTTGTCCTGATGTTTTCCCCACTAATTCTATTTAGTTCAAAGGTACCAAGTACCTAGTATATTCTTATCTCTGTATTAGGCACTGTGGGTATAAGAAAGAAACATAGAGCATCTAGCATTGTCCCAACCATCAGATGGTGACAACTGGTGGATGATGCTATTGTTATTGAGTAAGCTGCTTTATGCCAGATTCCTTGTTAAATGTTTCCATGAATTTAACCTTTCCAACCACCCTGAAAAGTAGGTATTAGTAACTTCATTTTGTGGATGAAGAAACTAAAATTTTAAAAAAATTAAATTAACCAAAAAATGATTAATTTACTTGCCATAAGTCACAGAGTCAGCAAGCAATGATTGGAACTAGGATTCAAATTAAGGTCTGTCTGACACTCTTGCTTTTAACTACTACCCCATTATCAGGGGTTACATACATAAAACAATTAAGAAACAATAGCACATATCTCTCAGCACTTCTCATTCCTCTTCATGGTTTATGTGCTTTACATGACTAGAGGCAGGCGCATAAGAAGAATGAAATGTGCTGTAGAGTCTTATCTTGAGATGATTTTTCTGAGCATTAAAGGTGAGTCAATCTGGAGATGGAAAATACACCAAATTTTAATCACTCCATACTACGTTTCATTCTTTTTTTATTGACTCACACTCCTTCCCTAGTAGCTTTCCAGCTCTACTCTTTCATCTTGACCTATCTTTAGACCTCCTAGATATTCAGCCTTTCAGTGGCCTAATTTGAGCCAAGAGCAGAAAGCATAACACCCATAGAAGTAAGGAGGAGGCAGTAGCATGTGCTGTACCTGAACATCATTTCTCTCAGCCAGGCTCTTGATAAGAGCCAAGGTATACAATTCGAGGTTATGTTCACTATCAAGTGTCTGGAGCAAGTAGGTAGTTTAGTTCAGTGGCCTCCAAATTTTTAATGCTATCAGTTAAAAAAAAAAAAGCAGGTAATCCAAATAAAAGTAAATATAAATTTATATACACATACTGCAACTATACTAACATGTTGAATACATTAGGAAAAAAATACACAAAAATATGAATTTTAAAAGGATGAGAAAAAATAAAATCAGCAGGATTTAAAATAAGACTTTTTAAAATTAATTGTACAAAATAATTTTGTTCTCACTAAAACTATTATTAAACATAATTTAAATTGAGAGCAACATGAAAACATGGTTCCTTAATTTATAAAATCATATGATAACTCCATAATAAAGGCAAGAAATAACAAGCTCACAGCTAACATCATCTCAATGGGGAAAAGCTGAAAGTCTTTTCCTTAACATCAGAAACAAGGCAAGGATGCCCACTTTCATCACTTTTATTCAACATAGTATTGGAAGTCCTACCCACAGCAATCAGAATAGAAAAAGAAATAAAAGGCATCCAAATTGGAAAGGAAGAAGTAAAACTGTTATTATTTGCAGATGACATAATATTATATAGAGAGAACCCTAAAGATTCCACCAAAAAACTGTTAAAACTGATAAATAATTTCAATAAAGTAGCAAAGCATACAAAATTAATATTCAGAAATTGGCTGCATTTTTATATGCCAATAATGAACTATCAGAATAGAAATTAAAAAAACAATCCCTTTTACAATTGCGTCAAAACCAATAAAATACCCAAGAATAAATTTAATCAAAGAAGTAAAAGACCTGTACCAGGAAAATTATAAGTTACTGAAGAAAGAAACTGAAGAAGGTACAAATAAATGGAACTATATACCATGCTCATGGATGAGAATAATTGACATAGTTAAAATGTCCATATTACCCAAAGCAATCTATAGATTCAATGCAATCCCTATTAAAATACCAATGGCATTCTCAGAGAACTAGAACAACTAATTCTAAAATTTATACGGAACCATAAAAGATCCCAAATAGCCAAGGCAATCTTGAGAAAGAAGAATTGGTGGCATCACACTACCTGATATCAAACTATACTACAAGGTTACAGTAATCAAAACAGTATAGTACTGGCACAAAAACAGACACATAGATCAATGGAACAGAATAGAGAACAGAAATAAATCCACGCCTATATGGTCATTTAATCTATGACAAAGGAGGCAAGAGTATACAATGGGGTAAATAGTGTTGGGAAAACTGGACAGATACATGCAAAAACAATGAAACTGGACCACCTTCTTATACCACACACAAGAATAAATTTAAAATGGATTAAATATTTAAATGTAAGACCCAAAACCATAAAACTTCCGAAGAAAACATAGGTAGCAAACCCTCTGACACTGGTCTTAATATTTTTTTTATATATCTCCTCAAGCAAGGGAAACAAAAAATAAACAAATGGGGCTACATCAAACTAAAAAGTTTTCGCACAGCAAAACAAATTATCAAAATGAAAAGACAACCTACTAAATGGGAGAAGATATTTGCCTACGATACATCTGATAAAGGGTTAATATCCAAAATTTATAAAGAACTCATACACCTGAACTACAAAAAAAAAAAAAAGCCCAATTTAAAAAATGGGGAGAGGACCTGAATAAGAATTTCTCCAAAGAAGATATTCAATAGACATAAAAAAGATGCTCGACATTACTAGTCATCAGAGAAATGAAATTAAAACTACCATGAGATATCACCTTACAACTGTTGGCCTGACCATCATCAACAAATCAAAAACTAACAAATTTTGGCTAGGATGTGGAGAAAAGGGAATTCTAATGCACTGTTAATGGAATTACAAATTGGTACAGCCACTACGAAAAACAGTTTGAAGGTTCTTCAAAAAATTAAAAGCAGAACTACCTATGACCCAGCAATGCCACTTCTAGGTTTTTATCCAAAAAAAACCTAAACATTAATTCAAAAAGATATATGCACCCCTATGTTCACAGCAGCACTATATTTACAATAGCCAAGATATGGAAACAACCTATGCGCCCATCAACAGACAATTGGATAAAGAAATTATGGTTTACATATACAATGGAATATTGCTTAGCCATAAAAAAAATAAATCTTAGCATTTGCAGTGACATAGATGGACCTAGATGGTATTATGCTAAGTGAAATAAGTCAGGCAGGGAAAGACAAATACCACATGATCTTACTTATATGTGGAATCTAAGAACGAAATAAATAAAGGAAATGGAAACAGACTCACAAAACACTGGTTATAAAGATGCTCAATGAACTTAGGGGAAGTGTAGATGAATTCAGTGAGAACTTTAATAAAGAGATAAAAAACATAAAAATGGAAATGGAAATTATAAAAGAGAATCAGTCAGAAATGAAGAATACATTATCTGAGATGAAGAGTATATTAGAGGGAATCCACAGAGTGGAGGAAGAAGAGGATCTAAACACCAATATAGAGAATGGGGAAGCCAAGGACACCCAACCAGAATGGCAAGAAAAAAGTAACCAAGAATAAAATAAAAATTTAAGGAGTCTATTGGACAAAATTAAGGGTAACAACATCTGTGTCATAGGGGTACCTGAAGAGGGAGAACAAGACGTTGAATATATATTTGAAGAAAGAACGATGGAAAACTTCCCTAACCTGGTGAAGGAAATAAACATACAACCCCACGAAGCTCAGAGAGTCCCCCAAAAAATGAACCCAAAGAGGCCCACACCAAGACAGATCATCATTAAAATGCCAAAGGTTAAATACAAAGAGAGAATCTTAAAAGCGGCAAGAGAAAAGCAGTCAGTTACCTACAAGGGAGCACCCATAAGACTTGCAGATGATTTCTCAAAAGAAACTTTGCAGGACAGAAGGGCTTGACACAAAATTCTCAAAGTGATGAAAACCCAGGATCTACAACCAAGAATGCTTTATCCAGCAAAGCTAACATTTAGAGTAGAAACCCAGATAAAGAGCCTCCCAGACAAAAATAAGCTAAAAGAATTCATCAACACCAAGCCAGTATGACAAGAAAAGTCGGAGGGACTTCTTTAAGAAGAAAAAACGTGTGTCAAAAACAGGAATAAAGAATGGTAACAACTACATTCCTATCAATAAGTACCTCAATGGAAAAGAATGAAGTGTTCCAACCAAAAGACAGAGTGTCTGAATGGATAAGAAAACAAGGCCCCTACATATGCTGCCTACTAGAGACTCACTTCAGATTAAAAGACACACACAGATTAAAAGGAGGGGATGGAAGAAGATATTGCCTTGATGGGCCTAGAGGGTATTGCACTGACTGAAATGGGTTGGATAGAGAAAGACAAATATCACAAGATTTCACATACATGTGTAATCTAAAGAACAAAATCAACAACAGCAAAAATGGAAACAACCCACAGATACAGAGAATATTTGAGGGCTACCAGATGGGGGGTGGGGCGAGAGGTGTCAGTGAAAAAGGGCAAAGGGATTAAGAAGTACAAATGGATAGATACAAAATAGTCATGGAGGTATAAAGTGTAGCATAAGGAAAATAGTCAACATGTAAAAAATATGTAAGGGGGAAGAGGGATACCTTATTTAGTGGGGTGACCACTCTGTGAGTTATATAGATCTCTATGCCATACGACTGAAATGGATACTTTATTATATGCCAACTACAATTGAAAAAAAAAAAAACCTCATTGACTTGTACAATGTAAATACAAGCAACTAATTGTCTATTACATTTCATTAAAGCTGGGAGAATAAAAAGGAGTAAAAATTGGTAGTTACAAAATAGTCATGGGAATGAGAAATACAGCATAAGGAATATAGTCAATAATATTGTAATAACCAGGTAATAGTGCCAGGTGGATACTAGAATAATCAGGGATCACTTTGTAAATTATATAAATGTCTAGCAATTATGCTGTACACCTGAAATTAATACAATATACAAAATAATATTAAATGTTAATTCTAATTGAAAAATAATAAATAAATAAATAAATAAATAAATAAATATAATACATCATCATAAGATCTTATTTACTTATTTTAAATTTAGGTTCTTTTTAGTCTATGTTTTAATGGGTATCTTGGTTGAAAAAGAAATACATAGATCTACGCAGCAGTATAGAATTGTGCTTAATATATCATCATGAATGCATTCTTTAAAAATTTCATATTCCAATTATCCAAAGTTTTGTTGCCATTTGTCTAGTAAATTTCTATATTTCTTGATATCAATCAGTTATGCCTGCAAACTAATCAGCAGGTATGATATCTTAATATTCTGAATGAATGAGTTCAAATTTACTAAAATTTTTCATTTAAAAAAGTTTTAAAAAATTATAAATATTGTTTACAATTTTTTAAATTTATGCAGATACCAGAGGTTCTTCTTAGGTGACAAAGCAACAAAGCCACATAAAAGATAGAAACATTTTCTAGTATCCATTTTTAAAATATGCTTTTTTTTAAGCAGTTACTTTTCACTTGTTAAAAGTCACCTTAAAGGGATAAATTAAGTCATTTTTTAAAAAAATAATATCTATTTGGGTATCATACTTTGCAAATGAAAGTCAGAAAATTTGGAATATTTGTCTTTGTTGAAAAGAAAAGAGTGTAATTATCTCTCGGTTCAACAAATTCTAAAATCTTTTCCTCAAGTAAACCCTCTGGGTGGCATAAAAGATTTTCCATAGTCATTCTCCTTACAAACTATTCAAAAGATTCTATTATTTAAGATTATATAAACCATAACTTTCTCCCTGCACAGGTGAACTACAGTGAGTTGTAATATACTGAACCAAAAACAAGTGAGGTCGCTGCTGAGAACCACTTTGAATTGTGAAACACTCATTCTTCCTTCAGGGTAATGATGACATATGTGACACATCTAACCCAGAGATCCAAGTGAGTGGGCAGTGTCAGTTCAAAGATTAAACGTTGATAAGGCTTAATTTCTTTCTTTATTCAATAAAAAGTAAATATAAATTTAATGTTTATCCCACTATGAAATAGATCATCTTGCACACCTCCCAGGGGTTCATACATCTACCACTTTGGAGACCACCCGCCTAGGTCACTGAAAAAGTGCAAGCCATGAAATTTCAAGCCAAATGAGTAGATGAGTGGTAGGGAGAGCATTTAATTAAAAGAGTTGAGAAGCTCCCTCAACCAAGGGAAGGCCATCCTAGGTCTGCTCAGAAGTGGGCTTAAGGAGTGGCTAAGACAAAATAGGATCAATGGCTCAACTTAATACTATCGGGTGCTAAAACAATATTTTTAATTCCATACTGTGAGACATACTTGGGAAATAATAGACATCTCTGAGGAAGAAAAGCTAATAAAGAAATTTTATATCGAATACAACATATCTAAAATATAATTATTAGTAATTACTAACATTTCTAATTCCTTCTATAGACTCAGATCAGTCTCCCATTTATTAACCTGCTTAACCATCACAAGCCTATATGGTATATATAGTCTCATCCCCACTTTATAAGCAAGGAAACTGAGTTCCAGAGGAAAGACTTAACTTGCCCAAAGTGGCAAAGCTAGGCTTAGGATCCAAGTGTTGCTGCTCTTCCTTCTGCCCCCAGCCTAACATGGCACATCGCAGTGCCAATCTGGGACCACCAGCTCAATTCCAATACCAAATAAATGAATTCCACTTCAGAACTCCTCCTTTCCTCCTTGGATTCTTGCCTTCAAATCCTAAACCAGATGCCTTATCCCAGCTCCTTGACTTCCCAGACACTATTAAATACCCTGAAAGTGTACACTCTGCTGTCTGAATTCAGCAGTCCTCCAAGGACCAGGAGCAACTCTGGAAATGTACTTAGAGCACAAATATCACATGCAGCCCAGTATGATTTCACCTACAATATAGGCTTATGCTTATTCCTCCTACCAGACCATAAAAAGCTACAAAGTAGCCTACAATCCATTCACTGGGAATAATGTAGTGGTTCCTCTTAGTTACCATTTGACAGCCCCTAGAACTGGGAGGCAATGCACAGAGTAGGAACTACTCTAGAATTTTATCAACTATGACATATGTGGATAGAATAAAGGTGAAAATATTAAAATTCCTTTAGCTTTAGCATTTTGAAACTTAATATAGCATCCTTCATAGAACTAATTTGTTCTTCAAGGCAGCTTATTAATGAATAAGAGAAATGAAATATTCCTAAGGGAATAATTTCAGTACAGATGAAGGTCAGCTACTTTTTCCTTTAAAAAATGTTAATACCTCAGCATAGCACAAAGTAGCATATTTACCAGCAATTATATAGATATATATATATATATACACATACATACACATACATACACATGCGCATACAAACATATACACACACATATACACATTTACATATATACACACATATACATATATACGTATACATATATACACATTACATATATATGAGTGTATTTACTAGCAAATATGTATATTTGAAAAATATACAAGAAAACCTGAGTAGTCTTAATAATTAAAGAAGCTATAGAGCATCATAGAAAAATACAGGTTAAACTAACAGTGTGAACCTGGGTAGATTACAAATCTTTAAAATGGAAAAATAATAATTTCTACCCCCATTGAATTATTGGAAAGATAAAATGAAGTAATACATATAAAATTCTTAGCACACTGCCTGGCAATTAGTAAGTACTCAAAAAATCTTAGCTTTTTATAGAAAAATGATGATTATTAACTATTGTTGTTATCATTATTGTTATAAAAGCAAGAAGCCTAAAGACTCATTTCTCCTGGAGTGAACCGAGAAAAGCCTATGCTGTCACTACAGAAATTTATTTAGCTTGGAGAAGACCTGAGGAGTACGGTCCAATAGTCTATGAGGGTATTTAACAAGGACAATGTTGAGAAGTTATTCTCGATGTAAATGAAACATTGACCAAAGAGAAATGGGCAAAATTCAAGTAGAAGAGACAATGCTGGAAATAACTTCTTAACTACCCCAAAATGGAACAGGCTATTGAGAAAGCTGGTGGGTTGCCCGTTCCTTGATACCACCCAAAAGTTACAAACATTCATTCGTTCGGCAGAAAGCAGGTCTCAGGTCCCAAAAATTCTATTTATGAATCTCCAATACATCAAATGCCCACAAGCTGTAATGGGAAATTTACATTATCGATCTACAGGGAAACCATACTGGGACCCTGGCTTCTGCCTTTAACAAAGCCAATTCGCACGACAGCAGTAACTCTCTGCCTAGTACCATAAAGATCTTGAACCCCAGGTACAACTTTCCAACACCATTATCACTTTCACCTTTAAATGTTATCACCTGAAGAAATTAATGGACACATTATATTTTCCACCTGCAAATAAGGAAATCCAAGTTTTCCAGATGACTCAAGCTGAGAAGTAATCTGAATTTTCCATCGAACACTGAATTCGGAAAATCCAACACCACACCCACATGAGGTTTTGTTGATTCTCTTTACCTCAAATCAATCTGAAAAGTATATTTCTTTCTGAATACAAAGGCTCAGCTGTAGAATTACCATAGTGAGGTAGGATTGTGAGATGATAAATTAACCATTTTATGTCAAAGAGGTGTCAATGAATGTGGCATTAGGTTTGGCCCTAGATTTTAAGTTTCATAAAACTCTTTTGTAGGTCTAATATAGATTCTGAGGGTTAGACAGCCTCTGGACTGATTTCACTTGTACATTTCAAATAGTCAAATCCAACATTTATTGAGATCCTGCTCATCTTCTTAGTTTCTCAGCATACATTTTCCTTCAAGTTCAAAAGTAAAAGGAGCTTTATGTGTTTTTCCAGCTTAATGAGGTTGGACTGATTAATAAAAATAGCTTGGAAAGAGGACTCAAGAGGCAATTTTGTTTTGGGAAATAAGGTCAGTCTTTGGGAAACAAGGCAGGACGATACCTAGGATGCAAGGTAGAGGACACAATCAGAAAACTTTGCTTTCCACATCACTTCATTTGCTTAGAAAGGGTGAGGCTTCTGGCACTCATCACACACACCAGACCACCCTGCTTCTAACCTAAGTATCTAGGTTACTTCTAGAGAAGTGACAATTTCTGTAACCACTAATCTCTCCATTCATGTCATGGGCTTCACATTCCTGACTTTGGTCCCATTTTATGTGGGGGCTGGCTGGTGGGTATTTAAGAAAGCCTTTTGAGATGTTCAGGCCAAGGATGTCTCAGAGGGCCATTTTCTTGACCAATTCTCAGCAAATTTCTGTGATTAACCTGTACAGTGATTAATACTAAAGACACCTGACACCTTGGAGAGTAAACCATTGCAGACATCAAACATATAGCCAATGAGCCGAGATATGTACATACGCACTAAATTCTACCATTCTAACCTGTATAGTGCCAGCTTTTTGCAAACATACTGACTCCCAGAATGCACACACATGCACACAGATACACACATACACACACATGCACACAGATACATATGCACAAACAAGCACACAGATATGTATACACACAGAGAACTACTCTATCCCATACTCCACTCTTCCCTCCAGTTCTGCTAGGCTAATTAGATAAACTGCCTCACGGCGAATCGCTGATAACTCTTTCCAGCTTCATGTGTTTGTGTCCCTCCCCAGTTCAGCTCCCTATATTTTTAAGAAGGGCTCCAGAACACACAATATTTTGTTTCTTTCTCTAATAGAAAGTTTAGGCCTTGGGGCCTGCTTATAGGGGAAGAATTTGGCAAAGGAACATCTTTTCCTCACATCCTACAAATCGTGATGCTTGGGTGACTGCCCACTTCCTCGACATAAAGTTGGCTTCGAGACTAAACACACACACATACAGTGTCCAGCTGCCTCTCACTTCAGAGTCAGAGACTTGGCCTTCCTTTTGTCTTCACCAACCTATGTTCCATCACCTCCTCATAGATCACTGATGGGAGCCATATGTTCAGAATTTACATGCACTGTACACATAACAGAAAATTCTCGTCAGACTTCTGCAATAGATATGCATATGTCAGCTTTATTCAATTTCTCTGCACACAGAGCAAAGCCATTTGGCAGTCATATATCTCTCCATGTCTTATAAAAGTAAAATGATTTTTTTTATACTTAGGTAGACTTCCTTGATTGTAGATCCTGAAGACTTTTATAAATATTCTCACAAGCATATGATTCCTTTTCATCTATTTAGATTAATATATCACATTCAGAGGTGAAACTTAACTCTTAACATTTCTAAATACATTCCAATCTGTCCTCACACAGAAAGATATAGATACATAAGAAGCATATGTCATTGGTTGTAGAAGCCTATAGTCTAGCCTAGACAGATAAGCTTTCTCATCCCCTGTTATGTACCAATTTAGCACTTGCTTGTACAGTGTTTATATGATCCTCTAATTGCTTCTGACATATTAAGCTGATCTTGCCAACCATATTGTACCATCATTAAAGACCTGGTCTACATACAATACTCATATAGCCCACAGAACCCACCACACTGGCAAATATATGGTAGGAACTCTAAAGTGAATAGTTGAATGAAATTAATCTTAATCTATTCTCTTAAAATATTAAGGAGGACATTTTAAAATAAAATCAAGGCCTATGGGTAGGAGGAGACTGTGACTATAAAAGGATAGCATGAGAGAGTTTTCTGGGGAGATGGTTACATGAATCTATACATATGTTAAAATTCATAGAACTATGCACCTCCCAAAAAGTCAATTTTATTGTATGATAATTTTAAAAATTAAAAAACTATAAATCAAAGCAAAGAAGTGAGTAAATTTTGCTTTCAGTATTGTTTCTCTCAGTAATCTTAAAACTTACTCTAATCCTTCTTTCCTATCCCAAATTGAGCAAAATGTTTCTTTCGAATCACCCTAAATCTCTTAGAGTCAAGTTCCCAAGAACACCTTTAATTAATCAGGGACAATCATCATGCCAGAGTTTACAATATCCAAGCTGATCAAAGGAAACTGAAGTTCTAAGAAGTCTGTTAAAATGACAGAACTTGCACTAGAAGCTATTTCAAATCCAGTGCTATTGCACTGTACCACAGAGGTCAAATAATATCAGATTCTTCTATTTATATATGTATATGCTTCCTCATACGACAAAGGATTTGAGGCAACTTATATATTATATATATATAATAAAATACCACATTACATGTAAAAATTATATTAACTAAAAATTAAGACCAGGAGGAAGAAATTAACAAAACCAGAGGAAAGAATAGAACATAGATATTCAAGCCATAAAGTCCTACGTGGTTAATAAAGTTGGAGCTGCAAATTTGGCTCTGAACATTCTGGCAACCAAAGCAAAATGATCATGTTTTCAGATGATCATTTACCAGATTTCTATTGTCTATGAGGAATAAAAGCATACCAGTTCCTCAAGATAAACAAAGTTTTTCCTGGCATTTTAGTTCTAAAATTTCTCACTTGGGGATGTGATGTTGAGGGCACTAAATAATAAAGTGGATGAAGTCTTCAACAATATTCTTATAATATATTTAACTAGTTCTGCAGGATTCTAAAAACCATCCAATAAAACAATGCTCCTGGGTCAAACAAATTGTGACTTCAGCAAAGTAACTGCCCCTCTCTGAGCCTGAGTTTCCTCAAAATTAGGTGTTGGATTAGTTGACCTCCTAATTTCCTACCAAGTATGACATTCTTTGACACTGTTGATATGGGCCATCACTTGCAAAATCTTAATCATTTTAGTAAACCTAGTTAAGTTTTTTCTTTCTTCCTTTGTTTGGAGAAAGACCCTCTCCCTCAAACTTAGGTAATTACCTTGAAACTGGTGACTCAGGTCCTCTGGCTATTAATAAGGATCATTGAAACTCAGCCTTCTCTTTGGCCCATTATAAGGCAGGAATGGCTTTAGGCCAAAACAGGGCCTTTAGAGTCCAAGAAGGGAAGGGAACTTTAACCTAGGTTTGTTTTTTTTCTTTTACAAAATATATTAACCAAACCTGTTTTCTTTTACCCGCTTCATGGGCAAATTAATGATAAAAGCATAACTAGATATGATTCAAGTAACAAGTTTGTATCTTCGTTTTTCCTTGTCTAGGGACAGAAGCTGCACTTTGGACGGATACCCAAGACCCCGTCCTGACTAAGGCAAAGAGGGAAAGAGCTCCAAGAAACCCAATAAGCAGAGACTACGACCCTCCTCAGCAGGAAGCAGATACAGAAGAAGAGACCTCCCATCCCTCAATATCCATACTAATAAAAAGGGGGTTCACGGCTCTTAGAAAAGAGTTAGGCAGGAAAGTTAGATAGGGGGTTTCTGTCTGCCTGCAAAGACGCTGAGGTCATCCTATTCTAAAAAGGGTCTGCCCTAGTCCACCCACAATTAAAGAAGCCAGAAAGCATTTGGGGGCTAAAAATAACTCATATGAGGAAAGAAGCAAGCAGATAATTGGGTACTGGTTTCAGCACCTGCTCAACGAAGAACTCCCCTGCCCCCCCTCCCCGCTGTCCACCTTCAATTCACCTGATCCTCATTATACTGCACTCTCTGGTAACAGTATGACTTAATTGAATTTTGTTTTTCCACCAACTTAGGTGATCTTTTCTCGTATTTCCCTTGTGTGTATGTATGTATGTATGCTGAATATATCTTCAGTGGTCTAGGCCATTGTTTCTCTTCCACATCAGACAAAACCCACCTCAAATGTAAACATAACAGACAGCTGCAATCCGATAACACTTTAATGATAAAAAGGCCTCCTCACATCCCTCCAGTAGCCCCACCCAAGGGGGGAAAAAAACAAAACCTCCACAGGACATGATGCCTGCAATTGTGCTATTCTTTGGCCAACAGGTAGGGGAAAAGAAAAAAAAATTATTGACTACCCACTATGTGATACTTTTACATGTATTTTATTTCATTTATTCTTTACAACAATCCTGTGAGTTAGGTAATACTATCCTCATTAAGAGACAGGCTTATAGTAGATTTGTATTCCTAGCTAAGGTGGACCTAGCATCTCTAGAATTTTCTTTCCTATTTGAAATAGTTCAGATTTATCATGGTCCAGGAAAGAGATTTTGCATGCAATCTTAGAGGTAGAAGTGAAGTAGCAGCCTTCATCTTATTCTTGGATGGTGTGTTCAGGGCATAATACAGCTTAGGCATGTGTCTGTTCTCTCTTGGCTCTAATTTTTGGCATGGGGCAGTGTCTGAGCCCCCCAGCAACTACTAAATGTTCTCCTTCAGCTTCTCTGAATTTGGGGGAAGCACACATAGGCCACATGTCCTCCAGTTTCCATGGGATCTCCTTCATCTTCTCTGACTCAGGGGCCAGGTATGGGTTTATCTCTGTAATGAAGCACACCCATCTTCTTTTGCAGGACACCCCAGTCTCTAAAGTTGGAGGCTTAAAGTCAGAGATTGATGTGGATTCCAGTTTGTTCTTGTGGGCTCTGGTGGGTCCTCATAAGTTCTAATTTGACCTTTTTCTCCTCTATTTCATGTTCATCTTTCCTGACTATCTGTCCAGTACCAAATGAAGAAGCAAGAGCTTGATGTAAATGGTTTAATTAGCTCCTATGATTACATAAGGTCAAATCCCCATAGTAAATCTTTTGTTTTATATCACTCCTAATGGCTCTGCTTCTCTGATTCAACACTGACTGATACAAGGCTCAATGAAGTAAAATTATTTGCCCAAGGCCAAAGTTTGGAGCACCCATTGTAAATTACAATAAGTTTATTTGACTCCAACATGGGTGCTTAATTGCCAAGGTAAGGAATTTTCTGTTACCTAAGCTCTGATGAGAACTAGAACTGATTATTCTCAGGGAGATAGTAAGCAATTGTACTCAGCACTTTAAGCCAGCATCCTGCTTTATTTTCTGCCATAGAATTTATCATTTAACATACTATACATTGAACTATTATATTTTGTTCATTGTCTTACCCAGTCCACTAAAAATATAAGATCCATGAGAGCAGAAATGTGTTTTTCATTCACCAGTATATCCTCCAGTGTCTAGAAAAATATTTTACACATAGCAGATGCTCAATAAAAACAATAAAAAACACTAAAAGAATCCAAATTTAGTCAAATAATTATTATATATATTCTAATTATCAGTATCTCTTAAAACAAAAGCAAATGGTGAGAATGAAGTGTTTTAATAGTGTCAAAAGTCACATCAACCTAATGAAAACCACCACTAATAACACGAAAACCTAAACAGATGTATTGTCCATATTATCCTGCTGTCTCATATATATAGCTACATTTTAAAATATCCCTACTTCAGTCAGTTATTGTTGACTTCTGGCATTTATCTCCTAGAGACAACACCTAGAGGAAGTAAAAAGAAGCTCAGAAACACAGAATCACAGATTGTCACAGGGAAGTCTTTAAAGATAATTTTTCATTTTATAGATAAAGAAAATGAAGCCCAGACTAAAGTGACATGTCTAAGGTCTAACTGCTAGATCTGAGTCTGGGTCCCCTGCTACTTACTTCGAATCAAATCTCTACTGTGGCCTCTTCAAGCAGGAAAATGAGAATAATAGTATCTACTTCAAATTTGACATGAGAATTAAACACGATAATACATGAAAAACAGGGCCTCACACATAGCAAGCATGTTAGTTACCTCTCCCTGCCACACACACATACACACATGCATACACACCATAGCCCATCAATACAAATCTTTTTCCTTCTCCTTTGTTTATGCGCACATACACTCACATCATCTAAATAAGGTTTTCTACTTATTTTGAATATCTTTTCTGATAACATCCTCAAATCACTTTAAGAATCTAAAGTACCCCAATAAAAATGCAAACTTCAGAAACAGGGACATTTATTTGCTGAATAAACAGATTCATAATTGGGTTTCTTTAGCTAGCATATTCTATTGACACATTTAAAACGGGAATTTTTTACCAAAAGTGCATTTACTGATTACCTCTTTAGGATGAGGAGCAATGGCAAAATTCGAGGCACACCTGTATTCATTTTAAGCCATCTGGAAGTTTTTTGACATCCTCATTGCCCGCAGTGTAAGTTTAGTGGTCCCTGAGCTGTTGTCTACTCTCCAAAAGTTGATTTAAAAAAAGTCACTTTTCAGAGAAGTTAACTTTGAAAAAGTATTAGTAAAATCCATATTAAATTTGGCATTTTGCTAGGACATTTTTGAAAACAATTTATTATAAATTGATAAATGGTAAACTAACTGGCAGTAGAATAACTGGTAGTAGAATTTGTTGGGAGTAATACACTCTCAGCTCTTGCCTCAAATCTCATTCTGTAGATGACCACATCTTCTACCACTTTTTAAAGCTTACTCTGTTAGGGTTAACTTGAAGATGTTACTAGAAAGCTAAATATGCTTTCCACAGTCAGTGAAAAGACTATCCAGGAAAACAATGTCAGAACAAATATCTGTCATACTTCAAGGGCAAAACTGAATTTATGTTCCTATTTCCAGTCATCAATCACTAACAGTCTGTCCTAGAAGACTGTCCTTCTCCATGTCCATCAAACTTAAGTGCATCTCATCTCATGTATGCTGCTAGGGCCTTGTGACAGAAAAGAATTAACATTCTCAGCAGGCAATGCAGTACTTCAGCGGCAGGGCAGAAGGAAAAAAGAAAATGAGACTGAAGTCCAATTCTCAGTCCATTCTAGGACCACACAAGCATTAAAGCTATCACTAGATCTTCCCAGGCACCATAACCTCTTTTTCCATTTTTCATGACCTCTCTTTGGACTTGAGACTTGCCATATGGCAAGTTTCTAAGAGGACCAAAGGCAGGTAATGAAGCCAGCCAACTACATTCTATCTATGGGCCAGCTTCCAACCATTAAGAACATTTAGTGTTCAGAAATGTCTTTTAAAAGCATTCTTCATATAATCAACCCCTCCCCATAAAATATTGGGTACCCTAAACAAATAACTAAATCTCCCTAAGTTTCTGTTTCCTCATCTATATCATAAAGATAATTATGCCACTACTTTGTGAGATTGTTGTATTAAACAGCATAATATATGTTTTACAATGTTTGTCATTTACTTTGATACTTTAGCACAGACAGTGTGAATATTAAGTATGTGACAGTGGGTTTTGGCTTTATTTCTAGGGTCTGTCAGTTGCCCTCATCAGGATGCACAGATGGGTGCAAGGAGCCAGAGTTAAGCCAGAAAGGACCACAATCCAGAGGTGATGACAAGAGCTTCTGTTACCTGTATTAGAACCACCAATGCTTTGCTAATTAGCATAACAAATGTCAAGAATTGGTTTTCATTGATTAAAAACTGTAGCCTATAACTTGCATTATAAATATTAAAAAATAGACTGGTCAAAAAAATATATTTTAAAGACACTCCCACCTTTGCATGAACAGGGTTTGAAGATCTAGGGAATCCTGTAGTCTATCTGTATCCTGAGGGAAAGACTTGAAAATTTATACCTAAAAAGTCCTGTTCCAGCCATTGATTTAAAATTTTTTCTTGGTTTTCTAATGTCTAATATAAGGCACAAAAATAAGAAGAGATGAAATACTGCCATTTGCGACAACATGGATAGATCTTGAGATAATCATACTTAGCGAAATAAGCCAGACAGAAAAAGTTTAAAACCACATGATATCACTTATATGTGGGATATAAACCTAAAAGCAACAAACAGGACAAACAGAGACTCATGGACATGGACAATAGACTAGTGGTTACCATAGGGGAGGGGGCGTGGGAGGAGGTAGATGGGGTAAAAGGGGTAAAATATGTGGTGAGAGAAAGAAATCTAACTATGGGAGGGGAACACACAATGCAATATATATACGTCTTACTGTTAAATTGTACAACTGAAACTTACTGGGTTTCATTAACCAATGTCACCAAAAAAATAATGAAAATAAATAATAATAAAATAATATAAGGCACAAAAATCTTGCTTCTGGGAGTAATGTCACCAAATATAGAGGAATAAGTAACTACAGGGCTCCTCCCTAAAAGCAACTGATGACCTGACAAAAACTCTCAGAATCAACTTTTGAGGAATTATGGAATACAAAATCAAAAACTGACAATTACCAAGGTAAGGCTTGAAAAAGAAGAGGATGCTTTGTGGTAACAGAGCATAGTGTTATTTTAAATTACCCACCTACCATGCCCCACACATCAGATTGGCAGTGGCTGTACAAACCACTGTCTGCATCTCTCATGCAGATTATGCCAGAGGAAGCAAGATAGACCTTGTTCTCAAAAAAATTGGATCTAGAACTGCATGGCATTTCCTTCAAGGACCAGAGTAAAGGCTTCTCTTTGTTTTCTCAACTCAGAGAATTCCCAGTGGAAGGGTAATTTCCTGGACAAAAGTATTCAAAGACATGGGTACTAGATGCAGCAGTCTGAAGATAGGGACAACACTTGAGATAAGAATTAGACCAAAAATTCTGGAAAGGAAGAGTTTGGAAAAGGAGCTAGATGTGGAAATAAGGGCTTTTAAAAGCTCCAGTATGTACTAGGGTATCCAAGAATACACATGCATGCCCTGTATGGGATGCATATTCAGAAAAGCCCTGAAAATACCCTAAGCTTTAACCTCTAGCTAGACTTCAGGCTCTATACAAGTTGAAAGTAAAGACTAAGAATTGTAAATGGCCTGGCTAAGCACTGAAAGAGTACCCCAACATAGAACCAATCTGCAAAGACTAGAAGAGTAGCACTTTTCTTTCTTCTTTATTTTCTCTTCTTTTTATGTTTTTTTGGCTCTAGGCATTTAAGGTAACGCTGTCAAAACACCAGTTGACCAATAAGTTAACAGAACAGAGACTTCAGAATATATACTTTACAAAAGAATATAGACTTTATAAAAATAGTTTTTAAAAGCCCCCCACAACAAACTCTAAGTAGGATGAAGAATCTGATTTCCAGAATTACCACATTATAATATTCAAAATACCTAGTTTTCAACAAAAAAAAATTAGAAAAATACAAAGATACAAGAAAATGTGGCTCATCCACAGGAGAAAAAAAAAATAATTGAAACTGTTTCTTAGGAAGCCCAGGCTTTGGACTTATTAGACAAAGACTTTAAATAAACTGTCAAATATGCTCAAAGACTTAAAGAAAACCATGGACAAAGAACTAAAGGAAACCGGTAGAATACTGTCTCAATAATTAGAATACCTAAAAGATAAAATCATGAAAAGCTAAATAGAAACTGAAATGAAAAAAATCACTAGATGAGTTTAGGATCAGATTGAGGAAGCAGAAGAAAGACCAGAAGAAAGAATCAATAAACTCAAAGATAAGTAAGTAGAGATTATTCAGTCAGAGGAGCAGAAAGAGAAAGAATGAATGAAAATAAATAGAGCCTAAGAGACCTGTGGGACACCATCCAGTGTGTAAATATGCATAACCAGATTCCCTAAGGGAAAGGTGAATCAGAAAGCTGAATATGCTCTCCACAATCAGTAAAAATACTTTCCAAAAGTCAACATGAGAGTACATACCTGTCATACTTCAAGGGCACAAAGAATATGAGAAGAAATAATGGCCAAAAACTTCTCAAATTGAGTGAAAAACGTGAATCTGCACATCTAAGAAGCACAACAAACCTAGTCATGATAAATTCAAGGATCTTCACAACAAGACACATATAGTCAAATTGTCAAAAGTCAAAGACAAAGAGAGAGAATCTTGAGAGAAACAACAAAGAAACCTCCCATCAGATATGAGGGATCCTCAATAAGATTGATAACCAATTTGGAGAGAGGTAAAAAAAAAATGGTGTAGATGATAGAGACTCTGTTCATCCCTCTGGTGACCAATTCAAAGTTGTGACAGAAACAAGGAGCAAACAGCAAGGAAAATCGCCTGGGATCTAGATGAATGAGCCCTACAATTAAGGAGAGAAATAAGAAATTGCCCTGCAACGGGAGGAGGTAGAAGGGGATGAGGACATGAGGCTGCCCGGTCCCAAGCAGCTGAGTGGGACAGAGGCTATGGCAGTGGCAGTGGCAGTGTCAGCCGCAGACGCCTCTTAAAGGGGCCACGTCCGCGAGCGCACTTCTGCGGTGACAGACCTGCTCGCTCTGAGCACCAGTGCCTGGTCAGCTGTGCAGGGGGCACCAGAGACTTACAGGGGGACACTGAGTTGTCGGAGTGAGGGCCAAGGCGAGACTCGCTCCATACAGAAGTGCCGGCGGTATCCATTGTTCCTCTGTTGAGCCCTCCCCGCTCCCAGTGTGCAGAGGCAACACCCCATAGCTGACATGTCATCAAACTGGATAACAGAGGTCGCTCAGCCCAGAGGATTCCCTGAAACTCCACCTCCCCCAACTTGTGGCCTCACCCAAGCCACATCCAGTTATGTCCTTGGCGAGTCCTGTGTCACTGGCTGAGCAGTACCAAGATTCACACTGATGGCAGCTGACCTCATTTCTGGCGTGGCTTCTTGAGGCAACTATAAGCACAGCATCCGTGGATTGCTTGCTGAATCTTAACAGGTGGCCCCAGAGGGGCACAGGCTGGGGCTAAACTTGGCCAGCAGCTAAACCCCTCTCAGCACTGTGCCGCTGGACACCTACTGCACAAAGCCACACAGTAATAAGACCGGGAGACTTAGGAGCTTTGCTTAGTACATAGAAACAGAAACAGAAAGGCAGCCAAAATGGGAAGACAAAGAAGCAGAAACCATATGACAGAACAGAACATAAATCAAGGAAAAATGGAGTCAAGCAATCTCACAGATTCAGAGTTCAAAACACTGGTTATAAAGATGCTCAATGAACTTAGGGGAAGTGTAGATGAATTCAGTGAGAACTTTAATAAAGAGATAAAAAACATAAAAATGGAAATGGAAATTATAAAAGAGAATCAGTCAGAAATGAAGAATACATTATCTGAGATGAAGAGTATATTAGAGGGAATCCACAGAGTGGAGGAAGAAGAGGATCTAAACACCAATATAGAGAATGGGGAAGCCAAGGACACCCAACCAGAATGGCAAGAAAAAAGTAACCAAGAATAAAATAAAAATTTAAGGAGTCTATTGGACAAAATTAAGGGTAACAACATCTGTGTCATAGGGGTACCTGAAGAGGGAGAACAAGACGTTGAATATATATTTGAAGAAAGAACGATGGAAAACTTCCCTAACCTGGTGAAGGAAATAAACATACAACCCCACGAAGCTCAGAGAGTCCCCCAAAAAATGAACCCAAAGAGGCCCACACCAAGACAGATCATCATCAAAATGCCAAAGGTTAAATACAAAGAGAGAATCTTAAAAGCGGCAAGAGAAAAGCAGTCAGTTACCTACAAGGGAGCACCCATAAGACTTGCAGATGATTTCTCAAAAGAAACTTTGCAGGACAGAAGGGCTTGACACAAAATTCTCAAAGTGATGAAAACCCAGGATCTACAACCAAGAATGCTTTATCCAGCAAAGCTAACATTTAGAGTAGAAACCCAGATAAAGAGCCTCCCAGACAAAAATAAGCTAAAAGAATTCATCAACACCAAGCCAGTATGACAAGAAAAGTCGGAGGGACTTCTTTAAGAAGAAAAAACGTGTGTCAAAAACAGGAATAAAGAATGGTAACAACTACATTCCTATCAATAAGTACCTCAATGGAAAAGAATGAAGTGTTCCAACCAAAAGACAGAGTGTCTGAATGGATAAGAAAACAAGGCCCCTACATATGCTGCCTACTAGAGACTCACTTCAGATTAAAAGACACACACAGATTAAAAGGAGGGGATGGAAGAAGATATTGCCTTGATGGGCCTAGAGGGTATTGCACTGACTGAAATGGGTTGGATAGAGAAAGACAAATATCACAAGATTTCACATACATGTGTAATCTAAAGAACAAAATCAACAACAGCAAAAATGGAAACAACCCACAGATACAGAGAATATTTGAGGGCTACCAGATGGGGGGTGGGGCGAGAGGTGTCAGTGAAAAAGGGCAAAGGGATTAAGAAGTACAAATGGATAGATACAAAATAGTCATGGAGGTATAAAGTGTAGCATAAGGAAAATAGTCAACATGTAAAAAATATGTAAGGGGGAAGAGGGATACTTTATTTAGTGGGGTGACCACTCTGTGAGTTATATAGATCTCTATGCCATACGACTGAAATGGATACTTTATTATATGCCAACTACAATTGAAAAAAAAAAAAACCTCATTGAATTGTACAATGTAAATACAAGCAACTAATTGTCTACTACATTTCAATAAAGATTAGAAAAAATGATAGCCAATTTTTCTTCAGAAAAAGTAGAGGAAGTAGGACGTCATATTTAAAGTTTTGAAAGAAAAATAACAAATCATATATCTATATCTAACAAAACTATCTTTCAAAAATAAAGGAAGTCTATTGGTCAATGTGATGGACAGGCCACTGAATGCAAGCTCAGAGCCACAGCAAATCAAGCCTCCATCTTGCCCCAAGAGTAGAAGCAATAGAAAGTAGGATGGAGATTCTTCTATCCAAATAAAATCACCTGAAATACAGTGCCAGGAAACAAGCATGAAAGATGCTGACTGGAAGGGAGGTTTAAAAAAAAGGGAGTAACTGTGCATGGGTATTGCATCCTCTTAACCTGCAGACAGTTCTTTCCTCCCAGCTCCTATAGTACTTTTAGTTTGTGCTACTTAATATTAATGACAAAATTGACGAGTATCTGTGGAATACCTTCTAAGCTGGCTCTGCATACAATAGTAGAATTCGGAAGGGCACAGGAGATACTAGCAAGCATAGTTGACCCTTGAAGAACACAGATTTTTTTCAATTAAGTATACAGTTGGCCCTCCCTGTCCTTGGGTTTTGCATCCACAGATTCCAACCTATGGATGGAAAACAGTATTTTTGATCCATGGTTAGGATCCACAGATGCTGAGGGCTGACTTAAGTTATACACTGATTTTTCAAGTACAGGAGTGTGAGGATCAGTGCCCTAACCCTCACGTTATTCGAGGGTCAACTGTACAGTGCCTGCCCTTTAAAGAGCTTTATCAAGTTAGGGAGAATGGATATTTATATCTATGGAACAATGAAGCCAGGATATAGGGTATTAAATAATAAAAGATTAAGTTATGTAGTGAAGAGTAGGCAACATAAGAGGTCAAAAAAGAGGTAGGGAGAAAAGGAACTCATTTAATCCTAATAATAACACTCTGAGGTAGAAACTAGTATTATTTCCATTTTACAGATGAGGAAACAAACTGAGAAAGATTATGCAAATTACCAAGGAAACATAGTAAGTGGTGGAGTCAGAAGTTCAATTGAGATCTGTCTGAATCTAAGAGGAGTAAATGAAGAATGCTTCCTGGAGGATCCAGGGCTTGAACCAGGCCTTAAAAGATGGGAAGGGCTTGAAATTTGAAACACCTTGAAAACAGATGGGAACTTGGTAACCATCAAAAAGCATTGTGCAGAGTTACATAATGAAGTTTGTATCTTAGGAATGAGTCTACAATGATATGCAGAATGAGCCAAAAAAATCCATCAGGAAGCCAGCTAGGTAGCTGTTACAGAATACAAGCATGCAATGTTGTGGGGTAGCCTGAACCAGGATAGAAAGGTATAGTTGAGTAGAATTAAAATATCCCAGGGAGAAAAACGCAGGACAAGGTGACTTTAAAAATAGGGATACAAAGAGGGATAAGAAAAGATTCCAAGGATTTGAGCCTGAAATACCCTGAGAATGCTGGTATCACATGATGAAAATAATGTCATCAGGAGAAGCAGGCTGGAACCCTTGGTTTAGAACCAATGAAGATGGAGATATGGACAAAAAATCCAAGTTGAAATGCCAGGAGACAGTTGAAGAAATAGGTCAGGAGCTCAGATGAGGTCAGAGCCAAAAGCATCAATCTCCATGTAGAAGTGCTAGTTGAAATCATGAATGTCAATTAGTTACTGTAGCAAACATTATGGTTTGCATACCAAAAAGCTATTCCTCATTTCTTCCTTGTTTATAGAATCTCAATTTTGTTCTCTAGCAGACACATGTGTTCTTAAGGCAGTCTGGGAACTCTTCTGCTCCAGAGGGGAAAATCAGAGAGAATGGTCTAAGCCAGTGGTTCTCAACCTTGCTTGCACAAGGGAATCACCTAGGGAACTTTTAAAAAGTTGACAGCCAGGTCCTATAGTCAAAGTTGAGATCCACTGGTCTAAGCCAATCATGGTAGTTTCATTCCCCTTGTCGGTGATTGATTTGGGTAATCCTAGCTGATGGGTCCTGAAAGGAAGTTGGGTGTGGGCGTGTAAGATAAGTTTTTCTTACTCAAAATTAAATGCACTGCAGGAAACATCTTTTTAAAAAAAAATGGACATCATCATTTCTACATGTGATGCATGGAACTGCTGCAAACATCTTGCAATTCCGAAAGGGATATGCAGATGAAAAGATGGAAGACAACTGGGTTCTTAATGAGGTCCCTGAACTGCTGAATTGACCAATTCTGTAATCTCCATACCTTTAGATATCTTGTTATAAGAAATATTTGTCCTTACTGTTTAAGTCATGTTGAATTTTCTGTTTCTTGTAGCTGGAAGGATCTCATTTAGAAACACATATAGATGCCTCTGCCATGGGTGTCCATATATTTTATAGTAAATGTTACACTATGTTGTATTCATGGACTTCCTGTCTGTCTCCTTCCCCAGTTTTTGAGTTCCCAGAAGACAAGGATTGTGTCTAATACATTTCTGTATCCCTAGAGCAAACATAAATATTTAAACATTTTTAAAAATGTTTGATGGATGAATGAAAGAGTACATGAAGAGGAGAGTGTCAACAGCTGTGTCTGCAGGAGAATCCACAATTAGGATAAAGAAGAAAAAAAGAAGCCAGGAAATAAAAAGAGGTGTGGACAAAGGGATAGAAGGAAAACTAGCATAGGGCTGGATCATGCAAGCCAAAATATTTTTTAAAATAATAATAATACATTAGGATGGTCATTGTCAGTGGGTACAATAAAAACATAGGAGTGAAGAAAGGCTATTGAGATTTGGTGCGAAAGAGATGCCTGGGAACCTCTAGTATGTATTTTCCTAAGCAGACCCAAAACTTCATAAGAAATTTTTCTCAACAATCTAAATTACTTGTCCTCTGCAATGGAATCTTCTGCATAATTGGTGCTTAAGCTGAAATTACTATTTTTAGTCAATGCAGCAGGATATAATGAAATCTCAATAACTCCGTCTTCAGTCTGGTTTCTGGTAACATCATCAGTTTTGGGGACTCCATACACAACAGAAAATAGATCAAAGTCAAGAGCTATTAACCATCATCATGAAAAACAGTAAAATATCTTTAGAGGAAAAAAGAGATCAAATTTTCTCTGCAAGAAAGTGAAGAACTTTGGGTATCAATTTCTTCAAACACAGCACAGCACCTGTCACAAATACATCAGGTGGCATGAAAAGGTTACGTGCTTGCAGCCTTACTTTCTTGCTCACAAGTTGAAAGGAGTTTCCCAGGGTGGTAACACTTTCATTTAAGACATTATGGAGTCCTAATTTCCATTTCAAATGATAGGTTATCTCTACTTTTGATTAAACAAGTAACTTTAACCCATTGCCATGGAATTCTTCTTCATGACTTTGGCCTCTGAGAATAGTCTGTTTCTGGGAAGGAGTCTTGGGGAAAGTCCCCATCTTCAGTGCACAAGCCCTTCCTCTTTTTCCACCCAGGAGCTTTTGCCACTGCCCAACAAGTGGAGAGCATTAGATTTTATAGATAATAAGTACCCTCTGAGAATTCTGTGAGATCTGTAGTAGCACATTCTAACCTCTAAAAAGCTGAGAAATGTCGAGAACTCTCCCAAATCCATTGAAGTTTAACCTCAGCATAGTCTCAGAAGAGTAGGATTGTATTAGCATGTTTAACACTGTAGTCCAGTGTTTCCCATTGTTCCCTGTGGTAGGTAAAATGATCCCCCACACCCAAAGATGTCCACATCCTAAACCCCAAAACTTACAAACATGTTACATTACATGGCAAAAAGGACTTTACAGATGTGATTAAGTTAAATATCTTGAGATGAGAAGATTACCCTGGATTACCCAGCTGGGTCCAATGTAATCACAAGAGTGACACAGGAGTGTCAGAGTCAGAAGAAGATGTGATGACAGAGTAAAGAGAAGAAGGAGAGGAAGAGTGATTTAAAGATGTTATGCTGCTAGCTTCGAAGATAGAGAAGAAATGTGGGTGGCCTCTAGAAGCTGGAAAAAAAAAAACAAGGAAACAGATTCTCCCCCAGAGCCTCCAGAAGGAACGCAACCATACTGATACCTTGATTTTAAGACTGCTGAACTATACAACCGTAAGAAAATATATTTGTCCTGTTTTAAGCCACTAAGTTTGCTAATTTGTTATGGCAACAATAGAAAACTGATACATTTGCCGTCATGACTTCTTTTGAAAAATATAACTAAGTGGTCAAATAAATTTGCAGTCTCTAGGCTTCTTTTGGAAATTTACAGTGCACATTGGTTCACTAAAGGCCCTGAGAAGTCCAATGGAAAAGAAATCTATTTAAGTTTAAAATTCAGCGTTGACCATGGAAAAAATTTTTTAGCTGCAACCATCAATTATCATCCTACAGAAAAACATTCCATTTTTAGGATGTTAGTTTGTGTTAATACTGTGATAACTCATTGCATGTTAATTTGACTGAAGCTGAAGACAGATGTGTTAACCAAAGGAGAGGTTAGTGTGGAAATCTAGAAGGTGGTGAGTCAAAGAACAAGAAACTCTCAATGTTTTGCTCAACTGTCCAGGAAAGCTCATTCTCACATACAAATATCTGAGTATTTAGTCTCTGATGTATCCCCAGGGTCAGACTATCACAGTGGATGGCAGATGCCATTGAGATAATCCAAAGAGTTCCCTAGTTCTCATTCCTTGTTTTCCAAACAACCCTCTGCTATCATTAAGCTTCCCTTTCAAGTCTGACCTGACTGGCATGCCAATTCCAATCTGATTACCAGTTATTTGTACCCCTGGAAATAAATAAATTGGAATTCTGACTTTGTATCTCTATCCTTTGTGATTTAGGTTTGGTCAGCATGAGTCTATCTCCAGGAGATTACTGACATCTAAGTATCTCTGATAAAATTCAGTTTCTGGGCCTAACTAGTACCCTACACGGTCCTGCCTAAATTGCCAGACAGAGAAACTTTCTTAATGACACCTCCGCCCTGCCTCGCTCCTCAAATTGTCACAATCCCTCTTGGGGACAATTTCCTTGTCCATAGCAGCTCTATTACCATGTCTAGGAAAAAGTCATTGAAAATGCATTCGGTTGACTGAGTTTACCTGTAGGACAAGGTTGAGTGGTAGTGGATATGGGCAGAAAAGGGCTACAGGGGCAAAGAACAAGGAACAACTTGGGACAGATATGGGGATCTTCCCTTTGGACCAATACCATGAGTGTAAATGAGGCTACCACATCCATTTCCTATACTGGCAGAGGGAGGAGGTAAGAGCAGAGGTGACAAGTAGTACCATGTACCAATTCTGATCACTTCATAGAAGCCAGGTGGAATGCCGAGTTAAGGTGTTATGGAAAGCTATTGTCTTCTCAATACTTTATTTCAAGGACTTTTCCTTTCCCTTCTCTTATCCACATGGTATCAGTGGGAGCTGCATACAATGTGATATACAGCCCTTTGTCCGTGGTTTTGTAAATCCCTTTTGTTACGGGTTACATTCAGTTAGCAAAAGTTGATCCCCAAGAAACTGAGTTCATGGCTGAACACCCAACCTAAACTGAGCTAATAAATTCATTCTGAGGGGATTTTAGAATTAAAAAAGAGATTAGTTTCTCTCTCTGGATGGTCAGATTCATAACATGTAAAATTTGTATGATATTAACTGTCATATCTTCCTCCATATGGACTAAAAAGAAAACGCTGGTCTAATGTAAGAGAGAAGAATGAAACACATACAAAGAGGTGCAAAAGCAAATGGTAGAGGGAGAAACCAGATGGTATTTATTCCATGGTTCCAGTTTATCTCTGAAGATAACATATTCAGAAAGTTGGGTTCTGTGAGATACCCCTGAATCCATATTTTTAAAAATCTCCTTTTTCTTTAATCTATAAAATTGGGATGATAACTACTTTCTATGGTTGATTTAAAAGAGTGTACATTTATAAATTTATAAAGCCTTTAGAACCCTGCCCGGCATATAGTAAGTGGTGATGAGGATTTATTTAAAAGCTTTCCTGTCACTCGCAACCAAGAACACCCTAATGAAAGAAGGATACAAAGGGCATGCTCAGCCTCAATGGGAAAGAAAGCTATGATCAAATAACAGTGTCTGCCATGAGAGCAGAAGGGGGAGGCAACTATATATCATGTAAGAAGTACATTCCACTTCACCAACAACTAAGGATACAAATTTTTAACATTTAATGTTCAAATTATTATGACTGAGTTTTTATATGCCCATATTGACAGGAAATTCAGCCTTTATCTTGGATTCCCTTAGAACATAGGGTTTCAGCTACATTACTTGAGACCACTATACAGCCTTGGCTGCTGGACTAGATTATGTCCAAGGATGATGGGATACGGTTGCCTCAGACAAATGTTTTAAGAGAAATAGGCTGGAGTTCTTCTAACTCTTTCATACACATGGATTTTTGCTTATGGCTTAAACTTGCCCCCAGGAAGGGCTGTATTTAGGCATATTCTGGTATTAGCAGCTTCAAAGACTTGGCAGAAATGTCATCCAATCCCCCCCTTACACCACAAGACTCCAGTGCAGAGGCCAGCCAACTGATCCTGTATCCTTCTATCCTCATAGTACTTTTTATCTCAGGAGCTTCATTGCCCTTTCCCAAACTCTGGAGTGAGCCAGGACCATCCTAATCCATCCCAACATGTTACACTAACTTTGGACCTCAAACAGAAAGGATCAAGATCTCAGTCAGAAATTCAGTATCTCAGGAGCGCTCCTCTAGTTGCTAGATGAGATGCTGCCGATTCATGAAGCACTTAATAAAGCCAATTATAGCTTCAAAAAGAAATTAACAAAAGAAATTTGGTATCTCAATCTCAGTCTCAAATAGAAGTACTGATACTTGCCCCCATTCCCTCCCAACAATTATCAGTATTCTAGTTAACAGGCATGTAGGGCTTTAGTTTTTGGAACTAAAGGGTTATTTTGGTGACTTGACCAAAATAAAGAAAGAAAGCCTCAAAGGGAATAAATGTCTCAGCTAAAAACTTCCAGTAACTTCCAAATGGCAGCTTCCTTGCTTAGGAAATAAATGGAGTCCCTCTTCACTGGGACCCCTAATACGTGTTTGCCATCCCTGAGTTAGACAATGGTACGTAGGAAGGTAGAAGAGTTAAAGCTGATGAAGGTGACATAGGGAAGAGGCATAAAAACTATACAGATTGACTAAATATTGAACCAGGTAGTATCCAGAGCCTGTTACATACTGCTAGACATGGGAATCTGGCTAATCAGCATAAGGCCAGACCATGGGGAACCTAAAGGAAAATTCCTGCTGAGGTTACCAATAACTATTTCTCCATGCCCTTAATGCTGCATACCCATCCCCAGAAGGAAAACAGATTTAAACTGAATTTCTTGAACTCAGGACTTTCTCATTCTCTGACTCTGAAAGGAGTCCACGTCTCTGTGGAGTGTTATCTTTTCTCTAATAAACTTTCCTTTTATCTCTAACTCTGGCGTGCACTTGAATTTTTTCCTGTGCACAGTCAAGGACCCTCTTTCTAGCTATAAGACTTGAATCTCCACTCAGGGAGGATTAGCCCCGTCCTGCATCAGACGTACAAACAAGACTGAAAGCAACAAATCCAAATCACAATTTTGTTTATCACCAACCTAACACAGTCAAGAGGGATTATGCAGAAAAGTAGCTGAGAGCTGGCATAGGCGAATACATACTTCTTGAAGGAGCACTGCCAGGGAGCCCACAGACTCCGCCATAAGAGATTTGCAAAGCTTTCTGCTTGCTTATTATCAACCTGGCAACAAGATCATTCCCATTGGATCTGTTTATTGAGGTTGTGCTAGAGCAGCAGTTCCCAAAGTGTGCTCCCCAGACCAGCAGCAGCAGCAGCATCTGAGAACTTGTTAGAAATGCAAATTTGAGGGCACATCCCCAGACTTGCTGAATTAGAAACTCTGAAGGTGGGGACCAACAGTCCGTGTCTTAATCACCTCCAGGTGACTTTGATGCATGCTCAAATGTGATAACCACTGGCCTAGATCTATTTTAATCAACAAGCTCTGGGCTTTCTGCTAAGGTGGAGGTGGGAGTGGGGTTGCCAGATAAAATACAGAACTCCAAGTTTAATTAGAATTTCAGATAAACAACACTAACTTTAGTGTATGTCCAAAATCTTGCATGGGATATATTTATTATTCATTTTAATATATATGTATAAAAGTATATGTTGTATATCTAGAGTTCGAATTAACTAGGTATCCTGTATTTTTATTTGTCAAATCTGGCAACTCCAGGTGCGGTGGGGGAGCTCCAGGCAGGATGATGGCACAAGCCTAGCCCTTAAAGGGAGCAGAATTTGCACCCCAAAATGTACCTTTTTTGTCATAAGGATTATTTTGGGCTAAGAAACAGCAGACATGGGGAAAACTGAAAACGAAGAAGTTATCCTTCTGTAAGAGACATTAACATTTATAAAAGAAATCTCCATTTGTAAGGGTGTCTCCCTTCCAGTACCTGAAAAAAGATGACTAAAACTATTGAAACTCTTATCAATGGAGAAGGCAATATTTTAAATCTGCATTAACAACCATACCCTCATTTATTATGCTTTTCTGATAACCTCCCATAACTGCCCCCATTTTTTGTCTTTAGCTGGAGATGGTATTTAAAGTGATGGCTCAGGCCATTTTAGAGTTAGTTTTCCTGGGTATCTCTATGTATACAGGAGGTATACATGTTATTAAACTTGTTTTTCTCCTGTTAATCTCTTTTCATTATAGGGATGGGTTTCAGCCAAAAACCTAGAAAGGTAAAGAAAAATAATTTTTCATCTCCTACACCCTCAATGGTCCTCCAGATTAGTTAGGTGTGCAAAGCTTCCACATAAATCAGAAGACAATTACAAAGAGCATGTACTTGAGAGTGTGAAACTTAAATTTCAGGGAATTCTAAGCAAGCACAAAGGATAGGGTGGGGCGGGAGTGCTATAGGATAAACTGGAATAAAATTTAGGAATTGAATTTGAGTTCACAGTTCAGACTCCAGGGGTCCCAGCTGCAGTAGTTTCTGGCAATAAGACCTGTATTTTTTCTCTCTCTCTGACCAAACTCGTGCCTGTACCCATAAGGCACCTCTGTGTGAATTAGAAAAAGGCACCATTTCCTTGTGATGCAGGACAGGGCAAATTTCTCCAATTTGGAGTGGGGGGCGGGAGACCACGGCCCGCACCAAAAAGAGGGTCCTTTGGCGGAGAGAGTAGAAAGAATTGAACACGCATGCCAAAGTTAGTCAAAAGTAAAGTTATTAGAAAAGGGGTAACACTCCACAGAGCGTGGTCTCCTCTCAGAGGCAGAGAGTGAGAGGGACCTTAGTGTTCAGGGAATTCAGTTTAAATAGCATTCTTTAGTTCCCATTTCCTTTTATATGGACGTACAGTGAGGAAAGGGAAGGGGGAAAGTATGTAGCATGAAAAGGTAAGAATATGTAGGCTAAAGGCCTGCTGGCTGGCAGGTATCAGCCTTTAATTCATAGGTGCCCCATGTTTTTCACCATAGGGAATGAAGGACTTTATTTGTATAAGGCAGCCACTTAAAGACTGTTGTTCCTGTTTCCTCTTCCACAGGTGTGGGGAATGGGTTGTTAGCAATCCCAGCAGAAATCTTCCTTTTTTCTGTAGATGTCCTCCTGGCCTGGCTGCAGAGCTGATCAGCATGTTGCAGTCTCTGAATGTAGCTTAATATTTTAGTTCTCTTGCCTCTTCCCTATATTACTTGGGTCACCTGAGTGCACAGCTTGGTTCATAGATCCCAGGCTAAAGTTCAGCCCCCACTCACCTGCTCAGCTAGGCACAAGCTGCACAATCCTTTGTGGCAGCTCTGAGCCTACTGCTCTTTATGACAAATCTGCCTATTTGCCAACTAACTTGGACCCATTCCAATTGCTTACACTCTACTTTGTTTCAGTGGCCTGGCCATCAGTAGGGGGACCCTGCCCCCCACCACCCAAGACTCAGTTTTCTAAAGCCATGTTTGTCACAAGCATCGTGTGCAAATTCCTTTGTTCATAATGGTAGCATTCAAGTCGAATTGCACATGAAATTGGCTAAAGAAGCAGATTTCTCAATATAAAAGGGTGCAAGTTGAAGGATCTGATTAGTTAATAAGAATTCTAAGTAGTGAAATTCCAAATTAGTATAAAACAATTTTTTGTTAAGAGCACGTGCAGCACCAGCGTTAAAGAATTCTTTTCTTCCTATTTTTTGTTAAAGCATTTTGTTCTAAAATAGTATCACAATAAGACACTCCAATGTTTGAGTTACAGTATATCGAGTCATGACTAAATGCATTGATTTCCATTCAGGATTTTTAACATCTGTGTGGTAATTATCTTAATCCAATTTGTTATGCAGAATACAATCAATGTTATGTATGTTAGTATTTAGGACCCCCAACACAATTTCCTGTAATAAAATAGAATGAAATACAAAGGTAGCTCAGGTGGAAAGACAGACACATCTTTTATAGATATCAAACTCCCTCTCTTGATCTCCAAATGAGCTGGGGGTGGGGAGCAGTAGAGACCAAGTAAATTTAATTAGCATTTTAAAAGGAGGCCCAAGAAAAGAGAAAGTGTGCACTGTACCCTTGAGAATGAGCAAGAACAAGCTGTATTAAATCCTAGGGAAGATTTTTTTTTCTAACAGGCTGTGGCTTTCAGAAGCTGCCAGAAATAATGTCCTGACCTCACCTGATAATGAGCCAATGAGACAGTGCTCTGCTGACATAGTGTTATTTCAGTAAGGGTTACATCTTACCTGAGAGTCGGGGTTTAGCTTTAAATCTTTCGTCCTTCTGTCCTTTTAGGAAAAATAACTCTGCCTAATATCTCCCAGAAAGTCATAGGAATCTGAGGCACTAAGTATCTGATCAGACTTTAGGCACAGGCAAAGGAAGCAGCTATGTCTGTGTAACTTGTAGGGATACTAATGAGCCTACCCCTACCACCTACACACACACACATATCCGCCCCCTTGCTGCCCCCTCTCAGATGTCTGAATGTACTTTGGGGCATCTAGTCCTTTAACTTCTGGATTTGTCCCCCTTAAAAAATGCCAAACTGCCTCATCAAAACCACAAACTTTAGTGAGCAGTACTTAACCAATATCTTTCTGAAAGAGTAGAAAGGTGAGGGTACCAGATGTCTGAGGGGAAACAGAGGCCCTGAAGGGGTAAAAAAGGCCTGAGGAGCAAGGGTGGCAGATATTACAAGTGATATTCACTTATTTTGCCATTTTGCTGAGTACACAAGTCCTGGCAAGTTCCAAGAGTGGAGGAAGCCCGTGTCTATGGGGAAAAGGAGTGAAGTAGACATCAGACCCCACTTCTAGCCTCCACTACTCATCTACTCACCCAGTCCCCAATAACTAGTTCCCATTCCCTGTTACCTTCTTTGTCCATATTGTAAACCCATGGGTCCCCAACCTTGCTGATAATGAGAATCACCAGGAAAGCTTGTTAAATATATAGTTGCCTCATCTTCTCATCAATTCAGATTTAATAGTTATGGGATCAGGCCCAGGCATAGCTATTTATAAAGTTTCTCCCAGATGATTCTATTGGATAGCTCCATTGGCAACCACCGGCATCAGCTTAGGATTCCCACCAGGTGTACCTGCCTATACAAAATTTGCCTAAGCGAATAGAGGTTTCAGTGGTATGGCAAAAGCCAGGTATATGGACCAAAACTATACCCCAGAAGAGTAGGCCTGCAAAAGATTCTCTCCTTGACCAAAGTTTGGTCAGGCTCCTCTAAGCCCTTATTTCAACTAGGCCTCATCTCCAGCCCTGTTCTTGGCCTGCCTTTGTCAAAGAATCCTGCTAAGTCAGTTTAGTGGAAAATCCTCCCACCCGAGATATCTGATCACCCTTGATATCTGATCAAGTTCTTCATCCCCTACCTTTGATTTCTAAGTCCTTGGCTTGCCCTTAGCAATAATCCCATTAAGTCAGTTTAGTAAGAATTTCCTCACCTTTGATATCTCTTAGTCAGCTTGGGCTGCTATAACAAACTACCACAGACTGAATGGCTTAAACAACATTTATTTCTCACAGTTCTGGAGACTGGAAAGTCCAAGACCAAGAAGCTGGCAGATTCAGTTCCTGGTGAGAACACTTTTTGGCTTACAGGAGGCCACCCCCTTTCACATGGAGAGGGGGAGGGGAGAAGAAGGAGGAGGAGGAGGAGGAGGGAGAGGAAGAGGAAGGAGGGAGAGTGAGGGGGAGGGGAGAAGAGTGGAGGAGAGAGGGGGGAAAGCGAGAGCTAGCTCTGGTCTCTCTTACTCTTCTCAAAGGGACACTAATCCCATCATGGGGGCCCCCACCCTCATGACCTCTTCTAAACCTAATTACCTCCCAAAGGCCCCACCTCCAAGTACTTTCACTTTAGGGATAAGAGCTTCAATATATGAAGTGGAGGGACATCAACATTTAGTCCATAACAACATCTAATCAAGTTCCTCTTGGTAATTTTGCATCCATGGAACCCTTAGTCTGCTCATTAGTTATACATCCCCACTTGTTCTTGTATTAGGAGTTGAGTTCAGTCTCATTCACTTATTGAAATAGTCTTGAAGAAAATCTTCTTTACCATTTTAACAAGTGTCAGAATAATTTTTCTTTAACAGGCCCTTAAGGAAAAAACTACCTCTGCCAAACACCAGGGATCCATTTAGCCAGCTACTTTCCAGTCAGTCAAGGCCTACTACAGCTCATTAAACAGGACCCCAGTGGCTCTAATATATGAGGTGACTAATATATAAGCAGATGCCTAATATATAAACAGTAAAGACTCTAAGGATTAGCAGTCCTTGATTGGAATTTGTTGGCAGTATCTGTGAGCAAAGTCATGAAATTCTCATCATTCAAACAAGTATTTACTGACCATTTACTCTAGGTTTTGCCCTGTGCTAGGGACTGGGGAATAATAATAGGCCTCTTTGCTCTCAAAACTCATGGGGAAGCAGCATAGGCAGACAAGTAAACAGACGATTACAACACACTTGAGGGCTATGACCATCTTACTGTAACCATTTGCTGGAATGTGAGGAGCCAGCTATATTAATTGGCACCAAGTCTTCATTGGATTACATTTCTGAAGTAATGCCTTCACTTTATTTACCCCTATAGAGCTTCTTCTGCTTCCTGCTTGTTCTTCCGTGGCTAACATCTGCCTATAAGATAAAACCCAAACTTGTTAACCTGCCATTTCAAGCACTCTATGGTCCTGAAAGGATACCTGCATCCCCATGAGCATTGTCAATCAGCAAGGCATGCTGGACATTATCTCAGGAAATTAAAAGACAGGGCAGCACAGAACATTCCCTTGATTCCTGTGTCGATACCGTTCTCAGTAGACCTCAGCCAGTGGCACACGCGAGTGCGCACACACACACAACCTGAAGGGGATTTCTGATGGTGGGGATGGGAGGAAGCTGGAAAACAAAAGTGAGTCAGAAGAGAGCCCAGAGAAGCGGATGGTGCTGTCAACCCCTCTAACAACCTCATGAAGGAGCACATCGTGCCAGCTGTGGTCCCTCCCTTTCCCAGCAACCAAACTTTTCTATCCACTCCCAAAGGCCTAAAAAAAAGAGACAGCAGGATGAACTACTAGAAGCTTCAAGAAGTAGAAAGGTAGTCAGATATCTGGGATTCCAGTCAGGCGCCACTCAAACAGTATCTTGCCAAGAAACCTTGAGGTCTCTCTGAGCCTCTACTTCCTCACTGTTGAAATGGAAATGATACTTCCATTCTCTCTACCTCATGGCCAACAGGTAAGAGAGACCAAGGACTTGAAAATGCTCTATGAACTTCAGCTGGCTATTCAGGCATGAGGGCTTTTTATTACTATTCTGATGGGCCCTGAAAAGCACATTGAAAAGGTTTTACAATAATACACATGAGGACAACAGGTTGCTTCCAGAACTAGGAACAAGGAGAGGGGATAGCACTGATTCAGACATGGGTTCTCCAAGTTGCCTTTCACCCAGGGGCTGGGTACTTGGTGAGATAAATAGCCTCTGCCACCACCCTCATTCACCCCCTGTCAATATGGCAGTGAAGCACCTGCTGTATCGACCACAGATGCCAAGACCTACCCACAAATAACACTCAGTGGCCTCCCCTTTTCTTTTCGAAAATTTGTCATTCTCGAAACCCTGGTCCTGGCCTTCCTTGACAAATATCTATTTATAGGAGGTATAGTGCCAATAAATAGTCTGTAAACCTTTCTTCTTTTCTGAATTTGAACATGTAGACAGGGCCACAGGCTCAAGAGAAAACTGCAGTGTGTCTGGAGTGTTTGCAACTTTTCAGCAAATTACTCCCCATCCAACAAAACGTTGCCGCCCTACACTCTTAACAGGGCCCTAAAGGGAGAATGGGAAACACCGGCCACAATGATGCTGACGTGATATGTTTGCCAACAAATAAACAGCACACTCTCACTCTGAAAGGATAGTCATAGCAGACTTCCTGTGAGGTCAGAGGGAGATATATTTCAGGAATGGAGGGGCATAAAGCCTTGTCACTTTCTAGAGAGCCACTAGCTGGTAAAGAGGACCTTACTTTGTTAGGCCTCTGAATACCCACATGAATCTCCTTCAGTAATCATGGTCAATAACTTGACTGCTGACCCCAGCCCTGGGGAATTTTGTGGTAATGCCTATCAATCATTGTAGCCAAGGAAAACTGCTGCAGACTTCAATTCTGTGGCTCTTGTTTGGAAGCCTTTCTTTTTCCCCTTACTGTAGGCAACACATCAGACTGATTTGATAAAGGCCCAGGTCTAGAGATAAGAGTAGCAAGGGGCAAGTAGCCGACACCCCCTTAACACCTTTCTTTTCCCTTCCATGACTTGAGGCCTCCAGAAGGGGTCTGCAGGCCTAACACAAAGTCCCAGCAGTATCTGTGGCTCTTCAAACATCGAAGCATCACTAGAGGCCTGAAGTCATGTGAAGCTGGCGGAGATGGATAGTTAGTAGGAGAGGCTTAGATCAGAGTTTAAAGCCAGGTTTAAAAAGGGCTGAAAATGCTATCTTGTTCACCAAGCAAGCTAAAAAGGGGAATGGGTCAGAAAATTGGAGAGAAAGATAAGTGGAAATCAACACAGAACATAGGGAAATGTACTCAGATTGTGCTCTCGTTGCGGGATTCTCCAACGGAGAGACGGGATACCGAGGCTATATACAGGAAGCAGCGTTTATTTGGCTCAGCAGATTCTTATCCAAAGGCTGAGCCCCGATTGTAACATAGCGGACAGTTTTATACCATCTTGTACTTCGCATTCCTTCACAGCTACAGATATTTCATATAAGGAAGGAGAACATTGATTGGTTGCCAAACTATAAGGAAACCGGCTTAATCATTTAAGCAGGTTTTCGGATGGCCATGTCAGCCAAAGAGTCCTGGGAAGGGTGCAGGGTGCAGTCAGGAACTAACTCTTTTGAGAAGGAAATAGGCAGGGTCAGGCTGCCACACTCTGAGTGGATTATACAATCTAAATGCCTTTTAACCTTTTGAAAGCTCAGGAGCTAACGTAGTGCTATACATCATAACTATGTGATGATAGAAATGTTCTATAAATGCACTATCCTGTACAGTAGGCACATGTGGCAGCTATTAAGCACTTGATATTGCCTGGTATGACTGAGAAACTAATTTTTTGATTTAATTTTAATTCACTTAAATTTAAATAGCTGCATGTGGCTGGAGGCTATCATATAGACCAGCACTGTCTGTGCTCAAATCCCAGCTCTGCCTCTTGTTGTTTAGGAGACATTGGCAAATTAAGTAACCTGTCAGTGACTCAGTTTATTCATTTGTGAAATGGGAATAAGAGTTCTCCTAGGACTGTTGTAAGATTACATGAGTTAATAGATCTAAAGTGGTTAGAGAAGTATCTGGTGTATAATACGTGCTATATACATTTTTTTCTAATTAGAGACACTCAGTAGGGCAACAGTCCCACAGCCACTGTGAGGCCTCTGCAGAGGAAGAGGGGCACTTCACTGCTACAGGGATAGCAAGTAGAAGTCTTAACACTCTTCTTAAGCCAGACTTCAGAGAGATGCAATTCAAACCCTTGCCCTTCTTGTGAAAGCTGAAAGCAGTGTGTGTGTGTGTGTGTGTGTGTTAGGGTGCAGAAGGAAGTGCTCAGCCTTGGTCACTGTCTGGATCTAGCTTTTCATCACAGACACGCAGAACACGCCTTGTCTTTCCAAGTTCATCTAGTTACAGGTATGTGAGAGAATTCTAGCAGACAGATGTCACCATCAGCAGTGGGAGACAGTGTGGTGTAGCCATGGAGATCTGAATTTGAATCCCATCCTAGCCATTAACTTACAGGGTGAGGTTAGGCAAGCAACTTACCTTCTCTGAGCCTCCTCAGTTTCTCCATCTACAAAATGGCAGTATATGAATTCCTGTCTTTCAAGATGATTGAAGGGAATAATATAAACAAAGCACTTAACACAGTGCCTGGTAGCTGCAATTGTTATTATCCATAGATCTATGTTGGAATGAGAACCAATCCAAAGTAAATAGATGAGTGAAATTATTTCATAATCCATTATCAACTACTTTGAGCTCAGTTGGGGATAAGGAAGTCTAATTCTTATTGCCCAGAGAAGTGGAAATCAGCTGTAAAGCCAGGGCTAAAACCCAATCCTTATAATGTAGAGAGGAGGCAAGAGAACTAAAATGTTAAGCCACATTCAGAGACTGCAATATGCTGATCGACCCTGCAGCCAGGCTAGGAGGACACTTTCAGAACAAAGAAAGATTTCCCCTTCTCTAATAAAGTTTCTTTTGACTCTAACTTTGGTGTGTGTTTTAATTCTTTCTTATGCTCTGCTGGGAATCCTCTTCTCTCTCAGTGTAGGGCTTGAGTCTCCTCCACTCAGGGGAGTTTTGCCTGTCCTGCATCACTATTGCCTCCTAGCCTCAGACCAAGCAGCACCACAGAACCCTTTCAAAGGGCCCTGCTGGCTGCTAATTTCTGATGGGGTTGTAGAGTGTTTTTTCATCAATCACCCTCAATGTAAGGAACAGAAGTGCAAGTTACTTCATTGAAAACACTCACACATAACTAGATACATTTACATATTAAGCAGGCAACTGAGACTCTAACCTTTCTATTTTATGTACAACTATAATCATTGCTCGGCATCAGAATGCTTGTTAGATATTCAGGGTACTTACTACAGATAACTCTCAAACCTTTGCTAAGTACAGCTGATGATTTGAAAGTGCTCCCAATCACAAGTTGCTTGCAGTCTCCCCTCAGCCTTCCTTGTACCCTGGTGGCCATGTGTACAGGCACCCCTCAAGCTCATTCAAAGTGACCCTAAGCATAGGCAGAGATATGGCTGTGAGATCTTGGGTCCCTCAGGTTTAGTGTATCTGATTAGGTAACTATTACATACAGGGAGCAGGTCTTTGTTGTTCTGTGCATTGTGTTGTTTGTTTGAAAATGAAGCAGAAAAGGGAGACAGAATTTGAAAGCTCTGAGCAGCACAGGGACTATTTGAGAGTCCAGGGCCATCTGCAGTTATAGGAAGAAAGGTTGATAGTGTGGTTTAGCAGAGTAGAGGAAGGCCCCTCTACTTAAAAAATAACTCCAATTCAAAACCCAGACAAAGATATTATAAGAAAACTACAGGCCAGTATCCTTCATGAACCTGTACAGACCAAAAGAATCCTCAACAAAATATCAGGAAATTGAATTCAACAACACATAAAAAGAATAATACCTCATGACCAAATAAGGTTTATCCCAAGAATACAAGACTAGTTAAACATTTATAAATCAATCAATATAATTTACCATATGAAGAGAATGAAAAATGAAAACCATGTGATCATCTCAATTCATGCAGAAAACGACATTTGACAAAACACAGATCCATTCATGATAAAAATTTTCAGAAAACTAGGAGTAGAAAAAAATATTCTTAACCTGGTAAAGGACATCCATGAAAAGCCCACACCTAACATCTCACTAAATGGTAAAAGACTGAAAACTTTCCTCCTAAGATCAGAAACAAGACAAGGATGTGTGCTCTTGCCATTCCCATTTAACATTGTACTAGAGATTCTAGCCAGGACAATTAAATAAGGAAAAAGAAATGAAAGACACAAAGATTGAAAGGGAAAAATTAAAACTTTTTTATTCACAGACATCATGATCATCTACCTAGAGAATTCCAGAGTGTGCCAAAAAGGTACTAGAACTAATAAGTGAGTTTAGCAAAGTCATAGGACACAAGGTCAATATACAAAGACCAATTGTACATTAATTGGAAATTGAAATTTAACCAACAGTACAATTTACCATAGCATAATAAGAATGAAATAACTTAGAAATAAATCTAACAAAATATGTGTAAGATTTGTATGTTGAAAATTATAAAACACTGATGAAATAAACTAAAGACCTAAATAAATGGAGAAGCATACTATGTTCATAGATCAGAAGAGTCAATAGGGTTAAGATGTCAATTTCCCCAAAATTGATCTATAGATGCAAAACAATCTCAATAAAGTCCCAGCAGACTTCTCTGTAGAAACTGACAAGCTGATTTAAAATTTCTGTGGAAAAGCAAGTGATATTAAAGAACCAAAATAATTTTTAAAAGAACACTTTTGGAGGACCTATACTATTTGATTTCAAGACTTATGAATCTACAGTAAACAAAGCAGTGTGGTATTAGCATCAGGCTAGACGCTTAGATCAATAGAAAAGAATAGAGTAAGCCCACACATGTATGGTCAGTTGATTTTTGATGAAAGTGCAAAGACGATACTGTAAATAAAGGATACTCTTTTCAACAAATAATACTGGCACAATTTGACATCTTTTTTACCTAACTTTATTAGATATTCCAGTATGCTATTTTTGATGGAATTGGTATGTTGACAGTTCTCACCTGCATCCTCATAAAGAATCACTTCTCCGGCATATGGTCAGAACAGATGCAAGAGCAATTGTCTGAGTTTAGTTTTCTGTTTTAATAGAAGTTTAAATGGTAAAAAAAAAAAATTATCTGCAAGAGATATGTTCCAAGACCCCCAGCAGATGCCTGAAAATGTGAATAGTACCAAACCCTGTATATACTATGTTTTTTCCTATGTATACATACCTACAATAAAGTTTAATTTATGAATTAGGCAGAGCAAGAGTAACAATCATAAATAATAATAAAATAGAATAATAACAATATGCTATAATAAAAGTAATATGAATGTGGTCTCTCCCCCTCTCCTTTCTAGTAATTTTTATATTTTTCCATCCAAGCCTATTCCTGATTCTGTGTAATCATCCCTTACTTGCAGTAAATGGCTTGGTGTCATTCTTTTCAGGGGATCCCTTGCTGAATTCTTTGTATTGGCTTCAATGATTTCTGGCACAGAATATTATTATTAATCAAAACATTTCTTATTAATGACTTCCACCCACAAATTTAATGCCTTTCTCATCTCGGCACTTACTGTGGCCATAACTTTTGTAGTTTGAGGTACAACAGCAAAAACTAGCATGAATTTATTTTTCTTCACAATTTCACAGCTAGAAGACTCATTCTTAACCATATATCTTAGCAGCCTCCACATAGTTTTTTTTTTCACTTTTTAAGTTGAGAACTTTTACTTTTCTCTTAAAGGAAGAACTTTATAACTTCTCTTTGACATATCTGAATTGCCAGTATCATTACTCTTGTGCTTTAAAGCCGTTATTAAGTAAAATAAGGGTAACTTGCACACAAGCTCTGCAATACAGTTAATCTGATAACCAAGATGGCTAATAAGTGACTAATGGGCAGGAGCGTATGTATATAGCGTGTATACACTGGACAAAGGGATGATTCACATACCGGGTGAGACAGAGCAGGACAGTGTGAGATTTAACCACATTACTCAGAACGGTGTGCAATATAAAACTTATGAATTGTTTATTTTTGGAATTTTTCATTTAATATTTTTGGACCACAGTTGGTCACTGGTAACTGAAATCATGAAAAGCGAAACAGCAAGATAATGGGGAACTATTGTATATGCAAAATAATGAACCTCAACCCTTACCTAGTATAATATACAAAAATTGATTTAAAATGGATCATAAACATAAATATAAAAGCCAAACTGTAAAACTTCAAGAATATAACATGAGAAAAAACCCTTTGTGACCTCTGGTTAGGCATCGATTTCTTAGATATGACAAAAAAAAAAATGAAGAAAAAAATCGATAAATTGAGATTCATCAAAATTTCAAACTTCTGCTTTTCAAAAGGTATAAGCTTAGAAAGTGAAAGTGAACCACAGACTAGGAAAGAAAATACTTGCAAAACACATATCTGATAAGGGACATGTATTCAGACTACATAAAGAACTCAAAACTTAATCACAACAAACAATCCAAAGGCGTAAAAAAAAATGGTGTAGATGACAGAGGCTCTGTTCATCCCTCTGGTGACCAAATCAAAGTTGTGACAGAAACAAGGAGCAAGTAGCAAGGAAAATTCACCTGGGATCTAGATGAACAAGCCATACAAATAAGGAGAAAGCCAAGAAATCATCCTGCAATGGCAGAAGGTAGGACGGGGAGAGGACATGGGGCTGCCCGGTCCCAAGCGACAGAGTGAGATGGAGGCTGCAGCAGCGGCAGAGGAAGCTGCAGACGCCTCTTAAAGGGGTCGCGTCCACGAGCGGACTTCTGCGGTGACGGACCTGCTTGCTCTGAGCACCAGTGCCAATTCCGCTGCACACAGGGGGCACCAGGGACTTACAAGGAGACATTGTCGGAGTGAAGGCCGAGGCGAGACTTGTTCTGTACAGAAGTGCCAGTGGTATTCTTTGTACCTCTTTTGAGCCCTCCCTACTCCCAGTGTGCGAACACAGCGCCCTCATAGCAGAGACGTCATCAAACTGGATAAGAGAGGTCGCTCAGCCCAGAAGATTCCCTGAAACTCCACCTCCCCCAACTTGTGGCCTTACCCAAGCCACATCCAGTTGTGTCCTCGCTTAGTCAGGTGCCCCTTGCTGAGAATCGCCTAGACTCACACAGGTGGCAGCTAGCCTTGGTTTCTGGTGTGGCCTTTTGAGGCAACTATAAGCATAGCATCTGTAGAATGCTTGCTGAATCTTAACAAGTGGCCCTGTTAAGGTGGCCCTGCTCCCCTGGAAGGGCACAGGCTGGGGCTAAGTTTGGCCTGCAGCTGAACTCCTCTCAGGATTGTGCCACTGGACAACTATTACACAAATCCATGCTATTAAGACCAGGAAACCTAGGAGCTTTGCTTAGTACATAGAAACAGACACAGAAAGCCAGCCGAAATGGGAAGACAAAGAAGCAGAAACCATATGAGAGAACAGAGCAAAGACCAAGGAATAATGGAGTCATGCAATTGAACGAATAGATGTAGAGTTCAAAACACTGATTATAAAGATGCTCAATGAAATTAAGGGAAGTGTAGATGAATTCAGTGAGAACTTCAACAAAGAGATTAAAAAGAACATAAAAATGGAAATGGAAATTATAAAAGGAAACCAGTCAGAAATGAAAAACATATTATCTGAGAAGAGAACTATATAAAATGGAATAAACAAAGTAAATGAAGAAGAGGATCAAATGACCTACATAGACGATGAGAAAGCCAAGGACACTCATCAGATTGGCAAGAAAAAAGAAGCCAAGGCTATAATAATAATTTAAGGAGCCTATGGGACAAGATTAAAGGTAAAATTATCCATGTCATAGGGGTACCTGAAGAGGGAGAACAAGAAGCTGAACATATATTTGAAGAAAGGATGATGGGAAACTTCCCTAACCTGGTGAAGAAAATGGATATACAACCCCAGGAGGCACAGAGAGTCCCAAGAAAAAGGAATCCAAAGAGGCCCACACCAAGACACATCATCATTAAAATGCCAAAGGTTAAATACAAAGAGAGAATCTTAAAAGCGGCAAGAGAAAAGTAGTCAGTTACCTACAAGGGAGCATCCATAAGACTGGCAGCTGATTTCTCAAAAGAAACTATGCAGGACAGAAGGGCTTGGCACAAAATACTCGATGTGATGAAAACCCAGAATCTACAACCAAGAGTACTTTATTCAGCAAAGTTTCGACAAAGAGTCGAAACCCAGATAAAGAGCCTCCCAGACAAAAATAAGCTAAAGGAATTCATCAAACACCAAGCCAGTATTACAGGAAATGTTGGAGGGACTTCTTTAAGAAGAAAAAAACATGTCAAAAACAGGAATAAAGAATGGTAATAACTACATTCCTATCAACAAGTACCTCAAATGGAAAAGAATGAAGTGTTCCAACCAAAAGACAGTGTGGCTGAATGGATAAGAAAACAAGACCCCTACATATGCTGCCTATGAGAGACTCACTTCAGATTAAAAGACACGCACAGACTAAAAGGAAGGGGATGAAAAAGATATCGCCTTAATGGACCTAGAGGGTATTGCGCTAAATGAAATGAGTCAGATAGAGAAAGACAAATATTGCAAGATTTCTCATACATGTGGATTCTAAAAAACAAAATGAACAACAACAAAAGCAGAAATAAACTCATAGATATAGAGAATATTTAGAGGGATACTAGATGAGAGTGGGGTTGTGAGGGACAAAAAAGGCAAAAGAATTAAGAGGTACAAATGGATAATTGCAGAATAGACATGGAGATGTAGAGTGTAGCATGGGGAAGATGGTTAATAATGTTGTAACAAATATGTAAGGGGGAAGACAGGTACTAGATTTAGTGGGGTGATTGCTTTGCGAGTTATGTGGATCTCTGATCACTATTCTATACAACTGAAACTGGTATATTATTGTATGCCAACTATAATGAAAAAAGTTTATTGAATTGTACAATGTAAATACAAACAACTAATTATTATATTTCAATAAAGACCCAAAAAACGTGCATACATTAAAAAAAGGTAGACGGGGTAAAGGTGGTCAAATAGAGGGGGATAGGGGGAAGGTGAAGTGCGTAAAGGAGATCAAATATATGGTAGCTGAAGAAAACTACTTTGGGTGGTAAACATACAATAGAATATACAGGTGTCAAATTATAACGTACACCTGAAAATTGTATAATTGTATTAACCAATGTTACCCCAATAAACTTAATTTAAAAAAAAGACAAGAAAAGAAAACAAACAATCCAATTTTAAAATGGACAAAAGATTCGAATAGACACTTTGCCAAAGAAGAGATATGGGTGGCAAATAAGCACTTGAAAGGACGTTTGACATCATTAGTCATTGGGAAATACAAAGTCAAATTACAATGAGATAAAATACACATCTATTAGAATCATTAAATTTAAAAAGATTGACCTTACGAAACTATTAGTGAGAACTTTTATTCATTGCTGGTGGGAATTCAAAACGGTATAGCCACTTTGAAAACAGTTTGGCACATTTTTAAAAAATAAAATTAGATATTTTATTTAAATAAAGTTAGATTGAAAAGAAATTTTCCATTCCAATGGCTAACCTTGTAATCAGCTCTTTGTCGTGCTTCTGTGGACATGCTTGCTGCATAGACCGAAGAGCAGAGTGATCTCTAGATCAACTGAAGACTCGCCCTCCCTTATGATTGTTCTGTCTCAATAACAGATGTATTACCTAAATTCCTGTTTGAAAGTCTCATGCTCTGTAACTGTCTGTAGCCCATACCACTCCCGCGGGCACCTGTAACCCGTAGTAACTCCCGCGGTCTGTAACCGTCTGAGGACAAATCAACCAAGCAGCCCATGCCAACTGTAACAGTGCGAATATAAAAGCAAAATTGCTGTTGAGCTCAGGGCCCAGATCTTCAGAGCGCTAGCTCTTCTGGGACTGCCGGCATAATAAACCTGAGTTCTCCTACTCTCTGAGTGGTGCTTGGTTTCTCACTGGTCTGATTTTGCAACATTTTTGCAACAAGATATACACTTTTCTAATGACCCAACAATCCACCTCTTAAGTATTTACCCAAGAGAAATGAAGATGTGTTCATGCAAAACCTGTACATAAATATTCATAGCAGCTTTATTAATTATCACTCCAAGCTGGAAACAATCCAAATGTCTATCAACTGGTGAATGTACATCCATAGAATATTACTTGGCAATGAAAAGAAATTAACTAAAACATGGATGAATCTCAGAAGCATTATGCTAAATAGAAGTAAAACCAAAAATTGTATGCTTCCATTTATATATCATTTTGGAAAAGGTAAAACTACAGGAATAGAAAATAGATCAGTGGTTGGGTATAAGGGCAAGGGATTGACTGCAAAGGGGCACAAGAGAACTTTTGGGGATAATGAAAATATTCCATATCTTGATTGTGTTGGTGGTGACAACAACAGCACATGTTTGTCAAAACTCATTGAACTATACTTTAGAAAGGAGGATTTTACTATATGAAAATTATACCTAAATAAACTTGACTTTAAAAAACATGAATCATATTGAGAGAGAGAGAGAGAGGAGAGAGAGAGTCTGTGAGGGTCCTGAGTGTAGGAAGAAAAGAATTCAAGTGCACACCAGAGTTAGAGTCAAAAGGAAAGTTTATTAGAGAAGGAATCACGCTCCATAGATAGAGCACTGTCTCCTCTCAGAGGCAGAGAATGAGAGAGACTGAGAGGGACCCCAAGTGCTCAAGGAATTCAGTTTAAATCTGTTTTCTTTTCTGGGGATGGGTATGCAGTGTTAAAGCATGGGAAAGTAGTTGTTCGTAACCTCAGCAGGAATTCTCCTGTAGGTTCCCTGTAGTCTAGCCAGCCAGGTTCCTATGTCTAACAGCATGTAACAGGCTCTGCATACAACTTGATTTGATATTTAATTCTCATGCCTCTTCCTTATTTCAATATTAATGAGCTTGTGGTAGAAAAGGGATCTACCAGGCTTGTCTTCCTCAGCTTGTCTTCCATACTGAAGGTATTCATGGTTTGGGAGAGTGTTTCACATTCAGCAAGGACCTGTATCCTTGCCCTGGTTGTCAGAATGACAACCTTGGGAAGTTTGCCTTTTGGGTAACAGTTGGGCAAATACAATTTAGGGAAGATGGGGGAGGGAGGGGCATTAGTGTTGCACAGTAGTTCTGGGTTCAGGTTTTAACATAAAACCAATGTGGTTTCAAATCCTAACTTTGCTATTTTCAATGTTGGGGAGGGGGAAAATTTTCCTCTCCTGCCCTTCTTCATTCTTTTGGCTGGTTTAATAATTAAATTGACACAAGAAAGATTAACAGGAGGAAAAAAAAACTATTTAATTCATACATACTGAGGTCTCACAAAAATGGAACCTAAAAAAATGACCAAAGCAGGCAACTTTTTATATTCTTTAGAGAAACAATAAATTTGTGAAGAATTGACAGGACAAGGAAACTTAGTCTTCCGTGCTTAATCAGTAAAGAATCTAAGCAGTTTGGGCTTAGGGTAGTAAATTAGTAAATAGTATATAAGGTTTGTTCATATAGGCTTCTCAGTCCTGAATTCCCTATCTCTGGTGATAAGGATGTCTCTTTACCTCCTGATGCAGGGAAGGTACATTTCACATGAGAAAATTATTTCTTGCTTTTAGGGGGACAGAGACAGGAGAGTCAGAGTGCTCTTTTTGCACCAGCTGTTTGTCAAATAACTTTAGTTCAAAATAATCGATATGCTATTTTGGCATATTTGGGAGCAGTCTGCCCTGAGCCCCATCATCAAGTTCTGTGACCTTTGGTAACCCATTTAATGTCTCTGAACTTTAGTCTCCTCATTTCTAAGATGGGAGTAGTAATAATACCCAGTGATCTCCCAGAGTACCCGAGAAGCTCAAATATGCAAACATAAGTGAAAGTATGTATAACATAGTGATAGGAGATAACATAGGAAGTAATGTATATGAAAGCGCTTGATAAATGATAATCAATATTATTCCTAAATCAAAAGATGATGTAGGGTCAGAGTGCAGTCTGGCTGGTAGGAAGGATAAGTGGGAGGCATTGGTGCCTCCCACCTGCAACCACATTCAACTCTACTCTCCACTGTTGGCATTACGCATTCAATGGGTGACCTACTCATCGGGGTGGGGGGGCAGCAGTTAGATGACACAATCCAGGCCTCTCCTCCCCATCCTCTTCATTTCTCTCCTTTCCTCTCCTCCCCATCAGTAGGTATTTGCTCAGACTTCTTTCATATGAAATCAAAGAGAACTAGGAAGGTAAATCTCCTGGTGGCGGGGGGGGGGGGTGATGGCAACAAAAACCCAAATAAAAACGGTTGAGAGATCAGTGCTGTTCTAGTCACCTGTGACACCTCCCCTCCCTGCCCCATCCTTTCTCCCTTCTCCCGCCTGCTCTCTTCTTCCCCTCCTTTCTCCAGAGGTGGCTAAGACTGAAAAACATTTGTCTCCTAGCTGCTCAACTGGGACCAAAAGGAAGACAAATGAATTATTTCAGACAAATGAATTATTTAGGGTCAGCAGCAAGTGCAAGGGAGGGTTTTTTCAGTACCCATATTCCAGTACCAATATCCCTCTCCCCTTTTTTAAATTAATGAACAATCTGGCCCAATGCTGCTCCAATAGGTACGCAAAACAACTTCTTCATTTGAAATCCCTGTTGTTCAATGTAGTCTGTGGGGCACAATTACATGCCATCCCCTGTTTTGCATAAGAAACCGCTGTTTCCAAGATAAGAATCTTTTCATTTAGTCGTCATGAGCTCATCCTTTTTCCTGTGCATTGTGGCTCCCGCTCCTTTGAGTCAATACCCAAACAATGACTGCCTACTGCTCGTGTGGGCACCCTCCTGCCCCAGCCCCGGAAGACAGAAGGTTGCGGCCTCCGGAAGTCTGCCTAGGCAGGCAACCCAAGTTCTTTTCAGGCTTTAGATGTCAAGAGGGCAAGAAAAGATCCGAGACCTCTGAAAATCTTCCACTGGCTTTAAAGCAGACCCTGAGAAAGAAATCCTGAATGGCACGGTGTGTGTGGCAGGAGGATGACCGGCAATGGCCTGGGATCTTAAACTTAAACAGTCTGGGAAATCTAAAGACAAGGAGTGAGAACCACAAATGTACAAAGCTGCTCAACTACTCCTCTTTTGTCCCTGATTATCAGACTGCATCCTGTCTCTGCCCTTTGGTTTAGAACAACACGCCCACAGCAGAAACCACACAATGGCACTGTACTCCAATTAGAAACTGGCAGGGGCCACAGATTCTTTGGAATCGGAATCCGAACCCTTTCCTCCTTCTGCAGGTAAATCGAGGCCCAGAGAGGGGAAGCAAGTTTCCTACTAACGCACAGATAGTTGAAGAGATGGGTGCTAAAATTTCAGTCTCATGCTGTCTATTTCACCACACATGGCTGCCTCTGGAGAGAATATATAACATTTGTGTACAAAGCACTGAGGAAAAAGGCAAGATAGGAGATTAAATGAGATCATTGTAAACTATAAAGCTTGTACAAACAGTAGGGGTTTTATTGTTACCTTCTTCATTTGTAGATCTTTTCAAGAGAGCCAGGAGATTAACAAAATTTAACCTTTACCAATGTGAAAGATTTCTGCACAAGTCAGTATTCCAGGCAACATGTATATAGTCACTTTACCTGGACAATGGGGCTACATGTTTGCATCAACTCAGCAGCCATTATTCCCCCTTTGGGGAGAGGAGATAATGGAATTAAAGAAGCCTTAATCAAACTATAGATAACTAACAGTATCCGGAAAGAGGTCAGGTGCACTAAGGCCCACAAGACCTGGGGAAGACATTAGAGTTACAATCTGATAGATAAGATGTTTTGTCTCTGGAAATTGATCATAAACGCCTTCAGGGCAAAGCTCGTGTATCCTTAGTAACTTCTAGTATAGAAGAACTCACAGTAGAAATCTAATTTATGCCTGCTGTTTGGTTGGTTGACTAAGACAAGACCTCTCGCACTAATTCTAAAGGGTTCCCAGCATTGCTTTTACTCCATGTTTGGTGTAGAGAAACCTTTACTACATTCCAAACAACTAGTTTCCCTGGGGCCCTGAGGAAGCTCCAGCAATTCCTAATGTTCATCTCTCCGTGGGCTAATAGGAATGAATAGGTAGAGCACAGAGGATTTTTAAGGCAGCAAAAATACTCTATATATTAAAATAATAGATAGATCTCATTATACTTTTGTCCAAACCCATAGAACTTACAACACCAAGGTAAACTGTGGACTCTGGATGATGATGTGTCAATGTAGGCTCATCGTCTGTAACAAATGTACCACTCTGGTGGGGGATGTCAATAAGGGAGGCTATGCATGTGTGGGGGCAAGGGGTCTATGGAAAATTTCTGTACCTTCCTCTCAATTTTGTTGTAAACCTAAAACTTCTCTAAACAATACAGTCTATTAAAAAAACAAGACAAAGTCTAATAAACAAGATAACCACCGGACTGGATAAATGTTTGTAGTTGCAATATTTCATGATTCTGTTGGGGAGGGAGAAACTTTCCCCTCAAGGTTCTTCTGGCTGGTCTAATAATTAAATCTACATGAAACAGATTAACAAGAGAAAATAACCAAATTTAATTATGTACATTTTCATGAGAACCCCACATGTATTAGAGAGTCAAGAACCCCACATATATGAAAGTTTCAAAGTAAGAAAGGAAAAATAAAGTATATTTGGGATTCTGAGCTAAAGATGAGGTAAGGTGTTGTGGGATTCTTAAATGGAGAGTTGGGACACCGAGGCTATAAGCAGGAAGCAGCATTTATTGATACTGGCACCAGCTCAGCGGATTCTCATCAGAAGGCTGAGCCCCGATTATAACATGGCCAGTAGTTTTATACCATCTTGTGCTTCTGCATTCCTACACAGCTATAGATATTCCATATAAGGAAGGAGAACATCGATTGGTTACCAAACTATAAGTAAACCGACTTAATCATTTAAGCAGATTTTCGGACTGCTGCGTCAGCCGGAGAGTTTTGGGAAGCAGCGGGGCGGGGGGGGGGGGGGGGGGGGGGGGGGGGGGGGGGGGGGGGGTGGTGCAGTCAGGAACTAACTCGTTTGAAAAGGAAATGGTCCCGGCAGGGTCAGGCTGCCACAAAGGCACCTTGGAGCTAGAGAGGGGAGGAAGCTTGTTTGCAGGATGATAAAAGCAATTGCTTAGTAATTACAAGTTTGCCCTGCCTTACAGATAGGTCATAAAAAGTTATTCCTGGTGATCATTATTATGAGAAAGGCCTCTAATTTAAATTATTTGAGAGGTAAAAGTTTCTCGTGAACCATCAAGGTCTCAGTTACCACTGATGCAGGACAGGGCAAATTTCCCCATGTGGGAGGAAACCAAGCCCTGCACCAAAAAGTAGAGGGTCCTTTGGCAGAGAGTGTAGAAAGAAACACACATGCCAAAGTTAGGATCAAAAGGAAAGTTTATTAGAAAAGGGGTAACACTCCACAGAGTGTGGTCTCCTCTCAGAGGCAGAGAGTGAGAGGGACCCTGGTGTTCAGGGAATTCAGTTTATATAACATTATTTAGTTTCCATTTCCTTTGATATGGACCTACAGTGAAGAAGGGGAAGAGTATGTAGCCTGAAAAACCTGCTGGCAGTTCCCAGCCTTTAATCCATAGGTTCCCCATGGTTTTAGCCATAGGGAATAGACTATTTTATTTGTATAGGGCAGCCACTTAAAGACTCTGTTGTTCTTGTTTCCCCTTCCACTCAAGTGGGGAAATGAGTTCTAAGCAATCCCAGCAGAAATCTTCCTGTTTTGAAGGTGTCCTCCCTGCCTGGCTGCAGGGCTGATCAGCATATTGCAGTCTCTGAATGTAGCTTGATTAACATTTTAATTATCTTGCCTCCTCCCTACATTACCTTTAGCTCAAAATAATCTGCATACCACAGCAGCACATCTTGGAGGGACTCGTTTCTGAACCCCTACATTCACTGAAATCCAATTTTTGTTCATGGGATCTGCTTTAAAAGAAGCCAGGATATTTCCCATTTAAAATAACTCCACTTCCCGTTAAATCTGGCAAATTGAACATGTGCACTTCCTGAGACCCTATGACAAAGACAATAAAGTAATTAAAAGGTCAAACACCATGGGGACCAAGAAAACAGGAAGAGAGGCTATAACAAGTAATGGAAACACACTTCCACCCATCCACCCACCCCCCACAAAATATGGAAACTAGAAAATGGATAAACGAGTAGTAACTGACTTAGCAGACTAGAGAAAGCTGAAACCTAAGGAAGCTGTTTGTACTGTAAACCCTCAAAGTCTCAGGAATCTCTGAAAGTGGGAATTTTGGTACAGAGTTGAAATCAGGATGATTGATTTTGTGGCAGCCTGACCCTGCCTGACCATTTCCTGCTTCAAGGAGCTAGTTCCTAACTGCACCCCCTTCCCAGGACTCTCCCGCTGATGCGGCAGTCCGAAAACTCACTTAAATGATTAAGCATGTTTCCTTATAGTTTGGCAGTCAATCAAGGTTCTCCTTCCTTATATGGAATATCTATAGCTGTGTAGGAATGCAGAAGTACAAGATGGTATAAAACTGCCCGCCATGTTACAATGCAGGCTCAGCCTTTGGATAAGAATCTGCTGAGCTGGTGCCGGCATCAATAAATGCTGCTTCCGGCATCAATAAATGCTGCTTCCGGCATCAATAAATGCTACTTCCTGCTTATAGCCTCAGTGTCCTGTCTCTCTGTTTGAGAATCCCGCAACAATGGAACATTTTTATAAGGAGCAGTTAGTCCTCAGATCCCTTCCTCCATCCCAGCTAAAGATGGGAAGCTTAAACCAAGTACAGCTGAAGGATGTGGAGGTTCCCCAAGATAGAAAGAGCTACTCCAAGATAAGCCTCAGTGGTAGGCAGATTGTTCTTAGCTAAAGGCAACTTTAGCCGCAGGCTCAAGAGACACCATTCATGGGAAGACAGTTAACATCACATTGTAAGAACAGCATGTAGGATAGACTATATTATGCTGGGCATCTTTGTAAAATACAGTCTGCCTCATCCCCTATTTATATATTCATTTATTTGTTTATATCAATATGGACTCATGGATTTTTATTTTATATACTTGGTAGTAACACATTGCTATCATTTCAGTGCTCAAATTGTTCCAAATTTGACCATTGGGAGCCCCTTTCAAGGTGGTGTCTGTGTCCTCTTGACATGTTCCCATTATTCTTTGAGCACTTCTTTTAGTGGAGTGTGATATACAGAAACCATGATCTGGGCTCTTGGTGTACTTGTTGCTAATAGGCTGTCATTGCTTCTAGACCCCCTTACAGACAGAGCTAGGAAGTATATGTATGGATATACATACATACACACACACATATATCTCCATCTCTCTGAGTATATATGTTCAGTCTCAAGAGAGACGCAGCCAGGTGGGCATCTGAGTGGTCTCTGAAAAGGGACACCCCACCCTTTGTCTGTTTTTGCGGTACTGACACTGTGGGAAACATGGGGTCAGGTCAGAGTAAGGCAACGGTCCTTGAAACTATGTTAAAGAATTTCAAGAAAAGTATTTGCCTCAGAGGTGATTATTACTGAACGAATGAAAAGAGGCAAACTGAAAGAATAAAGTGTGAAAGAAGGGTTGTGGAAGTAGTAGAAGGTCTGTGAAGGGAAATCTTGAGAGGAAATCTTGTGAGGGGAAGGTGTAGGAAGTTTGTGAAGAAATTCTGAGGGGAAATTTTATGTAATAAAGTGAAATGAGGTTGAAAATTTAAATGCCAAGACCAAGCCGATGTGAAAAAAAAAGAAAAAGGAATTGTTTTTAATGTTCTTTAGACTATTGGTCTAATGCAAATGTTTTGGAAAGGTTTTCTGGGAAAAAAAACTAGGATTCTGTATTTCTTTGAAATAATTTTAGTGTTTTGCATTGCTTTAACTAGGTTTCTAAGACTTTAGAAAATATATTAATACTGGCCTCTGTGCCTACTTCTCAAAGGAAGCTCCCTGCAAATGTAGGAGGAGTTCCACTAAGCCAACTGTCTTTAGATAGTATGTTGGAAAATTTTAAGAAGGGTTTCTCTGAGGAATATAGGGTCATGCTGAGTCAAATGGCCCGCTTTAGGGGTAGGTTGGCCCTCAGAATGGACTTTAGACCTCCACACAGTGAGAGCATTGTATCGGGTAGTGACAGGGACCCCAGGATATCTAGACCAAGTTCCGTACATAGACACATGGCTGCAGACAGCTACTATAGTGGTCCCTTGGGTCTGGTTCAGCACAAATAGGCAGGGACAGAATAGGGTATTTGTGGCCCTCCTGGCTAGGAAAAAGGACAAAGAGACGCCAACAAAATTAATTCACCTAGGAGCCCTAAGTAAGAGTCTATCTAATGACCACTGTACATCCCAGTAGCTCTGTCAGTCCCCACGAGGCCACTTTACTATCAATTGCCAGACAGGCCTCTACCATCAGTGCCTTTGCCGCCCCCTACTGCCCCAGAGTCCCGGCCCAACACCATGCCTCCCGTCTCATTCAAGTTCGACTTGATAATAGAAAAGCCCGAAGAACAGCAGTGGAGTGCCTGGAAACAAGATGGCCAGGCTAGAATGATTCCTGTCCCTTTTGTTAGAAAGCTCGTGAGATCCCCACTATAGGGAAAACATCGTGAAAAGTCTAAATTAGAGGTAAAGGCTGGGGCTAGGAAGTCAACAAATGTGTCAAAAACAGCAGAGATACACCAGGAGGTAACTGACAAACGGGGAAAGCAGAAGGTGTCCCTGTTGGCAGCTGCATTAGGGAACCTAGGTCTAGTGCAACAGACGGCTGCTCCCACACGACAGAAAGAAACCAAAAGGAAATTATGCCGTAATCAGTGTGCCTTCTGTAGAGAGATCGGCCATTGGAAGAATGAGTGCCCTCGTCGCAGGGAAACTGTAAGTCCAAAAGGGCCAGAGAATTTAAGACATCAACCTGAGCCAGTCGTCAAAGAAGACGGCCAAAGGGCAATCAGACTAGGAACAGTCGCAATAGAAGTAGGGGGGCCAATCAATGATTTGTATACTCAACACCATAGCCGTAGCCAAACATCAAAAAGGAGTCAGTAAGTTTCGAGGAACAGCTAAACTGTCAGTTCTGAGTGCTAGGTTTAAATGTAAAGGTTTCCCATACCATAATTCCATTAATGAATAGTCAAGAACATAAGCAGCTGACCAACGCCAGAATAACTTATTATCAGGGACTGCTGTGTGAAAACCACGAGTCCATCTCAAAACTGTAAGTACATTAAACCCTGCAGACTGCCTTGGTGTCAGAGGTCTTTAAGATGCCCAATAACTGGGATTGGGCAGAGAAGGAATCAAAGTACAAAAGGGTGCCAATTTTAGCTGCCATAATACAGGGACCATCTCGAGGTGACCTTAGGCAGTAAAAACCTTGCAGGCCTGGAAGGCCTCAATCTTGATTGGCCATGAGCGGCATTGTCGGGACTGAGACATAATCAATGTGCAAAGTGCAAAAGGAAGGGCGCTGAAAGGGCAAGTGGCCATTCAGCCCTGGGAAGCTGGGGAGGGGTGGACCTCATAAGCCCTCGCCCCACATAGCAAGCCTCTCATGAAGGGGTTGCTCTCTTCTCCAACAATGGAGGTCCAAGCACTTGCAAGCTCCAGTCCTAGAAAAATCCGCCAGGATCAAAACAATAGAACTTCAGGTCACCCTCGACATGGCAAAAAGAAAATAACTGAATTTTTACTAGATACAAGAGCTGCCTACTCTGTCCTGACCCTTTCCATAGGTCTTTCTTTCCAATGCTAACTGCACAGTGACAGGAATAAACAGTCAGCCTGATGTAAATTTCCTTTCCCATTGTGAGACCAGGATTAGCAATGAAGTTCTCTGCCACACATCAGGATGAGGGTCCTGTGCAGAAAGTGCCTTGTCTGAGAAACTAGGACACAGCCTAAAAGGGGAGCAGCCCCCTTGCCCACCACACAGTGCACGTTTGTAGGGAACCTAAGGCTAAACCATTCGTAGACAATCCACCTCTATGTCAGGGTTTCCTACTAGCAGGCCAACTACCTCCCAGCAATCTGTTAAAAGTCAGCCCTCAAGGCAGACAGAAAGGGCCCACCCGAAACTCAGGAAGGATAAGGCTATGCTTTCTTTAAAGTGTCTACTATAACACCAGCGGAAAATGTGTAACATTTACTAAGTGTGCTAACTAATGTTTTAACATCTCAGATAATATGACATTGAACTACAGCTCCACTACTTCTGTAACTTATGCAAATTACTCACTAGATAGTTTCTTATTAATAGAAGAACTATTTATTCTTATGTTAAAGCCAAAACCAAGGGAAGAATTTTCTTACAACAACAAAGCAATCAACTTCATCTTAAGCTTGTCTCAGACATGAGACCCATCAAAAGAGGGAGGAAATGAAATAGGACATCTCTTGCAGAGTTAATCTTTTTTAGTAAATCTAGTTTAGTTTTCTTCCCTCCTCTCTTTAGGAAAAAAAGTTCCTCTCCCTCAAATCCTGATAATTGCCCGAAACTGGTAACTTAGATCCTCTGGTTATGGATAAGGGTCATCAGCCCATTGTTAAGAAATGGTGTTAAGACAGGCAGGGCCCTTAAAGTCTGAGTGGGAGGGGACTTTAGGCCAAAGATCTTTTTACTCTTTAAGAAATATATTAACCAAGCCTGTTTTCCTTTACTTGTTTAATAGGTAAATTAATAGATATATAATTTAAATAATCATTTTAAATCTTTTCCTTGTCTCGGGACTAAGGCTGCACTTCAGCAGGAAACCCAAGACCCCATCCTGACTAAGGCAGAAAGGGAAAGAGCTCCATGAAACCCCAGTAGGCAGGGACTACGACCCTTCTCAGCAGGAAGCAGATACGGAAGAAGAGATCTCCTGTCCCTCAACATCCATACTAATAATAAGGGGGTTCATGGCTCTTAGAAAGGAGTTAAGCAGGAAAATTAGTTAAGGGGTTTCTATGTCTGCCTGCAAAGACACTGAGGTCATCCTATCTCAGAACAGGTTCACTGTAATCCATCATGCACCCCAAGGTCTTTAGGCTTCTCCCCTTACAAAATCCTTTTTGTGAGACTCTCTTCCCCACCCGCCCCAGCACAAAATTGGGAGAAGGGTGTAACTGCAACTATGTTAGCAGAGATTTAGAAAAAATAGAGATTTAAGGGTATTCAGTCAGTAGAGAAAGAAATTTAGTAAGTTCTGTGTTAGGATCTGGCTGGCAGAATTAACTTTCTGCAAAAGATTTATACACAGGTATTTGTAATAAATTTAGAGTCATAGTCAGAAGACTCAGATCATAATTGGCTTATTTTCCTAACTATTGTAATATAATTCCCATTTAAAAGATAAATTAAACTTTAGAAAGAGCCCCCATGCTTCTAGGGAATTAGGTCCCCGCACCCCTTTTAGTCAGAGGAGAAGAAATATAGGTTAAGGATTAGAAAAAGGAGCCATTCCAGCCAAACTAAACAGGCTCTCACATTGTTATATTAGCAACTCTCACCGCCATTAAAGTTACAGGTATTACTCTGTGAATCCACCGCACCTGGGTAAAGAAAACAGCATCTCCAGAGAACTGGGAAACTTAGACTGCAGAACATTTTCTTGATCAGCCTTTCTGGATCACGTTCCGGAGGCAGCAGAAAATCTACCTGAGATCGTCAGCCCTGCTCTGGCCACCCCCGGAAGCTGGTCAGTCTACGCACGACAGAAGCTTGAGAAATTTTATCGTGGGACTCCTTATAATTGGACTTTAGGGAGGAAATTGGTGCAAAGAACTGTGAATATGTATCTATGTTACCAAAAGAGGTCAGAGAATGTCCACTACCTCAGTTTTCTGTAGCTACCGTGAATAGCAGTACTTTTCAGATATATTTTCCAAGTGGCAGGATTTACCACTTGCTGGACGCGACAAGTGGCCTTTGAACCAGGGACCTGAGTACGGGAAAACGTGTAAATGAGGTAAGGTGAGTAGACTTCCTCAGGAAAAGAATACACAAGAGAAAGGGAGAGAAAATACAAATCACAGCCTGTAGAATTCAAGAAAGCACGCTTGTTAAATTTAAGGAATAGACTGTCATAACTGTTATGGCGCTTACGATTCTAAGACCCACGGAGCCAATTGAGATTAATTATGAGCCTGGCCAGCGACTGATTCTCTACCACACAGGGTTAGAAGAGATCAGCCCCGAGCTTCCAGAGGAGGCAGCTTATAAAGCCTCCAACTACATCCTTGAATAAGCAGATTACAAGAAGCAGAAGTTAGCCGTTTTGTACAAAGATAAATGTATCCAGGGAACTTCTCAGATCAAACAGGGCCTAGCAGACAGTTTTATCATCTGCACCTTGGAATGTTGTGCTTCTCCTGGGATGGGCGCCTGGAGATATCACCTCCCTGTAACTGAGTTACTGCTCTTCCTGGGGGCTGGTGCCTAGGAACTGTAAATAGTTCCCGTAACTGAAGAATTTCCACTTTTACAATAACCAGGAGTAAAACAGGACAACAAGGGTCAAAGGACCGCAATGTTTTTGTACAGAGCTTAAAGTTATATTTAGGGCTATGGAATATGGTGTGCACACTCACCAGATTCAGCAATTTTAGAACTCATATAGGAAACTTGTCCCTGGCTTCCAGAGGAAGGAACTGTAAATAGTTAAAGCTGGGAAAAGATTGAGAAGCTACTGAACTGATTCCCACCCACGCAAGGTCTGAAACTGGGTGGCCCCACATAGGCTTGACTAGATTTGCAGAAACACAGCCTACAATCGCCTCCCCAAAATCGGGAAGGAAGCTGTATAATTGGCATGATAAAGCCTTCCTCCTACTTCTGAAAACGGGAATTGCTTGGTCACCCGGTCCCAAAAGTCCTTGCCAGGCACGGTGGTGCACACCTGTAGTCCCAGCTACTTGGGAGGCTGAGGCAAGAGGATCGCTTGAGCCCAGGAGTTCTGGGCTGTAGTGCGCTATGCCGATCGGATGTCCACACTAAGTTTGGCATCAATATGGTGACCTCCCGGGGGCGGGGGACCACCAGGTTGCCTAAGGAGGGGTGAACCGGCCCAGGTCAGAAATGGAGCAGGTCAAAACTCCTGGGCTGATCAGTAGTAGTAGGATCGTGCCTATGAATAGTCACAGCACTCCTGGCCTGGGCAACATAGCAAGATCCCGTCTCTATTACAGCAGGTAAAAAGGGAACTCCAAATAGCGGCCTGGAAGGATAATGAATGGCCCCCAGAACACATGATCCAATACTATAGACCTGCCACTTGGGCAAAAGAGGTCTTGGGGATACCGTACCCCTATTTACATGTTAAATCGAATTATCTGACTGCAGGCAGTTACTAATAAAAGTAGGAGAGCCCTGACCCTCCTGGCACATCAAGAAACTCAGATGAGAAATGCCATCTACCAGAACAGGTTGGCACCAGATGATCTATTAGCAGCAGCAGGAGGTGTATTTGGGAAATTCAATCTCACCGACTATTGTGTGCAGAGAAGATCAGGGCTGGGCAGTTGAAGATTTTGTCAAATAGATGACAGGACTGGCACATGTGCCCGTACAAACATGGCATGGATGGGACTCCAATAACCTCTTTAGAGGTTAGTTCTCCACTTTCGGAGGCTTTAAGACTTTAGTTAGAGTACTACTCCTTGGTACCTACCTACTTCTGCCTTGCCTATTGCCTCTTGTTTGGACAATTACCTCCCTTATAGAAGTTACAGTGGAGAGAAAGACTGTAGTGACCTCACCTTTAGAAACAATAGGTTAAGGATAAGACATGGTACGTGCTAACCGCCATGTCTCACTTCTAGTTAGTTATCTGCTAAAAATTTATTAACTAGAGGGATTTACTGGCCGGATCACTGCCTATAGGTACAAAATATTTTAACAATGATGCATTCTGCTTCTGTACCCCTGCTTGCTTACCCACCTCTTAGTTATCAGTTAATGAATGGAGGAGATATAGTCTTTTGTGTAAAAATTAAGGATGTGGGGGATGGAATCGAGGGCTTAAAACCTTTGTGCCCCTGCGCCTCGGGGCTGCTCCTTGGCAAGGACAGCCGCTGGCTAATAAACTGTCTCTTGGATTAGAGCACTCGAGTTGGGCCTGGTTATTTCGGTCACAACAAGACTACAGCAAAGATCTTTATGCAATAGAAATATCGGTCCCTGGTCCAGGGAGACCAAGAAGGAGATCAGGAAGGTAGTCAAAAAGGTGATGCCCTATAAAGAATTTAGACGGGCATCGAAAGGGGGGAATGATATGGGAAATGTAAAGAAATCTAAGATGGCTACCCTGTCCTGTTGGAATTTTTCCAACCTCTCCCTGGAACCCTACCTTTCCCACATGCGTGACACAAAAGACCGCCAAGTATGCGGAAGTAATCAATGTATAAATCTACCTGCCTGCCTTTGTTCAGGGCTCAGACTCTGGAGAGTGACTCCTCTGAGCCCACCGGCATAAATAAACCTTTGATTCTTAGTTCGCTGAGTGCCGCTTGGTTCTTCTGGGTACACAGGCCAAAATCCACAACATTAGCAGGCACATCACCAATGTATTTCCATGTAACATCCTATATGTTTGGGCACCAACAGGCACACCTCCAACATATCTCTGTGCTTCTCTCTTACCTCACTTACCATCCCCTGTCCTTGGGTGCCAGTGAGCATGCTATTGACATTCCTCAGTATAGCACCTCCTATCTGGCACTCTAGCATTCTACATCTCCAGGCACCAGCAGGCATACTGAGACAGCATAGGGACTTTGTTACGGAACTCAAAGGGTTCATTTTACTTGCACACATTAAAGCCAAAGGAGACATGAACAAGAGTTTGCAGCAAAGAAAGTAGAGGTTTATTTAAGGAAATGGTGTTAAGCCCAGAGATGCAGGTAAGCTAGCACTCAAAGACCTAGCTCCCCGATGGCCTCTAGGGGATATATTATATAGAGGAAAACTCATTAGTCATGGTAGCTTAGGGAGTTTGGGTTGTGGGCTCTGTTGATTGGCCAGTGCTAGGGTAGGAGGCAGTTGATTATTGCATCAGGTCCTGATATCAGTCATGGTGTCATTCTGTCTGGTTTCAAGGGGATGCCAGGTAGGGTCTTTTCACCTTCATGGTTCTGGAGCTGCAATATGTTATCTTTAGTTTGACGAAAACTCTTTCTGTGGTCAATAGACCTGAGGTTTCATTACCAAGACTGTTTGATGCTGACCTAAGGGCTTAATGATTAAGGGAGTGGTCGTGCAGTAAGTAGAAGAATAAGAAAAGAAGCAAGTGAGCCCAAATCCAGTTTGAATAAAGGAGAAAGAGAAGAGAAAGTCATTTTAAAGAAGTGAAAATTTACAGGGTTACAACTTAGATGGGGCCAAAGGAATGTCACCACCCCTCACACTGTATACAAAAATACAGAAGTAGCTGATTTTATCTCCCTTCTGTTTACTCCCATACAGATGTTGAAACCAAACCACTATTCCTCATGCACAATTGATCAAGGTTTGAGTGCTATGCAACCTTCCTGGGAGTGGCGATAATGAGCAGTCTGCCATCTTGCCCCAAAGCGCAAGCCGAACATGGTTACCAAGCAATGTAACCAGTAAAGAAAGCCCTCCACTTTCAAAAAGGCCACCTTTTCCAAAAGCCTGTTTGATGCCCAGCTTATAAAAGCAGCCAAGTCACGAGCCAGTTCAGAAGACTTTCCTTTCCTCTGTGCTGTCTCCCTTGTGCTCAAGCATAAGCTTAATAAAATCTGTCAAGAAATTTTTCTGGGGTTTCCTCTCAATTTCTATCTTGTGGAACTCATGAACCTGAGCACAGGTAACAATACCACTCATATGTCTCCATGTGGCAACCCTTTTCACTGCCATAGACTCCTCCAAGCTTGGAAGGAAAGATGGAAAGGGAAGGTAAGCAATTTTATTTTAACATGATTAAAATTGGCCAGTACATGTTCCAGAGCCCTCTGTCTTTAAGCATCCACACTAGCTCCTTTTTAATCTTTTTTTTTTTTAATACAAACTTGATCTTGTTTTCTTCCTGCTTAAAACCCTTGTGTGAATGAACAAAAAGGCCACACACTAAACCTGGCAAACTCAGGGGAGGCCAGCATGGTGGACCCTACAAACTCTGAGACTGAAAGTAACCACATAGGATGATTTGAACGTAAAAATTCCTAACTAAAAGCAGGTCATGGAGATAGTCACATCCTGGGCCTGTAGTTTTCTTGATAAAGGTCAATCATTACCTTAAATGAGCCCATTTATTGTCTTTCTGCATCTAAAATAACATACCCTTAGAATGTCAGAGTAATCCATTTTTTTCCAGACCCCTTAGGGCACAACCCACTGCACCAGAGAAGGAGACCGCAGAACTCCATTCTTATCTTTTCCCCTGCATACCATCTCTATGTGGTATAAATGTTAATTATTAACTCTCCTGTACCTACCAATGTAAAAGAAGTGTGTGTCTCTCCATTTTACTTTTTATCCAACCCCAGAGATTCTGCCTGCGCCTCCCCCGCTTTGCTTTCTCTCGCCTCCCTAGTCTACCACCAACAGATATCACGTAACCCTCCTTATGTCTGCTCCTTTGATTCTAATGTATAAAGTAAGCTGCAAAGCTGCCATTCTCCAGAGTTTTCTTAATCCATTGAGATTTTGCTTCCCAGCAATTGTCAATTTGGCTCAGATTAACTCATTAAAATTCTCTATAGGTTTGGATGTTTCTTAAGTAGACACATGAATTGCTTTCTGGCCCTCAGGCTAAAATCCAAAACCCTAATATGATCTTACAAGACCCTACGTAATTTGACGCTCTGCTTTAATTCTCTGAGTTCAGTTTCCCAAATCAGAATCTTCTAATCTCCTGCTTGGAGTGTGTAAACCTGGCTGTCGGTGTTTTGGGAAATGAGCCAAGGAAGGGGACTGGAGAGTTCAATATTCCAAATGCAGACTTAATCCCCATTTTCAGCATGTTATCTCAGTGGACCCTGTGGGGGAAGAACAAATTTTCTTCTACCTTCAAAGTTCTTCTGGCTGGTCTAATAATCAAATAGACATGAGACAGATTAGCAAGAGAAAATAACCAAATTTAATACACGTCAGTGCCAAGCTAATCAAGAAGGGAAGGTGTCGGTGGTGAGACGCCCAGTTGAAAGAATGCACAAGGGGCTGACGTGCGAATGAAACGGCAGGCACCAACTTTAGTGCGGGAAGTGCGCTTCTGTTGTAATTCTTCTTGTGCTCCCCTTCTGCTCCCCAGGGAACCACATGGCTCCACACATAGCAGAGTACAATATTGGCATTCAGCCACACATGCGTGATACAATAAGCTGAAGTATGTTTACGTATTTTAGGCACAGGCACCCTATTACACTAATGTCACATTCTAAATCTGGGGTCCTGTTACTAGTCGTTAGCCTGGATCACAGCCAGACCTGGGACCCACACTCCACCCCTATAGGGTCGTAGCTCAGGATCTGGTCTGGAGGACGCTACCTTGGGCCCATAATCCACTTGCCACTCCTGGAGCGGCTTAGCCCCACAGTGGAATCACTCCCGGGGTACTCTTTACTCGCCATCTCTCTGGGTGCTGCTCAGCACACCAGGGGCATTGTGACATGGCAATTGTTGCTTGTGCCCGCATCAGCGATAGCCCCCATCATTTTGTTACCTGTCCATGGTATGAGCCATTTGCATACCAGGCATCCTCAAGGGTAAGAGTTCGACCCTCTACATAGGGACTCGGTATGTCACCTATCTCAGCAGGTTCCACCAGGAGCTCTACTTAGACAGCATAGGGGTCTGTGCAATTCTTGTACAGGGAGTCTTCCCTAAGACCACAGCCACCCCTCCATGGGTTACATGGACTGTACAGTTACAGGATTATGGCCAGCGATGGCCTCACTAGCTAACAGGGCTGCATATATGGCAGCCAGTTGCTTCTCTATCAGAGAATACCACACTTCCTCGCTTTTCCACAATTCGGACCAGAAACCTATCAATACCTTCCAGGAACGTGCTTCTGCCACAAGCCCCATCCAAACCCTGTATCATCCACGTGCACCATAAGCAAGAATGGGAGGGCTGGATCTACAGCTTGCTTTGTAGGCTTAAAGGTTCTGTCTTGGGGGTCCAATCCCACTGGGCACCCCATCGCACTAGACGGTGTAGGGGTCAAATCAAGGAGGCCAAATGTAGGATGAACACTCTCCAAAACCCCAGCAGTCCCAAATAGGTTTGGAGCTGCTTCACAGTCTCAGATCAGGGATATGCCTGTATCTTCTCAATCGCAGCCTCTGGCATTACTTTTGTCTTACTCAACTAGACAACTCCTAAGAATTTGACAGACAATGCAGGTCCCTAGACCTTGTCCTCATTGACTGCCCAACCCCAGTCAGCAAGAGCTTCTCACAGGCTGGTCGCTGCTGCTTCTAGTTCTGTAAGAGAATCAGAGGTTAACATTATATCATCAATATAATGATACAAGTACACTGCGGGCAGTCGTTTCCACATGGCTAAATCTTGAACCATGAGATCATGGCACAAGATAGGACTGTGCAGATAGCCCTGAGGAAGGACAAGGAATGTCCACTGTCGCCCTTCCCAAGTGAAGGCAAACTGTTCTTGACTTTCTGGGGCTATGACAATAGAGAAAAAAGCATTTGCCAAGTCCACCACGTAATGGTATCATCCAAGTTCATGTGACAACCAGTCCATGATGTCCGTGACATTCAGTATGGCGGCATGCAGGGATGGCATAACCTTATTCAGCTCCCAATAGTGAACTGTCATGCACCAGGAGCTGTCAGGCTTTTTTACTGGCCACACAGGGGAGTTGTACGGGCTATGAGTAGGACAAATGACACTGATCTCTTCCAGCTTCAGAATGGTGCATTCTATTTTCTCATGGCCTCCCAGCAGGCGATACTATTTTGTGTTCACTACCCAAGTAGCCTGGGGCAGCACCAACGGGGCATGGTGTGGATGTCCCCAGATAATAATTTTCATCACCTGGATACTAAGGCGAAATTCACCAGCAGTGGTATTTACAATCAAGCCTCACAAAACATCAATCCCCCAAATGTACTCCTGTATGGGGGATATGTACACTTGGTACGGCCGAGGAGGCATCTGCCAATATTCAGTGTCATAGGAACCTGCCCCACACAAATGATTTGACCCCTGTAGCTTCTATGGTTGCAGTGGGCCCAGGAAACTTGTCTGGATTCTCATAAAGCAGGGTGCTGTCACCACCCATGTCCACAAGGGCTAATACCCTCTGCACATTGCGGGGGAACCAATGTATAGCCAGTTCCACATGCGGCCTCAGGTCAACTGGCTCCCCGCCAACCTGGTGTCCCAGCCGAATCCCTAATCAGGGAGATAATCAGCCAGCCGCACCTCACAGATAGTGGCTTTCCCAGGAATAAGAATGAATTGCTGGTCAGGAAGCAGCTGATTCCACAGCACCAGCAGGACTTCATTAGGTTGCTGCTTAATCTTTTCTGCAGTGACCCCTGCCTCGAGGAGATCAAACCACATTTGCCTGCGGCTCACTTTCACGGGGGATTAGGCTGGGCACTGCTCCACCCCTTCTCGGCCGCACCTCCAATCGTGCGCTGGCCAGTTTGGGAGTGCAGAGGGTGGTACCGCTAGCACTTGGATGGAACCAAGTTTCACTTCCACATCCCCCAATCTAGCCTTGGTGGACGTTACCTCATGGATCCGACTACCCACATAAGGGACCAGCAGCACTGCCATGGTGCCAAAAGTATTGGCTGGGCCAGAGGTCAAGATCAAGTACTTCATACAGGTTGTAAACAGTGTACTGGGCACAAAACATCATCTGTCGCATGCCCATTATCTGGACCAGATCTAAGTACGTGGTCCATCTGTTCACTGTCTCTGGCAGCTCCCCCCGGGTCAGCCCATGCAGTGGACATGAGCCAGTTAATCAAGGAGTGATTGCCTGCGCCCCACATCATACGCACCACATTCTGGAGGATGCTGCCTGAGAGACAGTATCACCATTATGGAGGCCAGCCAAACCATCTCTTCTGGAGATAATTCAGTCCCCTCGGCCCCATCATCCCACAGGCGCATCAGCTACCCTGGAACCGTCTCCCCGGCTCTCTGCCATACCTGTTTCATCAGGTCCCAAAGTTCGGCAGGGGTGTACTGGATCAAGGTGGTATGCTTTTTAGCCTGGGGGGCACTGCCAGCTTGACCCCTGGGGCCAATGGCTGGCTGTTCCACTTCAACTTGCTGCCATATCACTGGCTGTGCCTGCCACGGTATCACCCGCGGGCTCCCAGACAGAGATGATGGCAGAGACCCTTCGGGGTCCCGTAGCATATGTTCCACTGCCAGCCACCTTTCCAGCACTTCTTCCTGGCATTGTAGATGCTGCACCTGCTGAGCCTGATCCTAAACCTCCAGGCTGGCCTGCTGCAGCACTGCCAGGAACATCCAGGACACCCGACCCGCTGCCTCCCTGCCAGCAGTCGGGACATGTTCATCCAAAATCTCCAGAGTTTTCCAGATGTCCTCTGCACATGACTTCACTCCATCCCCAATCCTCCGCGGGCATCCATATAGCCAGATATGCAGCCATGGGATATCACTGGGAGGCGGAGGCCACATGTCCTCCACCTGGATGACCTCCACCCAGGAACCATCCAGAGCTCTGGGGGCTGTACACACTTCATCCTGCCGCTATGCCAAGTGTCAGCACCAAGCTGATCAAGAAGGGAAGATGTCGGTGGTGAGATGCCCAGTTGAAAGAATGCACAAGGGGCTGACATGCGAATGAAACGGCAGGCACCAACTTTAGTGTGGGGAGCGCGCTTCTGTTGCTCTTCTTCTTGTGCTCCCTTTCTGCTCCCCAGGGGACCGCGTGGCTCCACACATAGCGGAGTACAATAGTGGCATTGAGCCACACATGCATGATTCAATAAGCTGAAGTATGTTTACATACTACTACACTAATATAACATTCTAAATCCAGGGTCCTATTACTAGCCGTTAGCCTGGATCACAGCCAGACCTGGGACCAGCAAGGCCTGGGACCCACAAAACATACATATGTAAGGGAACCCTGCATACGTGAGAGTCAGATGCCCCACATGCATGAGAGATTCAGAGACAGGAAAGGGGATTGAGGTATATAAGAACAGTGTAGATACAGGAATCAAGGGAATATTCTGCTTTGCTCTGTCTTTTAACTTCATGAGATAATATTCAACAGACATTTAGTAAATAGAAGTTTGCCCTGTCCTATAGATAAGGAAAAAGATTATCTTTGATAATCCCTTATTATGGGCAAAGCCTATAATTCAAGTTCTAGGTAGTTAAAGGAGGGGCAGAAGTTTCTCTTGAGCCTGCAGCTAAAGTTGCCTTTAGCTCAAAACAATCTACCTACTACTGAGGCACATCTTGGGGTAACTCCTTCTGGACCCCACAATTATTTTGAGCTAAAGCAATCAAAACCCAGCAAATTCAGGAAAAGTTATTTACTTCCCCTTCAACTGTCTAAACTCAAAATGGAAGAGGGGGACTTGTACCAGGAAGAGAGCCATTTTACCTCAAAAAATTTATCTGCATAACAGGGCAACCTTTGTTTTCCAAACCTCTCTGCCCTTCCTGTGAATGGCCTTCCTCATCTGTGTATCCCAGACTCCTACACCTTTCCTTAGCACAGGGTGTTATATAAGCTTCTATTACCTGGCTGACTTTTGCTTCTCATATTTTTATGGGGCTACTACTGTATGTACTGTCAATGTAAGAAACATCCAGACCTGTAGTAAGAGTTTATTTGAGCCAAACTGAAAACATATGCCAGGGAGCAAGATCTCAAATGCTCCAAAGAACAAGTTTTGCAGTTTCTTTTATGCATTTTGAATTAAGGAAGGGACAAAAGGAAAATTACATGGAGGTGGAAAAAAGCAAGGCAGGGACGGGATTACAGGACAGTTAACAAGATTATGTGCTTTCTTGAGGGTTAATACCCCCTACGAGGGGTATTACTTCTGGTATTTCAAAGATGTGTTAATCTAGATGCACAAGAACAAGGACAGGGCTGGCTTTAAAACTTTACGAAAGAAGTCATAAGGCCTTGGGTGTGACTACCCACCAAGACCTGCCCATTTAGGAATTTATGATCTGATAACCCTGCGAGGTTACTTTCCATACAACTATAACCACACACAAATTTTATTTCTTTATTATAGTTTTTTTTTCTGAGTCAAGCTGGTTTTGTTCAGATAATGGCATTGTGACTCACTTGCTTCCTGTCCCCCTCCACCACCCTTGTCCTCTGTGTGCCTGCTCCTTTAACCATTAAGCCTTAGGACATAAGATTAAATGAGCCTCAGGTGTATAATCACGAGGACAATAGGTTTCAGTTGGACTTTAGACTAAGGGATAACATCTTGACTCTAGATGTATTTCAGCCCCAGGCCCATTGAGGTTGAACAACGGCCCACTGGCCATGGGACTAGATGGGGATGGCACCATGGCTGATTCCAGAACTGGACACAGTGATCAATTCCCTCATCCTCCTCCAATCATCCAATCACAAGCACCCACAACTTCAACTCCCTTAGTTTCCATGACTATTGATTTTTCCCTATAAAATCTGACTCTAGAGACACCCAGGGAGCCAGGCCTTTCAGCAGTAGCTTGCCTGTATCTCTGGGACTTACAACTCTAATAAATCTTACTTTCTTTGCTGCAAAACCTGCACATATCTCCTCATTGGCTTAGACATGCACAGGCAGATGGACCCCTTTTTTTGTAATAATAACAGAACCCTTTTTTTTCCTGTCCACAGTTCATAATTAAATTTATTTTTCTCTCATTAATCTGTCTTAGGCCAATTTTTTAAACATGTTTTTGATTTTTCAATTATAGTTGATATACAAAATTGTATTAATTTCAATGTAGAACATAATGATTAGATATTTATATAACTTATGACACTATTCATAGTTATCACAATATTATTGACTATATTCCTTATGCTATACTTTACATCCCCAGGAATATTTTGTAACTACCAATTTGTATTTCTTTCTTTAATATTATTTTTATTTTCAGTTACAATTGGTATATTGTATTAGTTTTAGGTGTACAACATAGTGATTAGACACTATGTAACTTACAAAGTGATCACACCAATAAATCTAGTACCCATATGACACCATACGTAGTTATTACAATATTATCGACTATATTCCTTATGTTATACATCCCCAGGAATATTTTGTAACTACCAATTTGTACTTCTTAATCCCTCTGACTTTTTCACTCATCCCCCAACCCCGCTCCCATCTGACACAATCAAAGTGTTCTCTGTATCTATGAGTTTGTTTCTGTTGTGTTTGGTCATTTATTTTGTTCTTTAGGTTCCACATGTAAGTGAAATCATATGGCATCTGTTTTTCTCTGTCTGACTTACTCCACTCAACATGATACCCTCTAGGTCCATCCATGTCGCTCCAGATGGCAAGATTTCATTCCTTTTTATGGCTGTATATACGTACCACCTCTTCTTTATCTATTCATCCATTGATGGACACCCAGGTTGCCTCCATATCTTGGTTATTGTAAATAATGCTGCAATGAACAGATGGATTCACATGTACCTTCAAGGTAGTGTTTTGGGTTTCTTCAGATAAATACCCAGAAGTGTGATTTGTCTCTTGTTATGGCCTTCATTTTAAAGTCTATTTTGTCTGATATAAGTATCGATACCTCAGCTTTTTTTATTGTTTGTTTCCATTTTCGCGAAACATCTTTTATCTTCTTTTTACTTTCAGTCTCTGTCTTTCAATCTGGAGTCTCTTGTAGGCAGCATATGTAAGGGTCTTGTTTTCTTATCTATTCAGCCACCCTATATTTTGATTGGAACATCTAATCCATTTACATTCAAAGTAATTGTTGATAGATATGTAGTTATTCCCATTTTATTATTCACGTTTTTTATCTTTTTTACTTTTTTCTTCTTCTTCCTAAAGAAGTTCATCCAACATTGCCTGTGATACTGGCTTGGTGGTGATAAACTCCTTTAGCTTTTTCTTGTCTGGAATGATCTTTATCTGTCCTTTATTTCTAAATGATAACTTTTCTGTGTAGAGTAATCATAATTGTAGGTCCTTGCTTTTTATCATTTCAAATATTTCCTGACAATCCTTTCTGGCCTGCAAAGTTTCTGTTGAGTAATCAGTTCACAGTCATATGTGAGCTCCCTTGTAGGTAACTAACTGCTTTTCTCTTGCTGCTTTTAAGATTCTCTCTTTGTCTTTAACCTTTGGCATTTTAATGATGATGTATCTTCCTGTGGGCCTGTTTGGATTTATCTTGTTTGGGACACTGTGCTTCCTAGGCTTGTATGTCTATTTCCTTTGCCAGGTTAGAGGAGTTTTCTGTCATTATTTTTTCAAATAGGTTTTCAATTCCTTTCCCTATCTCTTATCCTTCTGGTACCCCTATGATGCAAATGTTGTTATGCTTGATATTGTCCCAAAGGCCCCTTAAACTATCTTCATTTTTTTGGATTCTTTTTTCTTGTTGCTGTTCTGATTGGGTGTTTTCTGCTATATTATCTGCTAAATCTCTGCTTTGTCTAATCTACTGTCGATTCGCTCTAATGTAGTCTTCATTTCAGTTATTGTACTCTTCATTTATGACTGGTTCTTTTTTATGTTTTCTATCTCTTTGTTAAAGTTCTCACTGAGTTTATTTATTCTTCCCCTTAGTTCTTTAAGCATCCTTATAACCAGTGTTTTGAACTCTACATCTGGTAGGTTGCTTGTCTTCATTTTATTGAGTTCTTTTTCTGGATTTTGTTCTGTTCTTTCATTTGGTACATGTTTATTGGCCTCCCTGAGCTTGTTTCTATATATTAGGTAGGGCTGCTATGTCTCCTGGTTTTAGGAGTGTGACCTTATGTAGTAGGTACCCTATGGGGCCCAGTGCACTGTCTTCCCTGACCATCTGAGCCTGGTGCTCCAGGTGAGTCCCTTGTATGGGTTGTGTGTGTCCTCTTGTTATAGTTGAGCCTTGGTCACTGCATATCAATGGGAAAAATCGACCCTCGGGCTGATTGGTTGGGAGGACTGGCCAGTGACTACAGTGGTGGAGCTATTTTGCAGGGCCTGACCCTATGAAGGAGGATTCACTTTAGTAGGACTCTGGTGCCTGCCCTGTCTGCCCTCTGAATATGTTGTTCTCAGATGCAGCCTTGGGTGATGCTCTAGCTCATACTGAAGCTGGACACTGGACATGCAGGCTAGTGCTTTCTGGGAGGGGTCTTGCTGAAGGCCAAGTTCAGCTTTAGCCTCTACCCTGCCTAGGGCCACCTGGCATGAGTCACCAAGCATTTCGCAAATGGCTGCCACCCACGCTGGGCTTGGATGTGGCTCAAGAGGATAAGCCATGAAACGAGGCTGGGTGCTGCTGGTGCCAGCCTTAGAGGTGCTCAGCAAGAAGTGGGGCATGCTGAAGCTAGATGCTGCTTGTTTCGGTTTTGTGAATCTGTGAGAGATTTTAGGAAAATTGGCAGCATTAGCCAAGATAGGCCGTTTGTATGTGAAATCCACTAGAAGCGACTTGGGTGGGCCTGCAAGTCGGGAGGGGCAGGGTCTCAGGGCAGAGTGAATGATGTTAGCTAGGTTGATGGAGATTTAAATATGGTGGCTGCCTTTGCCTGCATGCTGAGAGGGAGGAGGGCTCAACAAAGGAACAGTGACCTCCTCCAGCACTTCTGTCTGGGAGAAAGCTGCCTCTCCAGCTCTCACCCTGAAGCTAGACAATCCAGTTTTTTGCCATGTTTCCCTGGTGCCCTCAGAGCTGTTGCCCCAGCCCTGGAGCTCAGAGCAAGTTTGTCAGCAAGTAAGTCCATACACTGGCCCTGTCTTATGCCAATTTGGCTAGACCAGCCAGAAAACCTAGAATGGTAGAAGAAAAAATGTTCTGCCCTTTAATTTGCAATACTGAAAATATGTGCATAATATAAATGTGTGATATGTATGCATTCTTTCAACAAATATTTACTGAGAACCTACTATAAACCAAGTTTGTAATACAATAGAATGATGATTAAGTATCATGATAAATTAATACAATGAAATGTTACATAACTATTAAAATACTGACTAGAAATACTCCTAGGAAAATGTTCATGAAACAATGTAAATTAGAACACATAATTTTATAGACACTGTAAAACTATGTAGAAAATATAAATAATAATAAATCCAGAAACTTCATTAGATGTTTAAGTATCTCATTTAGATGTTTACAGAAATTCTAGTATTATTGCCCCCATGGTACAGATAGGAAACTGAAGCTCATGGGAATTATGAAAATATAATACTAGAATGTTAGTTCCACAAGCTAATGTTCTTCCTTTCTTGTTTACTGCTGTACCCCCAGTGTCTACAACAGTGCCTTGTATACCCGGACACAATAAATAGTTCTTGACTGCCCAAATTGACTGAACCATGATTTAGCCTCAGTGTCCCTATCTGAGATAATACTTTCATTCAAATAAGTTAGACCCACCAGGACCATCGGGGAATGGGTGCAGAGATGGGTTTAGGTTACTTCGAGTTCTTCGAGTTCTTCATTGTGTTGTGAAGACCTCACAGCCTTTCCTCTCCTTTCCTTTCTCTTTTACTGCCTGCTCTCTGGTGGAGGTACCAATGAGTAACAGAAGTCAAGGAAGAAAGGGACAGGGTCATCACTGACTGGACAGATTACCTATGTCCTATCTATATGCAATTAACATCCAGTTTTGTCTGTTTCTCCATGGCATGGAAACAGCTGCACAGATTTTCACCAAATTAGGAGGCTATGTTTGAGATGGTGTGGCTTAGAATATATTGTATTGACAAAATTAACTTTGGGGACTCTATAGGGCATCTTGGTTATTCTTTTTCTTTCATAGTGAGTTGTGTGGCACATCATTTTAAAGATTTGTATAAGTTAAGATATTTACACTACAAATTTTGCTAAAATGTAAAGGACATTCGAAAATTTTATTGATTTTTAAAAATTATTAATTTTTATTTTTATTTTTCTCTGAACAAAAAGAAGAAACTAAATACCACAAAATTCACTTCAGAGATTTTGAATATATATATTAGTTTCACGTCATCAAGCACATTTTTAAATGAGAAGTTTTAGAGAGATGGAAACCCAATTTGAAAGGCACACCCATGATGGCCAATTGGAAAGATGGGCTCTTTCAAAGGCAAATAGAAGTGCAATGAGAAGAATGTTCAGTGGAGGATCAGGAGAATCCTGTTCTTTCACAGGCAGTTGAAACCAAAATCCAGTTCAAAGAAACATTTGACTGCTGATCAGGAGATATATGAGCTATTACTTCAGATGGTTCTGCTTTTATATTTATATTTTTATATTTGAGCTCCAAATCAATTATGCCAAAGAATCTACAACAGTTCTATGTCTAGAATATGAAAGGAGAGCCTAAATGTTCCAATTAAAAGGTCATGTTGGCCTGAATTGCCAAAGCTATCCTGAGAAAAAAGAACGAGGCTGGAGGCATCACTCTGCCCAACTTTAAATTATACTACAAAGTGACAGTAATCAAAACGACATGGTATTGGCAGAAAAACAGACACACAGACCAGTGGAACAGAGTCGTGAGTCCAGAAGTAAACCCATATTTATATGAGCTAATAATTTTTTACAAAAATGTCAAAAACATACAGTGAAGAAAGGAAAGCCTCTTCAATAAGTGGTGCTGGGAAAACTGGAAAGCCACCTGCAAAAGAATGAAACTTGACTGTTGTCTATCACCACACACCAAAATTAATTCAAAATGGGTTAAAGACCTGAATATAAGACCTGAAACAATAAAATGCAGAGAAGAAAACATAAGAACTAAACTGAAGGATTTTGGACTGAAAGAGGATTTTATGAATTTGACCTCGAAAGCAAGGGAAATAAAAGCTAAAATAAATGAATGGGACTATATCAACTAAAAAGCTTCTGTTCAGCAAAAGAAATAGTCAACGAGGTAAAGAGACAGCCATCCAAATGGGAAAATATATTTGCAAGCAATGCCTCCAATAAGGGCCTAATATCCAAAATATACAAAGAACTCATATGACTCAATAACAACAAAAGACAACAAATGATCCAATCAAAAAAAAATACGCAGAGGGCCTGAACAGGCACTTCTCCCTAGAGGACATACAAATGGCCAACAAATATTTGAAAAGATGCTCTACATCGTTAGCTTTTAGGGAAATGCAAATCAAAACCACAATGAGATACTGTCTCACATCTATTAGAATAGCTATAATCAATAGGATAAGTAATAACAAATGTTGGAGAGGATGTGGAGAAAAAGGAACCCTCATACACTGCTGATGGGACTGCAGATTGGTACAGCCTCTATGTAAAACAGTACAGAGATTCCTCAAAATCTAAGCATTGATCTACCATATGATCCAGCAATCCCTCTACTGGGTATTTACCCCAAAGACTTGAAAACCCATATCCAAAAAGATATTTGCACACCGATGTTCATAGCAGCATTATTCATAGTGGCCAGGACATAGAAGTAACCAAAGTGTCCTATGATAGATGATTGGCTAAAGAAGCGGTGGTACATATATACAATGGAATATTACTCAGCCATAAGAAGAGATGAAATACTGCCATTTGCGACAACATAGATGGACCTCGAGATAATCATGCTAAGCGAAATAAGCCAGAGAGAAAAAGTTGAAAATCACATGATATCACTTATATGTGGGATATAAGCCTAAAAGCAACAAATGAACAGGACAAACAGAGACTCATGAACATGGACTATAGACTAGTCGTTACCAGACAGTAGGAGGTGGGGGAGGAGGGGGAGGTAAACGAAGTAAAGGGGATCAAATATAGGGAGTAGGGGTAGGGTGAAGTGGGTAAAGAGGATCAAATATATGGTAGCTGAAGGAAACTGGATTTTGGGTGGTAAACATACAATAGAATATACAGATGTCAAATTATAATGTACACCTAATTGTATTAATCAATATTAGCCCAATAAACTTAATTTTTAAAAAGTTTTTTTTTTTAAAAAAAAGGCATGTTGGATCCAATTACTAAGGCCCCAAAGTTGTAAAATATGTATTAATGGAGCAGCATCCAGAATTCCAAGATCTTTAAGATAATAACCACACTTAAACTGTATATTTCAATCAGGTGCAGTAAAGAGGAATCAGTCTTTAACTTCCCAAACTACTTGTTCCCTCAAAACTACCTCTTTACCTTTTAAATGCCTGAAATACCAAGTGAGTATATCCCCCCATGGCTATTAATACATCACAAGAACAAATGCCTCAAATAATCTGCATTGTTTTGTGATGAAGCTACTTCTATTATAGGCAACATTATGTAATGTGTTCCTGAGTAGTTAGCAACAGAGATCTATTTAGATTTGCTCCAAAGAATAACAATACATATAATCTCTAAAGAAACTTGTTACAAAGTTGAAAATTATTACAGCTCTAAATTAATTATTTCAATTAGAGAAAATTATTACAACTCCGACATTCATATTTTTATTCTTTCTATTCAACTTTATATAATGATAGTTAATTATTCTCCTAGAGTTTCCTAGAGTCTCTTTCTTTCTTGGCACGTATAATGAAGGCTTGTAGAGTTAACTCCAGTTTTCTCTCTTATTGACAAAAGGAGATGAGCCTATTAAGCACTTGGAAAGCCCTCCTCAATGAGTAGCATAGTGCTTAGTAAATAGTAAATAGTAAATACGTAATAAATATTTGCTGAATGATCGAATGAAGGACTTCTCTGAGGTGTGAGTTTTGAGTTGTGAATAAGAAAATCCAATTCTGGTTAACTTAGGACAAAGAAGAATTTGTTTAAAGGATACAGAGGAGCAAACAGATTTAAGAAAAGTCTAGAGAACCCAGCTCTTTAGAAACTAGGGCAGAAACCAGGCCTCTCCACAAGGTGTTGAGCATGAACTGCTTAATGTTTTATCTAGTCTTTTTTACCACAACATTCATGGATCAAATTTAAGAGGAAGCTTCTAATCAATTCAGCATGAGTCCACATCACTGCTCCTAAGCTAGGAGAAGACAGAGTGTCTTAATTAATATTTCTGCCAAACTTTATCCAGTATATATAAGAAGAAGTTCCCAAAATAAAGTTGGGATGCCATTGCCAAAAGAGGGTAGAATGGATGCAGGAAAGGAATAAAGTATTTTTCCAAGAGCTAAGTAAGAAAATACTCAGAAAATAACAGTTAGTAAGAAAAATTACTAAGTAATATTTTAAAGTATTGCCCCAGATGTCTAGACTCCTGAGAATTCCTACAGGGAATAAATAATAGACTCTAGAACAAGAAAATTACTTTCAAAGGGGTATTAAAGTGAAGGGGCCTTTGCTATTCACTATTAATGTAATACAAGGAACTAAGAATAGGTTTAGTTTGTTCAGAAGAGTTAATAATTAACATATAAAACTGGGCAAGCAACAATGATCTTCATCATGTGCATTCTCCGTAGAGATGCAGAGTAGACAAGAGGCTATAATCTGAAAAGTATTTTATTCTTTTTGATGTTAATGTAAATGGAATTATTTTCCTAATTTCGCTTTCGTATTTTTCATTACTAGCACATAGAAATAGAACTGATTTTTGTATGATGATTTGTACCTTGCAAAGTTGCTAAAATTCATTAGTTGTAATAGTTGTTTTGTAGATTCTTTAAGATTACCACATATAAGCTCATGTCATCTACATACAAAGAGTTTTACTTCTTCATTTCTAATATGGAGTCTTTTTTTCTTGCCTAAATGCCCTGGACAGAACTTCCAGTACAATGTTGAATAACAGTGGAGAAAGTAGACATCCTTGTCTTCTTCCTGATCTTAGAAAGTTTTCAGTCTTTCACCATTGAGTATGATGTTAGCTTTGGGGTTTTCACTGATGCCCTTTATCATATTGAGAAAGTTCCTTTTTTATCCCTAGTTTTCTGAGTATTTTTCTCACGAAAGGGTGTTAGATTTTTATCAAATGCTTTTATTGCATCAATTGAGATGAGTATATAGAGTTCTAGCCTTCATTCACTGCTGGGGTGATGTGAAATCTGGCATCACCCCAGCAGCATGGGGGAGGAGGACGGTGGCGTTGTGTGTTGTCCCCTCGGTTCTTCCCCACCGACGCATCAAAGAATTACAAGCTGGTGAGATTGAAGAAAGTAAGATTTATTGAACGTATATTTTAGAAGGAGACAGGCCACACTAGGGAAGGCTGCAGCCCTGTGGAATTTGAGAGGTGAAGAGATAAGACAGTATGCCCTAAAGAGAGGGGTGGGTTTTCATCCAGGAGTGCTGTAACCACACAGAAATGAGAAGGTCTGTTTATATTGGAGCTGGGATGGGAGGTCCTAGATGATCCATATGTGAGGTCACCTTGACTGACAGTTGAGCTGGCTGCTACACAACACTTTGCGTACTGCATATGTGCTTACCCAGAATTCATACTGTTATAATTAGATTCATGAACTTCTAGGCATAGTCATGATATTATAATGATGATATAATGAGGCTAAAGTTATGGGCAGTACTCAATGCGCATGCATTTGTAGCTGGATTAGCCAGTAGCTTTTATGGCCTTTGTGCTCTAGGATTTGGGGTAATTTATAATCCTAAAAAGGAAATATTTCTGGGAGGTCCTTAAGAAAGGTCTTTGAGGGAAGTTTCTATGGTTACAGAGTTGGGCCTTTGCTCCTATCGCTCATGCTTGACTAACTACCTAACAATTCTATTAATAAGAGAATTTCAATTGGAGAATTTTAATATTCTCTAATATGGTATATTATATTATTAATTTCCATATGTTGAAACCACCCTTGCATACCTTGGATAAATCTCACTTGGTCATGGTGTATAATCTTTCTAATATGTTACAGGATTAACTTTGATACTATTCTGTTGATGACTTTTGCATCTATATTCATGAGGGATATTTGTTTATATTCTTTCTTTCTGTGATGTCTTTGTCTGGCTTTGGTATCAGAGTAATTCTGGCCTCAAAGAAGGAGTTAGGAAGTGTTCCCTACTGTACTATATTTTGAAAAAGTTTGAGAAGGGTCATTGTTTGTTTCTTTAGTGACTTTTCATAACTAAGTTTGTAAGGTCCAAGTTCTCTGTCACATGTGGCACTGAATTTCTTGTCGCATACACTTAGTGGTCAGCTAGTGATTTAACAGAGAATTACTTAAATGCCTAGGACAACAACAACAAAACACTCTCGTAGTCTTTGCTGAGGGACTCTGTGTGTGTTGTGGTATGCCATCAACAATCAGGCAGTTTAGAACTCTGCCTGAGCCTTCACTATGGACTTGCACAGAGCCTGGAGGTGAGCCATAAGTGAGAGCTTATGACCTTATCAGGTCTTTCCTGAGTCTGTGCACAGTCTTATGCATACACATGGCCTAGATTCCTAGGAATTTATAGGAGCTTTTCAAAGCACATTTTACTCAAAGCATTTTATTTCCCAGCCTCTTCTACCAAGCTTTTCAGTTTTCTGTTGTTTGCCACTACTGTTAACCGTTGCTGCAGGCAGAGAAACTAAAACATTTGCCTTTAAATATTTTCAGTGAACAGCCCCACCTCAGCCCTGGGAGAGTTCCAAGTTAGGTAAAAAAAAAGACAAACCCTTTGAACAAAACCTCCAGGGAGATACCAGAAAGGTCAAAAAATCAACTACAGAAGATAAGATTGAACATGGCAGCGTGAGATAGTCCCAGATCTCTCCCCTTGAAACAACAATAAGCTGCACACCTAAAACTCAACAAAAACACCCAAACTGCACACCAGCATGTCTGAACATGGGATATGCACGTAAGAGCTACCATAGGTCAGAACCCCAGGTGTCAGGTGGTGGACTGGAAGAAACAAAGAAGTGGCCTCTCACAGCTGGAGCTCCCTGTAACAGGAAGGAGAGGGGAGAAGGAATGAAGAGTTCCTTGAACAGGCCTGCCTTGCAAAGCTGTGAGTTTCCAGCTGCCGATGGCAGGGCCCAGTCATCAGAGCAGAAAGCAGAGAAGCAGAGATGGCAGAGAAACAACAGTTGATTTTTACCAGGCGCGGTTGCAAAATTGAGGCTGAGCCACAGCCTCCAACTCCCAACCCAGAGGGCCCCTCCCCACGTACCCTCCGAGATGGAACACCGCTGAGCACCAGGGGAATCTGAGCAAACGCTACCAAAACTGTCACTAATACTGACAGGAACTGAGATTGAGGATAGCGAGCATGATTAAACATCTATAATGGAAAAAAAGACATTATTAACACTTTATATAAAGCAGAGATCCAGGAGGCTTAGACACCACCTACTGGAAACCAAAAGAAAAACACCTTATTTGCAACAGGCTAGAGACCATTATATAATAAATCTTCTTTCTGGGAAAAAAAAAAGCAGAACACACTTCCACTAATGCCCAGGCTGAGAAATAGTCCATTAAACACCATGAACAACCAAGGTGACAAGGCATCTCAGAAAGGAAGAGAAAAATCTCCAGAAGATAAGCTTACAGACATAGAAATATGTGAACTAAATGATAGATAATTCAGGATGGTACGTCAGAAAAAATCAATGAGATCTGAAATGAATCATTTCAGCAATTTCAGGAACTGAAAAAACAACTAGATGAGCAGAATGAGTTCTTTAGCAAGGAGATTGAAACTCTCAAAAAGAACTGAATAGACCTTCTAGAGATAAAGAGCACACTGCAAGAGTTGAAAAATGAAATAACAAACTTGGGAAAGAGTCGACCAAATAGAGGAAAGGATCAGTAATATCAAAGACAGAAATCTAGAAATAAATCAGAAAGAAGAAGAGAGAAACTGAAGAATGAAAAATAATGGAAGAGAAATACAATAACTAGCTGATACCATCAGGAGAGGAAACTTAAGAATAATGAGAATTCTCGAAGAGGAGGAAAAAGATCAAGGATTAGAAAGCATTTTTAGACAAATAGTTGATGAGAATTTCCCAAATTTAAGAAATGAGCTGGAGCTTGGAATTCAAGAAGTCAATAGAACACCCAATTATATCAACCCAAAAAGGCCTTCACCAAGACACATTGTATTAAAATTATCAAAAATGAATGACAAAGACAGAATTCTCAGGGCAGCCAGGGAAAAGAAGACTGAAACCTATAAAGGAAAACCCATTAGATTATCGTTGGACTTTACAAGCCAGAAAGGAGTGGAATCAAATGTTCAAACTATTAAATGAAAGGAACTACCAGCCAAGAATAATGTATCCAGCCAAGCTCTCCTTTAGACATGAAGGAGATATAATGACCTTTCCAGACATACAAAAATTGAGGGAATTCTCCACTACGAGGCCTGCACAACCTAAAATTCTGAAAGGGGTCAGCTCACCTAAAACAAAATGACAAAAAAAAAAGCATAATTAGGAGTAAGGTGACTAGCAGGCTGAAAAAGGAGAGAAGTGCAAACTTTACTATGAACAGGGCATCATAAGCTTAAATAATAAGAAGAGAATTGCTATGGCAAGATAGCAATGAATATTCAGGACATATAGGGACAAATTGAGACAACAATGACTGAAAAGGGGAGGATTCAAAGATCCAAATTCTCAAAGGGGAATGGAGATAAGTCACACACAGAAGAAAATGGATGACTGAATATATACAATTATCCTTTTCATATTTGTAGTGGTAACCACAGGCCAAAGATTTAGAACTGAAGTATATAACATAAAACAAGAAGGACCAGAGGGAAAACCCACAAAAACCAACCAAAATAAAGAAAACAGAAACACAAGGACAAGGAAGCAATAGAAACACCGAGCTACCAGAAAGTAAAAGATAAAATGGCTATAAGAAGATCTCATATTTCATTAATCACTCCAAATGTAAATGGACTGAACTCACCAATAAAAAGGAACAGAGTTGCAGATTGGATTAAAAAAAACAAAACCCAACCATATGCTGCCTCCACGAGACACATCTCAGTTCCAAAGACAAATATAGACTCAAAGTGAAAGGGTGGAAAGTGATATTTCAAGCAAATGGCATTCAGAGAAAAGTAGGGGTAGCGGTACTAATATTGGATGAAATAGACTTTGAAATCAAAAAGGTGAAGAAAGATGCTGAGGGACACTTCATAATGATAAAGGAAATCATGCACCAAGAACATATAACACTTATTAATATCTATGCTCCCAGTCAGGGACCCCCAAAATATGTAAAGAAATTATTAACAGAATTAAAGGGGAAAAAAGACCAAAGACCAAAACACTATCGTAGTAGGGACCTAAATACCCCACTGTCAGATATGGACAGATCATCCAAACAGAAAATCAATAAGGAAATAACATCCTTAAATGATACATTAGACCAACTGGACATAATTGACATATACAGAGTCTTCCATCCCAAAACAGCTGCTTATACATTCTTCTCTAGTGCACATGGAACATTCTCAAGGATGGACCACATACTGGGACACAGATATAGCCTCAAAAAAACATAAGAGGATTGAAATCATACCAACAATATTCTCTGATCATAATGCTTTTGAAGCTGGAGATCAACTGTATTAAGAAAGTGGGAGGAACCACAAAGACAAGGAGATTAAAGAACATGCTACTGAAGAATGAATGGGTCAGAAAAAAAATAAAAAGGGAGATCAAGAGATGCATAGAAACGAATGATAATGATAGTACAACATATCAAAACTTTTGGGACACGGTAAAAGCAGTCATAAGAGGAAAGTTCATATCATTACAGGCCTATCTCCAAAAACAAGAATGAGCCCAAATAAATAGCCTACTGCTTAATCTTTAAAAACTAGAAAAGGAAGAACAAATGAAGCCTAAAGTCGGCAGAAGGAAAGATATCATCAAAATTAGAGCAGAAATAAATGAAATTGAAAACAAACAAACAAAAAAAAAAAACAGAAAAAATAAATGCAACAAAGCTGGTTCTTTGAAAAGGTTAATAAAATTGACAAACCCCTGGTTAGAGTCACTAAAGAAAAAAGAGAAAGAACACAAATAAACAAAATCAGGGATGAAAGAAGGGAAATTATGACAGACAAGCAGAAATACCAAGGATCATACACGAATACTATGAAAAAGTATATAACACCAAATTTAATAACCTGGAAGAAAGGGACCAGTACTTAGAAAAATACAACTTTCCTAGACTGAATCAAGAAGAAATGGAAAATCTAAATAGACTGATCAGCAGTATGGAAATTGAAGTAATCATCAATTTAACAATCACCAAAAGTAAAAGTCCAGGACCAGATGGCGTCACCAGTGAATTCTACCAATCATTCAAAGAAAATTTAATACCTATTCTCCTCAAATTGCTCCATAAAATTGAAGAGGAGGCAGTATTTCGCAACCTATTTTATGAGGCCAATATTACCTTGATACCGAAACCTGGTAAAGATAACACAAAAAAAGAAAAGTACAGACCAATATCTCTCATGAACACAGATGCAAAAATCTTAAATAAGATACTAGCGAACCAAATACAGCAACATATTAAAAAGATTATACACCACGATCAAGTGGGCTTCATCCCAGGTGCACAAGGATGATTCAACATACACAAATCATTAATGTGATATTGTCTACGGCCATGCTACTCTGAACAAATAAAAAAAATTTAAAAATAAAGGACTGTAAGCTGACAAGTTCCTTGCAATCTGTGAAGTCAACCAAGTGTTGCCTCGCCTAAAAAAAAAAATTAATGTGATACACCACACAAATTAAAAATAAGAATCATATGATCATATCAATAGATGTAGAAAAAGCCTTCGACAAGATACAGCACCCATTTATCATCAAAATACTTAACAAAATCGGTATAGAAGGAAAGTAATTTAACATAATAAAGGCCAGATATGACAAATCCTCGGCCAACATTATACTGAATGGTGAAAAACTTAAAACCTTCTCTTTAAGATCAGGAACAAGGCAAGGCTGTCCACTATCGCCACTGCTATTCAATATAACATTGGAGGTCCTAGTGAATGCAATTAGGCAAGAGAAAGATATAAAAGGCATCCAAATAGGAAATGAAGTAGTCAAACTGTCACTATTTGTGGATGACATAATTCTCTATATAGAAAAACCTAAAGACGCCACAAGAATACTATTAGAAACAGTACAGTAAAGTCTCTGGATACAAAATCAATGTTCAAAATTCCATAGTGTTCTTATACTCTAATAATGAAGTGTCAGAAAAAGAAGTGGAAAAAAATAATTCCTTTTGCAATTGCAACAAGGAAAATAAAATAAAATGCCTAGGAATAAATTTAACGAAACATGTCAAGGACCTATATAATGAAAACTACAAGACCCTATTAAAAGAAATCGAAGAAGATACAAAGAAATGGAGATATTCCGTGTTCTTGGATTGGAAGAATCAACATAGTTAAAATTACCATATTACCTAAAGCATTATACAGATTTAATGCGATTTCCATCAACATCCTATCAGCATTTTTTAAAGAAATAGAACAAAAAATCATCAGATTTGTATGGAAGCACAAAAGACCCCAAATTGCCAAAGCCATCCTGAGAAAAAAGAATGAGGCTGGAGCCATCACTCTGCCCTACTTCAAATTATACTATAAAGCGACAGTAATCAAAACGGCATGGTATTGGCAACAAAACAGACACACAGAACAGTGGAACAGAATCAAGAGTCCAGAAATAAACACATATTTATATGGGCTATTAATTTTCAACAAAAACGCCAAAAACACACAGTGGAGAAAGGAAAGCCTTTCAAAAAGTGGTGCTGGGAAAACTGGAAAGCCGCCTGCAAAAGAATAAAATTAGACTGTTGTCTATCACCACACACCAAAATTAACTCAGAATGGTTTAAGGGCCTGAATATAAGACTGGAAACAATAAAATGCATAGAAGAAAACATAGGAACTACACTCAAGGACCTTGGAATTAAAGAGGATTTTATGAATTTGACCTCAAAGACAAGGGAAGTAAGAGCGAAAATAATTCAATGGGACTCCATCAAAGTAAAAAGCTTCTGCTCAGCAAAAGAAACCATCAACATGGTAAAGAGATAACCAGCCGAATGGGAAAATATATTTGCAAGCAACACCCCTAATAAGGGTCTAATATTCAAAATATACAAAGAACTCACATGACTCAATAAGAACAAAAAAACAAACAATCCAATCAAAAAATAGGCAGAGGACCTGAACAGGCATTTCTCCCTAGAGGACATACAAATGGCCAACAAATATTTGAAAAGATGCTCTACATTGCTAGCTATTAGGGAAATACAAATCAAAACCACGATGAGATACCATCTCACACCTGTTAGAGTAGCTGTTATCAACAGGACATGTAATAACAAAATTTGGAGAGGATGCGGAGAAATACGAACCCTCACGCATTGCTGGTGGGACTGCAAATTGGTACCGCCACTATGGAAAGCGGTATGGAGTTTCCTCAAAAAACTAAGAATTGATCTATCATATGATCCAGCAATCCCTCTACTGAGTATTTACCCCAAAGCCTTGAAAATTCATATTCGAAAAGATATTTGCACACCGATGTTCATAGCAGCATTATTCATAGCGGCCAGAATACGGAAGCAACCGAAGTGTCCTACGAGAGATGATTGGATAAAGAAGCTGTGGTACATATATACTATGGAATATTACTCAGCCATAAGAAGAAATGAAATTCTGCTATTTGCGACAACATGGATGGACCTCGAGATAGTCATGCTAAGCGAAATAAGCCAGACAGAAATGGTTGAAAATCACATGATATCACATATGTGCGATATAAACCTAAAAGCAACAAATGTACAGGACAAACAAACAGAGACTCATGGACATGTACAATTGACTAGAATGGAGGGGAAGCGGGAGGGGGAAAATTAAAAAATAAAATGTTAAAAAAATTATGTATATATAGTATGAAAAATAAATAAACAAACTAGCATAAAAAAATATAAGGAAAATACCTCAACATAATAAAGGCCATGTAAGACAAACCATCAGCTAATATCATACTTAATGGTGAAAAATGGAAAGGTTTTCCTCTAAGATCAGGAACAAAACAAGGATGTTTGCTCTTACCACTCTTATTCAACATAGTATTGGAAGTCCTAGCTAGAACAATCAGGCAGGGAACAAAATAAAAGACATCCAAACTGGGAATGAAGAAGCTCAATTGTCACTTTTTCCAGATAACATAATTCTTTATATAGAAAACCTTAAAGATGTCAACAAAAAAACATTGGAAACAATAAACAAATACAGTAAAGTAGCAGGATAAAAAATCAATGTACAAGAATCCATTGCATTCAGGATAATGAAATTTCAGAGGAAGAAATGAAAAAAAAAAACAATTCATTTTGCAATTGCAACAGAAAGAATAAAATAGCTAGGAATAAACTTAACAAAGACCTATACACTGAAAACTACAAAACATTTTAAAAAGAAATTGAAGAAGACACAAAGAAATTGAAAGACATTCCGTGTTTATGGGTTGAAAGAATCAACATAGTTAAAATGACCTTATTACCCAAAGCATTATACAGATTTAATACCATCCCCATCGAAATCCCAATGGCATTTTTTAAAGAAATAGAACCAAAAAAAAAATCATCAAATTCATATGGAAGCACAAAAGATCCTGAATTGCTAAAGAAATCCTGAGAAAAAAGAACAAGGACAGAGACATCACACTGCCTGACTTCAAATTATACTACAAAGCAACAATAATCAAAACAGCATGGTATTGGCAGAAAAACAGAGGCAATAACCGGTGGAACAGAATTGAGAGCCAGAAATAAACTCACATAGTTTTCAACAAAAGAGCCAAAATACATACAAGGAAGAAACAAAAACCTCTTTAATAAATGATGCTGAGAAAATTGGAAAGCCTCATGCAAAAGAATGAAACTATAATGCTTTCTATCACCATATACCAAAATGAACACAAAATGGATCAAAAACCTAAATATAAGACTTGAAACAAAAAAAATGCATAGAAGAAAACATAAGTACTAAACTTATGGACTTGGTATTAGAGAGAATTTTATGAATTTGACCTCAAAGGCAAGTAAAAGCAAAAATAAATAAACAGGACTATATCAAACTAAAAAGTTTCTGCACAGCAAAAGAAACCATCAGCAAAAGAAGTAACCCACTGAATGGAAGAAGATATTTGCAAATAACACCTCCAGTAAGGGGCTAATATCCAAAATATATAAAGAACTCATACAACTCAACAACAACAACAACAAAAAACAATCCAATTAAAAAATGGGTGGAGGACCTGAATAGACACTTCTCCCAAGAAGACATACAAAGACCAATAGATATATGAAAAGATGCTCAACTTCACTAGCTTTTAAGGAAATGCAAATCAAAACCACAGTGAGATACCACCTCACACCTGTTAGAATGGCTATTATCAACAAGACAAGTAATAACAAGTATTGGAGAGGTTGTAGGGGAAAAGGAACTCTCATACGCTGCTGGTGGGAATGTAAATTGGTACAGCACTGTAGAAAAAAGGATGTAGATTCCTCCAAAAATTAAGAATAGAATTGCTATATGACCCAGAAATCTTTCTTCTGAGTACCTACCCAAAAACTTTGAAATCATTTATCTATAAAGATATGTGCATCTTCATTGTAGCAGTATTCACAATGGCCAAGACATGGAAACAACCAAAGTATCCTTTGATAGCTGATTGGATAAAGAAGACATGGTACATATATACAATGGACTATTACTCGACTATGAGAAAAAATGAAATATTACCATTTGCAACAACATGGATGGATCTTGAGATAATCCTGCTAAGTGAAATAAGTCAGAGAAAGTTGAAAAACATATGATTTCACTCATATGTAAGATATAAAACTGAAAGGAACAGATGAATAAAACAAATAAAAATAGACACAGACAACACTTTAGTGGTTACCAGAGGGGAAGGGGGGAGGGAGGTAGTAGATAAGGAGGGTCAAATATATGGTGACAGAAGAAGATTTGACTTTTCACATACAATATGTGATGACATATTATAGAATTTTACACCTGAAACCTAAATAATTTCATTAGCCAATGTCACTCCAATACATTTAATTAAAAAAGATTAACATCCTGATTTCTTCTTTGTATGGAAGCAAGGCCCATGCCATACCTGGCTCATGCCACACAAAATCAGGATAGGCTAGGATCTGCTGGGATAACAACCCTTAAATTTCAGCAGCTTAAAATAAGAAATATTTATTTCTCACTCACGCATCATGTTTGTCAGGAGTTGGCAGGGGTCTCTGCTTATTATAATCATTTATGGACCCAGCCTGATAGGAAGAGAGCTCCAAAGAGTCTACCATTGGCAACTAAGTGCTCCGGTCTAGAAGTGACATATCATTACCACTGTCTTAGCTTGGGCTGCTAAAACAAAATACCATAGACTGTGCGGCTTAACAGAAATTTATTTCTCATAAATTTATTTCCTGATCTTGGGGAGTCCAAGATCAAGGTGCCAACTGATTTGGTTCTTAGTGAGAACCTTCTTCCTGGTTTGCAGATGGCCACCTTCTTGTGTTCTCACATGGCAGAGAGAGAACATCTGTCTTGTGTCTTTTGTTTTTCTTCTTCCTTTTTCCTCTACCTCTTCACCTTCTCCTTTTGTTATTCTTTCTTCTTTCTTATTTTCTCATGTCATTTCTTATAAGGGCACTAGTCCCATTCATGAGGACTCTACTTTCATGACATAATTACTTCCCAAAGGCCCAATCTCCAAATACCATCACATTGGGGATTTTAGGGCTTTAACGTATGAATTCTGAGGGAACAAAAACATTCAGTATGGAGCAACTACTCACAACTCACATGGCTCCACCCAAGCACAAAGAGGCCAGGAAGTGAAATCCGACCACGTCCCCAAGGAGAAAAACTTGCTTAATAGCACTAATGTCTTCAACATTGATTTGAAACTATATTTTAGAGAGTGAGTGATTGAGGCTTACAAAAATAATTACATAACAGGTGATTTCTCAATATTATTGTACCCGATCTTAGAAAAATTCAGTATGAAAAATGCAAATTATTAAACTAGATCAAGTATGTTTACTTATTCACAGTGCATGAATTATCTAAGGTACAAAAGGATTCAGCTTAGGATCTCTTTAACACATCTAAATGTTTATTTACAGATTATTTACTAAAGAATTCTGCAATCCTTGTGTTGAATCTTAGTTTAATTCATCATATACCTTTGAATTTTGACTGTATGTTGCCTATCTCAGTGTTTCTAGGACACAACATATAAATCAATCCACGGATTCTCTGGAGTGAGTTGTAAAGGGTTTGTGGTTGGTCAGACCCAAGGAGAAGACTAACAGGCACAGTGAAATCAAAACTGACATTAATTATGCATAGTAAGAATTTTCCAAGGGTAGGACAAGAGTAATCTCTTTCCACAGATGTGAAGTGCCCTTTTTCTTTTCAGAAGTGGCTGGTGGGATTTTCCAATGAGACTCAGTAGTTGACCTGGGAAGACTTTATTCCCACAGCAAAGTTGTAACAATAACCCAATATTAGCATATGGTAATGAGTTCATTCAAGAGGACACCCCTTACCTCTATAAAACAAGATTAAGAACACACTTTTAGTCTGGTTATCTTTGTCAACGAGCCTCAAACTCATCAGCAACTAATGCATAGCCAAACTCTGTCACCTTTGGCAAGGGTAGCTAAACAAAGCATTCAATCTTCCTGCACACAAACTTTCAATCAGCCTCTGAGGTTGCTGCTTTTCAAGTGTTAAGCATGGGGCCAGCGAAGTTGGAAGTCTTCAAAAGTGGTAGAAAACTTGGCACCAGTTCACATGGAATTGACTTTCCACTTGAGAGAGATAGATGTGATATTAAGAAAAATCATAATTTTAAGTACAAAATAAACAGCCTTCAGCTACAAAGGCAATATTACTAACCCACCAGGAACATGAGCACCACCACTATCCTATTGCTCCATCCTCAACCCTTGAATTTGGCTGCTTGGCCATGTGTGTATCTGAAAGATTGTGCTGCATGCCTGGGGCAAATCAAACAAGATTGGTGGGCCTTTCTTCCCAGGAAAAATTGGAGACTGAGGCACCAGTAGAATCTTGACATCATAAGATACAGAATGTCTGGCATTCATTCATTCCTTTACTTATTCATTCATTCCTAAATGTTTATGAATACTCATTAATTGCTAAGCCATGTGCTGAGTACTAGTCAAGACAGACATGGTCCCTGCCCTTATGGCACTCACATTCAAGTGAGGGAGACAAGTAAACTGTTAATTATGATACCGTGAAGGTACTGCTATTATAGAAGTATACAGAGGGCTTTGGGAACTCAGGGAAGGGGCTCTTAGCACAACTTAGATGACTCTGGGATAGATTCTAGTGATATCTAAGCTGAAGCCTGAAGGATAAATAGGAGTTTGCCCAATGAATGAGGTAGAAAAAGAGTGCTTAGGCAGAGCGAAGAGTATGTGCAAAGGCATGGAGATGAAACACTCAATTCGAGAACTAGAAAAGGACTGTATAGCAAGATTTTAGAGTGCAAGAGAGGAACAGGAGACTAACGGGACATAGAGATAGAGAAATAATCAAGGAATAGGTATTGGAGAGTCTTGTAAACCATGGATTCTGAATTTGGACTTCATCTTGAGGGCATTAAGAGTTTTAAGCAAGAGAGTGGCATGAACAAGTTCACATTTTAGAGAGATGAGTCTGGTTTCATAGAGAAGGGATCGTAGGAGGGCAAGAGTAAAAGAAGAGAGCCAGCTAGAGAGCAGTGTTTAGTGGCCTAGGCAAGAGAAGATAGTGGCCTAGGAAAAGATATTAGATATTAGTGGAGACTACGAAAAGATGATGAATTTGAGAGGTGTTTTGAAAGTAAACTTGATAGGATTTGGTCGTCAATTAGAAAAAAGAGGAAGAAAGAGATCATGGATGACAGGTCTTTGGCTTGAGCAATGAGTGGTGCCATTTATTGAGCGAGGGAGGAATGGGGGAGTTAAAAATGGCAGAGACCTCAGTGGAAGATAGAGATTCTGGAGTTATCAGCATAAGTGGTGATTAGAATCATAGTCATAGATGGAATCATCTAGATTTACTACATGATGTGTAGTCCAGGGACCAGCAGCATTGGCATCACCTGGGAAGTTGTTAGAAATGCAGAATCTCCAGCCCCACTCCAGACAAATCTGCATTTTAACATGCTCCTCTGGGATCTGTATGCACATTAATGTCTGAGAAGCACTGCTCTAAGGGGCATATACATTTCTCAACCTGGGCTCTACATAAGAACTGCCTGTGAGGCACTTTTTTTCCTCTCTCAAATGAAGTTTTTTATTTGTAATAAACAAAATTTTTTAAGGCAAAATCACTTCACATACAAACTCATTCATAATAAACAGTACGGAAAAGAAATTCAGAGTTCATGGAATCACACAAAAAAAAGACAAAGATGCATTTTGATGAAAAAAAAAATCAACATCCATGATAGAGTTACATGGCATATGATCTGCTAGTTAGAGAAAGTTATAGTTTCAGCAAACTGGTTGATCCTTAAACTTTCACTGAATAATTTTGTGACTCCACTTAAATGCATATGATCAACACCCCTTACAAATAGCCTTTTGAAGTATCTTTACTATAACATTTCATACACCCCATCTCCCTACCAAGGAATCCAAGGTTCTAAGAGCTTCTTCTCTTGACTCTTGCAGGAGTCGTCCCAGAGAACTTCAAGAGGATGTTGGACTAAGAAGAATGACTCACCAATTTGTTTAATACTTCAAAGCATGGTTATTAGTTATAGGATTTTATTGGTATCTTATGTAAATGAAATTTTAACAGGACAGTTTGTATTAATCGGGGTCTCCTAGAGAAACAGAACCAATGGGATGAGTGTGTATGTGTGTGTGTGTGTGCGCGCGTGCATGTGCATGTGTGTGCGTGTGTAATGAGAGAGAGAGGAGAGAGAATGAGAGGTGGAAGCGGATTTCTTTAAGGAATTGGCTTTCATAGTTTTGTGGGCTGACAAATTTGAAATTTGTAGGAACTGCTGACAGATTAGAAATTTAGGTAAGAAGTGATTTTGCAGTCTTAAACCTGAAATCTGCAGCACAGGCCAGCAAGCTGGAAACTCAGTCAGAATTTCAGTGTTACAGTTTTGAGGCAAATTTACTTCTCCTTTAGGAAACCTTAGTCATTGCTGTTAAGGCCGTCAGCTGATTGCATGAGGCCCACCCACATTATGGAGGGTTAGCTGCTTTACTTAAAGTCAACTGATTGTGAATGTTAATCACATCTAAAAAATATTTTCATAGCAATGTCTAGACTAGTGTTGGACCAAACAACTAGGTACCATAGTCTAGTCAAGTTGACACATAAAAGTAATTGATAAACTTTTTTTTCATTTCAACATATTCTTGTGATGGTCTGTGAAAACCCAAAAGAATGGGGTGTTATTTTACATGTCCTTCTTTCAGGAGTAGGAGTAAGTTTTTCTAGAGACAAATGGTTCCTTCCTCTCCACAGTGTGCCATAGCCATATATCAGACAGGCTTGTATTCTGTAACTAAGAACCACATTTTTTTATGACGCAATGACTTGCAAGACGAGAAAAGGTGTACATCTCTGTGGCTGAGACTTATAATGCTCATTAATGTCTAGTTCTCCTCTCGTTCCAAGCACATAGGAAATTACACTTCCCCATCCATCCTGAAGTTGGTCAAGGCTATGGTGGCAAGTTTGGCCAGTGGGTTGTGGGCTGAAGTGCTATCTATCAACTCTAGAATCTACTATTTAATTGCTCGTGCAAGATCCTCAAACTATCTTTCTTCCCATGTTACATAAATCAAGTTTAAAAGAACCATATGTTTAAGTTGTGCAATTGGATGGTGAAGCCCCAGCAGCCTGGATGGTATAGTTACCACACTGAGGAACAGTAGTGCTAGAAAGTTGCTCAGGCATACACTGAATATGAGAGACAAATAAATCTTTGGTGTATTAAGGCACTAACACTGGGAGTTATTGGTTACTATTTACAAACTAGTATATCCTTAACTAATTGTCTCTGCAAACTTGAGGAGATAGGAGGAGGCAGGTGGCCAGCTTTAACCATATTATCCATTCTTCCTCTCTGCTTAAGAAGTAGCTGTCTTCCTCCTTCTCTTCATCCTCCTTTCTAGTGCACTTTCTATTATACACAGCCACTCTCACTCCATTCCCTATCATATACCCAATATACAAACTTCCATGTGTCAAAACAAATTGTTCTAAAATTCAGTATTTTAAAATACTTCTTTGAAACACTCTGTACTTCTATCAAATAATAAATAAAAACTTGCTGGACAGTGATTTAAAAACCAATAGCAAGTCCTTTCAAGTACTATCCTCTTCCTTATTTATAAAAGATTCAGAGTCTCTGATGTGTTAAAGCACCTCAGCTTGGAGTTCTTAGCCAGTCAAAACACAATACCAAAAATGTAAAGTTGAACACTTGACCCCATTGTACTAAGGGCCACCAATCAAAATGATTGTATTTTTGGCAGGTACTGGCAGAATGGAAAAAGCATCGCTGGAATAAAATATTGCCACGGAGGTGCCTGTTTTTATAAGCAAATGTGTTGGCAAAACCTATTTAGCAGCTGGAAGCTTTTATGAAAGGCAGCATTGTAGGTCATCAACTCTTGTTTCATTTAAACTATCCAAGGTGAGGAAGGGGAAAGACAGTGGAAGGATAAGTTGGAATCTGTCTGTTTTGATGGAAAGTTAACAAGGTGTCTAGAATGAATTATAACACCTCGGAATTTTTTTGAAAATGTTGGTGGATAAAAGTTGAGAAAGCCGTTACTTAAAATATACAAGCAGAGATCTTGGGAAGTAGAAATGCGAATTCATCTTTAGTTCAAGCTACTCATTTTGGGGGAGAGTTTGGGGAGAAACCTTAAATCGGCCCTTCAGTTCCATACATGCAGAGTAAGTAATGATAATTTGTTCTTCAAGGAAATTATGAAGCAACATGAATGAAGATGTTTTTAGACTGATTAACTGAGTTCTGTAATATAAATTGTTACAAAAATCGTTGGGGTAGTTGAATTAGAGTCCACCTTACATTTTCTGCAGATTTTTTTTTTTTTTTTTTTTTTTTTTGCCCTGAGGAATTGTCCTTTACCTTATAACTACTTCTTTTTGTTTTGGAAATATGTCCTCTCATCTTCTCCTGTTTGAGGAATTGAGCCTGAAAGAACATGCAAAAATGGCCTCCTTAAGCAGTAGAGATGGAAAATAAAGTTAAAACAAATTAGATGCTAGCTTCCTAATTCTGTAGTTGAGGGCTAGATTATTTGGACAACCCTCCTACTGAAAACAACTGAAAAAGCTGGATAAAATATAAAAATCACCATCTTAAAAGCATAAAAGAACTGACAGAACAGTATGGAATTACCAAGCTAAAATTAAAGGGAAAATATTCCCCAAAGAGGTGAATAAGAACAAAAACAACTTTTTCACTAAGGATTTTTGACAATACCTCAAATTTTGAATTTTGACTTTGACAACTCATAGAACAAGTGGTAGCAGGACAGAAGTCAAAGCCCAGAGCTCTCACATATAGAAAACCCTCTCCATAATAATATAGGATGCCAGAGTGCTATATTATTTACATGGACCAAGTCTGATTGTATGGGTCATTCAGAGAACCTAGACTTAAGGCAGCATCATATTGTTGGTACCCTGACAAAAACAAATATATATCCTTTTTGGAGGAAGATGCCTTTACTCTTTATCTTAAATTATTCTTACCAAAAAAAATTAAACGCAATGAGCAACACACAAAAATGGCCAAGCACACAAGGACTTCAAGAGCAAGAACCAGTAGACATAACTAACAAAATCAATACCACTTTTTAAACTGAGAAATCATCAACAAAGTATACAAAAATGCAAAAGAAAATGACACTAAATGGACTGTAAAAAGAATGTTTAGGGTGAAGGGTTAAAGAAGTACAAATTAGTAGTTGATAGTTGGTCATGGGGATGGGAAGCACGGCATAGGGAATGCAAATAGCATTAATATGATGGCTAGGTGGAGGGCTAGGGGAGGGAGGGAGCAATTGGGGGAATCATTTTATGAACTATATAGATGTCTAACCAATGTACTGTATATCGTATACCTGAAACTAATTTAAATAAATAAATTTTTTTTAAAGATGAATAAAAACAGAATGGGAAAATGTGAATAAAATGCTTTTTTTATAAGAGTTTTTAAAAAAGGAATGCTTATTTACAGTAAAAGACCTGAAACAATTAGGCAGAACATTACCTTGATTGACCTCAGTTGGGATTATTCAAGAACTAGAGAAGAAATAAATAACCAAGACAGGTTCAGAGATGAAAAGCAGATTTCATACATATATTGAAAACATTTTTTTTTTAAATAAGGCAAACAAAAATCACTGAAGCCAACTCAAGAATAAATAGAAAATCTGAACAGATCTATAACAAGGAAAGAAACTAAATCAGTAATCAAACCACTTCTAATAAAGAAAAGCTCAGGACCAGATGTCTATACTGGTCAGTTCTACCAAATATATAAAAAATAACACCAACCCTTCTCAAACTCTTCCAAAAACTAGAAGAGAAGAGAACATTACCTAACTCGTTCCTAAGGCTCGCATTATCCTGACACCAAAACCAGACAAAGACAGTACAGAAAAGAAAACTACAGACCAATATCCTTAATGAATACAGATAAAAAAGTCCTCAAGAAAATATTAGCAAACCAGATTCTGCAGTATATTAAAAGGATTATAACCACAATGAGATACCACTTCAGAAACCCACGAGGGTGGTTATATAAAAAAGAAGGAAGTTAACAAATATTGGTGAAGATGTGGAGAAATAGGAACTCTCATACATTGCTAATGATAATACAAAATGATGAAGCTACTGTGGAAACCAGTTTGGTAGTTCCGAATCAGTTGAATATACAGATATCATATGACCCAGCAATTCCCCAGGGAAGTGAAAACCTATATTCACACAAAAATTTGTAACAAAGCCTTCATAGTAGCATTATTCATAACACCCAAAAAGTAGAAACAACCCAAATGTTCACTGATTAATGGATAAACACAAGGTAGTATATCCATATAATGAAATATTATTCAACCATATAGAGGAATAAAGTACTGATACATAGCACAACATAAATGAACCTTGAAAACATTATGCTAAGTGAAAGAAGCTAGACACAAAAGGTCATATATAATTCTATTTATATGCAATGTCCAGAATAGGCAAATATATAGAGATGGAAACTAGTGTTTGCCAGTGGCTTAGGGGAAAGGGAATGAGAAATGACTGGTTAATGGATATGAGGTTCCTTTCTGGAGTGATGAAAATATTCTGGAATTAGATCATAGTTATAGTTACACAACATTGTGAATATACTAAAAACCATTGAAATGTACACTTTAAAATGGTTAAAGTGATTAATTTTATCTCCATTTAAAAAAAAATCACTAAGGCGGTTAACTCTGATTATGTTAGACTTAACTACTGATCCAATATGATGTCTGGCACCTATTATCTGCTCAATATACATTTATTGAATGAATCTCTAAGTAAATGAATAAATAGAAATATCTGTCAAGCAGACTAGATTGCAACCACCATCAGGGCAAAGATTTTTCTCTGCTCTGTCTGTTTTGTTCACTGTAGTATTCCCTAGTGCCTAGCACATAGTAAGTATACAATAAATATTTCCTAATGGAATGGATAAATGAGTTTTGCTGCTTTCTAATGGGGCTATTGCCTGGGTGGAATCACAATAGTCCAGGGTCTGATCCTCACTTTTGGAGGTCTAGAAACTTGGTTCAGTCACTGTACCAAGACTTAGTCTCTACAAAACTACCACACACTGATCAAACTAGCAGGAAGCTCTCTTTTGTAGTAGGGTAATTGGTGAGGGGTGTAACTTCAACAATTTGTTATTTTCCTTAAAAAAAAAAAACCCTGTCATCTTCTTCCCTGCAGGAGATACAGAAAATTTGGTATGAGGCATCAAGCTTTATTTTTTTTCCCAAAAGGCTAACCAACTGTTTAATATCATTTCCTGAAAAGTCCATCCTTTCTAGTATATTTGTCTGAAATGCTACTTTTATCATATAATTAATTTCCAAAGAGATTTGGGTCTGTTTCTGTACTCTTTTTCTGTCTAATTTATTAATTTTAAGTAGAGTTCTATTTTTTCCAGTTACCATTTTATTTCCGCTCATTGCTGTGAGTATCCCTTTTCTGATATCATGGTATCTCTAATACCAAGGCAGAAAACAACTTGGTAAGCATGAAATGTGAATCAAAGTAATTACACAGTTCAGAAATATTTTCCCCAGGCTATATGTACCATCTCTGCCCAACAAGAGAGAACATCTCCCTAACAATCAGTAATATACACTGCCCTTTGTGATGTAGTTCTTGTCTCTTTCCAACATCATCTCTGGTCACTTTCCATCCACTCCTCCCCTCATCATTTCCTTCGGAGTTCCCGCAAATATCTTGTCATTTCACATCTTCTTGCCTTGCACATGCTACTTCCTCTATCTGGAAGCACTTCTTTTCCTCATTCACCGGGCAAATTTCTATTCAATCCTTTTAAACCCGGCCACACCTATAAATTGTCTGTCACTCCTCCCATCCCATGACGCTTTTCACTTTAAAAGAGTGCACTCTTTGAGTTAGGGACTATCTTATTCACATTTGTATTTCCAATGCCTAAAACCATGAACACACAGATGTTCAGCTAATGTTTGTTAAATTAAAAAGTTAATTCAAATCACACCAATGTTTTAATTGTTAAAGGTGATCTTATTCCACTCTGCGGTGGTTTGCATTCAGTAGTTTTTCAGAAAAAAAGTTTAGTCCAACTAATACATCACTCCTTCCCTCTGTATCCCATTGGCCTAGTGCACTTTGCTGAACTGGGCAGGGGAGAGGACAGGGACAAAAAAGGGGAGAAAGGGAGAGGAAAATGAGTAGTGTCCTTAAAGCAGCAGAACCATATTATACAATAGCAGTGGAGGATAATAGGATTCTATTTCCATATGCATTTTCCTGAATTAATTGCTTGTATAAAACAAAATATACCATAAGAACAGCAGGGTGTTAGTTGTAATAACACAGTATTGAAATTTTAATAATGGAATTAAGTCAAATATGCTGCTGCTTTGATTGGACAAATATTAAAAAAATAAGTGAACTCTACGGTATAGTTTTGAAACTGGAGACAGTTTCTTTCATAAAATAAAGCTCATTTGGGTCTAAAGAGACCTTTATTTTCATGAACTACATTTCTAAAAAAATTTAGTAGCAAATGTGAGCTTTAAAAGGTCTCAAAATTTTACTAAAACCATGGCTGACATAGAAAAGTGCTTATGCATTCAAATTCTTTTTCTACAGGAACTAATCATTTTTATCTGTTTTATATATGCAGTTTTTGGAGTCAATTAAATTATAAATGACACAGGGTGGCTTGAATTCACTTGAAATTTCCCCAAGTTCTCAGTGCACGTTTTAAAAAATGTTATTTTATTATTAGTTTCAAGTATACAGTACATTGGTTAGACATTTATATAGTTTATAAAACGATCCCCCTAATTGCTCTTTCTCTCTTCTGGCTCTCCACTTACCCATACATTACTGCTAACTGCATTCCCTATGCCACGCTCTCCATTCCCGTGACCATCTATCAACTTCTAATTTGTACTTCTTTAACCCTTCACCCCTTTCTCCCAGTCCCTCAACTCTCCTCCCTTCTGGCCATCACCAGATTGTCTTCTATATTTGTGAGTCTGTTTTTTGATTAGTTTGTACTTTTTTTCCTTAGATTCCACATATAAGTGAAATCATATGGTATTTACCTTTGTCTGACTTATTTCATCAACATAACCTCTAGGTCTATCCATGTGGACCTAGATTGCTGAAATCTTACCATCCGCAAATGGTAGGATGTGACTTTTTTTAATGGCTGAGTAATATTCCATTGTATATATGAACTATAACTTCTTCATAAAGTTGTCTGTTGATAGGCATTTAGGTCATTTCCATATCTTGGCTATTGTAAATAGCCATAGTGGCTGCACCAATCTGCAATCCCACCAACAGTGGGATTCTCCACATCTTCACCAACACCTGTTCTTTGATTTATTGATGATAGCCATTCTGACAGGTGTGAGGTGATATCTCATTGTGGTTTTAATTTGCATTACTCTCATGATTAGTGACCTTGAGCATCTTTTCATATGTCTATTGGCCATCTGTAGTTCCTCCTTGGAAAAGTATCTGTTCAAGTCTTCTGCCCATTTTTCATTGAATTGCTTGGTTTTTGTTTTTTGTTTTTGTTGTTGTTGTTAAGTCGTATGAATTCTTTATATATTTTGGATATTAATCTCTTATCAGATGTATCATAAGCAAATATCGTTTCCCATTTATTTGGTTGTCTTTTTGTTTTGTTGATGGTTTCCTTTGTTTTCTTTGTTTCCCTTGCCCAAGGAAATATATCTGAAAAGAAATTACTCTTAGTAATATCATAGAGTTTACTGCTAAGTTTTCTCCTACAAGTTTTAATGTTTTAGGTCTTACATTTAAGTCTTTAATCCATTTTGAGTCTATTCTTGTATATGATGTAAGAAGGTGGTCCAGTTTCTATTTTTTTTGCATGTACCTGTCCAATTTCCCCAACACCATTTATTAAAGAGACTTCTTTACCCCATGGTATATTCTTACTTCCTTTGTCATATATTAAGTGAGTGTATAGCCATGGATTGATTTCTGGGCCCTCTATTCTGTTCCATTGATCAATGTACCTGTTTTTATGTCAGTACCATGCTGTTTTGACTGCTGTAACCTTGTAGTATATCAGGTAGTGTGATACTACAGCTTCGTTCTTCTTTCTCAAGATTGCCAAGGCTATTCGGGATCTTTTATTGTTCTATGTAAATTTTAGAATTATTTGTTCTAGTTCTCTGAAAAATGTCATTGGTATTTTGATAGGAATTGTATTGAATCTACAGATTGCTTTTGGTAGTATGGCCATTTTAACGATGTTGGGTCCTCCTACCCACGAGCACAGTATATTTGTATCTTCTTCAATTTCTCTTTTCAATGATATAATTTTCTGAGAATAGGTCTTTTACCTCCTTGGTTAATTTAATTCTCAGATATTTTATTGTTTTCAATGCAATTGTAAATGGAATTATTTTCTTAATTTCTCTTTCTGAAAGTTCATCAGTGTGTATAAAAATGCCACTGACTTCTGAATATAACTTTTGTATCCTGTTACTTTACTAATTCATTGATTAGTTCTAACGGTTTTTGGTGGAATCTTTAGGGTTCTTTATATGTAGCATCATGTCATCGGCAAATAACTAGAGTTTTACTTCTTCCTTTCCAATTCGGATAACATTTATTTCTCCTTCTTGTCTTATTGGTGTGGCTAATACTTCAAATACAATGTTGAAGAGGAGTGGTGAAAGTGGGCATCCTTGTCTTGTTCCTGATCTTAAGGAAAATGCTTTTAGCCTTTCCGCATTGAATATGATGTTAGCTGGAGGTTTGTCATATATGGCCTTTATTATGTTGAGGTATGCTCCCTCTGTTCCCATTTTGCTGAGAGTTTTTATCATAAATGGATGCTGGATTTTGTCAAATGCTTTTTGCAGAAAAAGCATTTGACAAAATGCTTTATTGATATAATCATATAGTTTTAATCATTCGATTTGTTAATGCTATGTAGCACATTAATTGATTTGCAGATATTGTACCAACTTTGCATCCCAGGAATAAATCCAACTTGATCATGGTATTTGATGTTTTTAATATATTGCTGAATTCGGTTTGCTAATATTTTGTTGAGGATTTTTGCATTAATGTTAGTGAGATATCAGCCTAGTTTTCCTTTTGGTAATGTCTTTGTCTGGTTTTGGAATCGAAGTAATGATGCTCTCATTAAAGGAGTTAGGAAGCCTTCTCTCTTCTTAAACTTTTTAGAAGAATAGGCATTAATTCTTCTTTGAATGTTTGGTAAAATTTGCCTATGAAGCCATCTGGTCAAAGCTTTTTGTTTTTTAGAAGGTTTTTGATTACCGATTCTATTTCATTGGTGGTAATCAGTTGGTTCAAATTTTCTGTCTCTTCTTGACTCAATCTTGGGAGATTGTATGTTTCCAGGAATGTGTCCATTTCTTCCAGATTATCCGATTTGTTGGCATATAATTTCTCATAGTATTTTCTTATGATCCTTTGTATTTCTGTGGAGTCTGTAGTTATTTCTCCTCTTTTTATTTTATTTTATATTTTATTTTATTTATTTTATTTTATTTTATTTTATTTTAATTTTATTTTATTTGAATCCTCTCTCTTTTTTCCTTGATGAGTCTGGCTAAGGGTCTGTCAATTTTGTTTATCCTTTCAAAGAAGCAGCTCTTGGTTTCATTAATCTTGTGTATTGTTTTGTTTTGTTTTTTTCCCTCTTTAATTCCTGCCCCTCCCACTTCCACCCCTGACCTATGGATGTTGTTGTTTCCCTTTTTAAGAACTGGATCTCTAAAGGCAGGGCATCTCCTCCCACATGCTCACGGTGTACACTTGGGGCCTGGCGCACCCGGCGCACTTGGGGCACCTGGCGCACCCAGGGCCTGGTGCACCCAAGGCCTGGTGCACCCGGGGCCTGGCTCACCCAGGGTAAGGTCCGTGGCTCTACCTGGGGTGCGAACCCAGGACTTTCTGCGTGTAAAGCATACGTGCTAACCACTACACTGTGGAGCCACCCACTATATTGTTTTAATAGACTCTATTTCGTTTATTTCCGCTCTGATCTTTATTATTTCCTTCTTTCTACTCACTTTGGGCTTTGTTTGCTGTTGTTTTTCTAGTTCTTTTAAGTGTAAGATTAGATTGCTTATTTGAGCTTTTTCTTGAAGTAGGCCTGTATTGCCATGAATTTCCTTCTTAGGACTGCTTTCGCTGTGTCCCATAGATTTTGAGCAATTGTGTTTTCATTTTCATTTGTCTCTAGGTATCTTTTAATTTCTTCTTTGATCTCATTAATAACCCATTCATTGTTTAGTAACATGTTATTTAGCCTCTATGTGTAGTTTCCAGTTTTTTTTCTTGTAGTTGACTTCTAGTTTCATAACACTGTGATTGGAGAAGGACATTGATATGATTTCAATCTTCTTAAATTTATGGAGACTTGTTCTGTGTCCTAAATGTGGTCTACTCTGGAAAATGTTCCGTGTGCACTTGAGAAGAATGTATATTTTGCTGCTTTGGGGTAAAATGCTCTGAAAATATCTATTAAATCTATCTTGTCTAGTGTATCTTTTAGGCCCCTTGTTTCCTTGTTGATTCTTTGCCTGGAAGATCTGTCCCTTGGTGTCGATAGGGTGTTAAAATCTCCTACTATGAGCGTATTACTAGTGATCATTCCTTTTATGTCAGTTAATAATTGCTTTACGTATGTAGGTGCTCCTATGTTGGGTGCATATATGTTTACTTAGATTACATCCTCTTGATTTATTAATCCTTTTATCATTGTATAATGACTTCCTTTGTCTCTTATTATAACCTTTGGTTTTTTAATTTATTTTTTTTCAAAAAACTAATTTTATTAGATAATTAACATTTTTAAAAAGTGATGTGATGTACCATTCACAGACGACTTATAACAAATATTTTAAAGAATTGTAGCATTACCTTATGTGATGTAATAGGAAAATGTTTTTTAAAAATTACATTGATCAAAATATTCTAAATGAAGAACGTAAAATAGATTAAAAACATGCTAGTTACAAAACTGAATTTGTCATCTGTAAGGCTCAAATTCCTACTGGCTGTAAGTTTTTATTCTCCGTACTTAAACTTGCTGCATGCCAGTGTCATCATCATTAAGTGGAGATAATAAATCCTGCCCTTTCTGCTTACAAATTGATCACAGGCTCATGAGCTCACACTTACCAATAAAACACTACAAAGCTTCACATTTCTGTGGCTTTCAGTCAAGGTACCATTCAACCATCAAATTTTTATTTTAAAAACTATCACTATTAACAATCTTGTTTGTTGTAGAGTGTCTTATGGAAGGCTTTGTGTGAGGACAAATGACTATGTATTGGAAAATGCTAATTTAATTCTCTCCAAATAAATGTAAGAATTTTTTCCTCATTTTTTTTTTACTAATTTTCTTATCTTGATGTCTTTTATCTGTCAGAATAATTTTTTAAATTTAATTTTATTATTTTTTTAATGTTCTGTCCTTTTCATTTTGAAATAATTATAGACTCATAGTGTCTTCACTTTTTCTTCTGTTTTTTAATTAAGTTTATTGGGGTAACATTGGTTAATAGAATTATATAATTTTCAGGTATACATTATAATTTAACATCTACATATTCTATTGTGTGTTTACCACTCAAAGTCCAGTTTCCTTCAGCTACCATATATTTGATCCCTTTTACCCACTTTGCCCTCCCCCTACCCCTCTATATTTGACCCCCTTTACCCTGTCTACCTTCCCCCTCCTCCCCCACCCCACTAGTAACCACTGGTCTATAGTCCTCTGGTAACCACTAGTCTATAGTCCATGTCCATGAGTCTCTGTTTGTTTATCCTGCTCATTTGTTGCCTTTAAGTTTATATCCCACATATAAGTGATATCATTTGATTTTCAACTTTTTCTGTCTGGCTTATTTCGGTTAGCATGATTATCTCGTAATTTCAATCCATCCATGTTTTGAACTCTGTCTCTGGTGGGTTGTTTGCCTCCATTTCATTTAGCTTATTTTCTGGAGTTTTCTCCTGTTGTTTCATTTGTGACATGTTTCTTTGTTTTCTCATTACATTAGCCTCTCTGTGTTCGCTTTTATGTGTTAGGAATATTTGTTTTATATCTCAGCCTTGGCCAGATGGCCTTACGTGGAAGGTTTCCTATGTGACCCAGTGGCACACTCTCCCTGATCCCCTGTGCAGGGGGCTCTAGAAATAATCTTTGTGTGGGTTGTGTGTGATCTTCTGTTTTAGCTAAGCCTTTATTGGTGTTAATACATCAGTGGTTGGGATTAACGCTTAGGCTGACTGACTGTGGGAATTGGCTGCTCCCACATGGTAAGAGATGCTGTTTGGGGGCTGACCCACTGAGTGGGATTTGCCCTAGCAGGCTTGTGTACTTTTTGCAACCACTCTTTCTGTGTACCACTTATGGGACTAGTCAGGAGTTGCTCTGTTGTGATTTAGTGCCAGCCTCCGGAAGCATTGTTTTTGTGGCCCTTTGGGAGAGAGTCTCCAGTAGACCAAAGTCAGCCACTGCCTTTGATTACTCAGGGCTACCTGATGGGAGTTATAGGCAGACAGTTGTTGCCTATACTGGATCTATAGGTAAGCGTAAGAAACAATGATGTAGACAGCAGTCTGGTTATCCCTAATCACTGACCTAGGGCAATTTAGCAGAGGGACCAGTGCTCCTCAATGCCTGACATCGCCTGTCAGTTGCCTGTAAGTGTCTGAAACTGTAAGAGCTCTGTGTGAAATGCATGTTGGATGGTGCAGGGACCCTGGGGGTCTCCTGGGTCTATTGAGCAAATTTTCCCCTGTCACTGAAGTGTCAGTTTATATGCTAGCGCTGTCTCTGGCTCCCTGTACAAGTTTCCAATTGTAGCAAGCCCAGTTGCTGCCCACCTCAGGCCTGCAAATACCTGAACTCTATTTAAGAATTACTGAAGCTCATGAATGTGAGTTTGTAGCCCACCACCCAATGTTACTCCGGGATGAATGGGCTTTGCGTGGGCCATATGAACTGAGTGCTGTTGTTTGCTGTTGAAATCTCATTAAACTTGAGAACACTGGGAGCCCACTTGCCACCATTAATTTGTGGGTTAGGTGGGCATCATCTCGGTGAGGGGCGGGGCATTGGGTCTACACAGCACCAGATTTGTTGCCAGCTTTGAGACTGTGGGCTCCCACCAAAGTCAGATATCACTGCACAACCTACTGTCATCTGTGACGGGCTCACAAAACCCCTGAGATCTACCCAAGTGATATAGTATCTTGTGCTGACAGCCATTGCTGTCACTGTCTTCCCGTCACTGTATTCCCTGAACTTTGCTCACTTTGCTGCCTGAGGTCTATTGACTGCGCAGAATGAGTCACCCCAGGGCAAGGGGCAGCTGCCTGTTAGCATGCCGTGGGTACTTTGTGGATTGGATGGAGCAGGAGCTTAGGGACCCAAGGGCCGACGGGCCAATAGCCTCGGTTTCCTGCAGTTTCTGTGTCTGCACGTTCCCACAGTAGTCACAGATCACAGGGAGACAAGCTGCTGTCTAGGGCAGTCCCACAGACCCTTGCGTTCCCCTCAAGAGATATTGCAGCTTGTACAGGCAGCAGTGGCTTGCTCACAACTGTTTTCCTTTAAATGTGCTCCCTGCACTAGCCAAGGTCTGTTGCCTGCACAGAATGAGCAACCCCAGAGAAGAGCAGGTTGGAGGAGGCTGCCTGTCAATGGGCTGCAGGCACTTTGTGGATTGTGTGAAGTGGGATCTCAAGGAGGCAAGGGCCATCAGGCCAACGCAGCCTCAGTTTTGCTACAACTTCTGTGCCCGGGCGTTCCCACTATAGTCACAGATGACAGTGAGACCAGCTGCCATCTGGGGCAGTCCCGCAGACCCCTGCAATCCTCTCACGTGATATTCCAGCTCTTGCAGGCAGCAGAGGTCTGCCTGCAACTGATTTCTCCACAATGTCCACACTGTGAAAGCCAAAGTTTGTTGTCTGTGTGGATTGTGAGACCCAGGGGAGGGGCATGACAGTGGAGGTTCACTGTCAATGGACCACCTGGGGCAATTTGTGGCTTGGGTCTCAGGAAGACAATGGCTATCAGATCAATAAATCCTTAGTCTTGCTGTAACTTTGGTAACTGCGCATTCCCACAAAAGTCCCAGATCACAGCAAGACAAGCTGCTGTCTGGGACCGGCCCATAGATTCCTGAGATCCACCCAAGTTCATGTTGGCAGCAGTGATTTGCCTGAAATTGTCTCTGAAATGCACGCTCACAGTGTTGGCTGCCTGCTGAGAATGTTTGGCCCTTAAACGGTGCAGGGCATGGCAGCCATCCAGCAACAATAGTCCTAGGTTATCTGCAGGTTGGGTGGGGCGGGCTGATCTCAGGCCAGCGCTTCCTAATGGCCCCTGTGGGAGGGGTCTGCACAGTGAAGCTGGTCCAGTCTGTAGATTGCCCCATAGGGGGGCCCGACTAAGACACGGTTGTAGCTGCCTTTCCAGCCCTCGTTCTGGCGCCAGATAATGCAGACTTTCTCAGTATGAATCCCTCACGAGCCTCTGACCCACCACTGGTGTCCCGGGTGAGTGTCTGCAGGTTAGAAAGCCTGTGTGTGGGGCCTTCAAAGGGGCATCTAGGGTTTTAGTTTCCTTCCTTCCATCTCACACAGATGGCCACAATCCCCTCTGGTTTTCACAGAGTTATTGGAATCTCCTCTTCCCTGGGCTAGACTCTGAGCTAAGGAGCCCCCGAATGAGGCTAGGAATCCCCGCTCCTTCAGGGGAGCCTCTGCAGCCTTGCTTTCTCTCCCAGTGTTCCTCCACCACCACCTGTGGGTGCAGGTCCAGCCCAATTTGTGACTTTGCCTCTCCTACTGGCTTCGATATGGCTCCTTTATATTATCAGACATAAGTGTTATGGTCAGCTGGACTTCAGGTAATTCTCCACGTTGGTTGGTTGTAATTTCAATGCAGACCTGGGAGGAGACGAACCCTGTTTTTTACCTAGTCTGCCATCTTCCTCTTCTTATTCTCGGTGCACTTTTTTAATCTCAATATTTCAATTAAAACTTTTTCCTCTTAACTTATCAGCATACTTTCCACCATCTCCGACCACTAATTTTATAGAAGCAAAAGGTGAGGCTATTACCAGTTGATGAAGATGTGGTTGATTTTTGTTAAAAACAGCAATGAAAACCTCATAATTCATTTTGTTTTTCTTAAATGTATTTCTTAGAAGTAGAATATATAGAGATTTCCTTAAAACCCTGTGTATTTGCTTTTCACAATCTTTTCTGGTGGTATTCTCCCAGAATGATGGAGGAAGAAGGAGGCTTATCTGGATAAATTGCTTTGAACAAAGTCAACCCATGAAATCTAGCCACTGAGTTATTTCTATCCTCTGACGATTTGTTTGGAGAAGCTGAGGAGGAATGAGCAGTAGCTTTATGTATGTCACTTTGGCAAAGTGGTTCAGCACCTACCACTGGTCTTATCAGTAGGCATCAATTGGTAAGTGGCTAAGATGTTGTGGAAGAGAGTGGAAGCAATGTGATGCAGTAGTGGTAAGCCTCTATATGACATGGTTGTCATAGTCTATTTTACATTCCATCTTGGTCTTTTAAAATGTGCTATGTTTAATAGTCCCAGAATAAATCAAACCATGATTTCTATTTTACCACCCAGCATCTTTCATATGGGTAATTCAATCTCATTAAAGTTGAGAAACACTCATGCTAATCCTGAAGTCATCACCATATTTTACAACAAACATTATTGAACCATCTACATGCCAGGCCTGGTTAATAATACCCATAAGACCTATAAACAAGGACTCTGATAGCAAATTTCCTGGCATCAGGCCAGCCAGGGAGCTCTTTTGAAAGAGGTTCTACAGAAGACTGGCTCTTCTAACGGGGCTAGAAGTTCCTGTTTTCTTCAGTACATTCCCTAATCCTGATCCTTCAGTCAACTGAAGATTTATTTACAGGACTCTACAAAAATAGTAAATGCAGTGTGAGTATAAGCCTTAATAGCAGTTTGCAGAGAAAATAGAGGATCTAATCTTTGCCATTAAGATTTTTATAGAAGCTTTCTGGGAACTGAAGTTGCTAGGGGAGCCTTCAGAACTCTTGGCAACAACCTGAACTAAGTGAGGCAATTTCCAGTAGCCTCTCACCAACCTGTTCTATACTTCATCATTCACTTCCACAGTCCCCCAAAGTGGCTCTTGCCCATACTCTGTTGTCAAGATCTTTTCCGATTTCTCACCAAAGTTTACCAGTCTTTAGGGTAAGATGAACCAATCTATGCTGAAATATTAATGCTTGATCATACAGTATTCCAAAGAGCAATTGTATTCCAATAGGGTACTTCAGAAGGAATTAGGCCTTTGCAAAATAAATTTGTGGGGCCATGTCCACAAAAATGACCAGGGTAGATGAGACTGCATATTTAAGCCCACCTATGGGTGAGGAAGGCCCTAGAGGCACTGGGCTTAATTCAATCAATGTTGCACATATTTCTTTAAGCAACTTCCTTGTTGAGACACAGCAGTAGACTTTTAACCATATACCCTTCCATAGCCCCTAATGTCTTTATACTATAAAAGGTAAAACAAACACCAGTATACATTTGCACTGTTACTAAATTGGACTATCGATAATAAGATATACAAAAAGTTTTAATTATTGACATCACTTCTAGTAGAACTTAACATCTGTACTACTCGATATTTTATATTATTGCATCATTGGCTTATTTTTTCATAGACACATCTCTCTAACTCAAATGACGGCTGAGACCATATCTAATACTCTTCTGCTCATGGTACTTAGACAAACACATGCACAGAGTATACATTCAATATTCTCTAAGGAATTGAAGCGACACTTGATGATTGACTCTACGAGGATGTTCAATATCACATGGTCTGTGTACTCGTATGTGTTTCACACAACAATCAAATTTCCTTTCTTCTCTTCATTATGGTCACCACCATTTCCTATAGCAAATAAACTTTGGTATCTACACAGCTCAAAGCACTTCTTGGCTTCTCTCAATACTACTCTTCTGCCTATATGGATAGAAAGTCATGTTTATACTATCTGACTCTGCCCCTATGCCTACAGTTGATTAGGTCAGGGGTAGTGCCCGCCAGGAAGTTAATCAATCAGATTCTCTCTCCTGGGAATTTTTCATGGGGCCTCAAGTCAGCCAGTCAGTCTCTGTGTAGACAGAGAAGCCAAGAAAATCATTCTGCAAGGAGAGAGAAGCAAAGATGAAGTCAAAAGAGAATATGCTTCTTGGGTTCCTGTGCTAGCTTTCTGGTTCCTGATTCTAGTTTCTTCCCGAGGTCCAGCTACATTACTGCCTATAGATACCATGAGACTGCCACCATTTCTTCTTTGTAATTGATCATTTATGGATTTTTGCTTAAGCTGGCTTGAGATACTATTCATTACTTAAAACCAGAATCTTACCCAATCTACCTTCCATTATCCAAGTCTACCAGAGGGGAGCGAAGCAACCAGTCTGATTGGCTGGCACAGTTTACATATCTGGCATTGGAGAACAGGCTAGGTGATAGAATGGCTTGTGACTTGTTACACATGTAGTAACCATTCAGAAATCCAAAAAGTTGTGATCTAAGGCCCAGCCATCGTTTACACACTTAAGGCACATGAAGAACCCCCAGTCTCATTACCAAAGCATGTTTCTTGTATTATGTAATTTTAAAAAATGTGGTTTATAATCATTTTCAAAGATGTTTACTATTTTAAATGCAGATTTTGGCACTGTGAAACAACATGCTAAGAAGAAAAAAAATTGAGCCATCTCACTCAAAAACTAAAGTTTAACTGCAGCTCACATCAACAGGGAAGAAGGGAAGAAATACCAACTGGTTTCCTGTAACTCTCACCAAAGGTGTCAAATGTCAATTCCACATGAATTTAACATTGGCTAATGATTACAGGATAACCTCTGTTAGATAATGAGTTATACATATTACCATTGAGATATTTTCCTCAAAATTTACACTAAGTACTCTGATGCAGATCTCTGTCTATTTATTTCCTTTAGTTGTGTTCCATTACTTTACTCTTTAGTCCATATCTGGAGCAGTCCTTACATCCTTCAAATCTGGCATTGTCTGTTGGGCCTACCTTGCCCTGAAAGCAACACGTCTCTACAAAAACCCCTTTAACCTACTTTCAAATTTAAGCTGCCTGCCTCCCCAGTAGCTTTGGTTATTTAACTTTTTTTTTTTTGAGCAATTTTAGATTTACAGAAAATTTGCAAAGACAGTAGAGAGAGTTCTTATTTACCTCCACCCAGTTTTCCCCAAGGTTAACACTTATATGACCATGGTACATTTGTCAAAACCAAGAAACTAACATTGATACATTGCTCTTAACTAAATTCCAGACTTCGACTTCATCAATTTTACTACTAATATCTTTTTTTTCTGTTCCAGGATCTAATCCAGGATACTGTAATGCATTTAGCAGGCCTTTCTTTTTATCTGCAACAGACGACCAGGAGCTTGAGAAAAATTAACTCTTGTTTGAGACACCCTTTGTTTTAGAAAAGTGATTCTCATTTTTTATAAAACTGTAAAGACATCAAATTGGAAAGTCTGCCTAGCAAGTATGTTTGCCAGTTTCAGAGAATATCATCATTTTATTGGTATTGGTTCTTCTTCCTTCCCACTCTTGAGATCTTGCTTCAGTAACTTTCTCCAACATTTCACATGGTTTCTTACATCAAAGAGCATTTTCTTTAAAACTTATAAATATTCACGCCCATACCTAGAGGAAATTAGAAACAATAAGTAGCCTCCAATAGTCATTCAATAATTCAAATAATGCTCTACCTCTGTAGCCTTCTCTAAAGAAAACCAGTCCTCTCTGGTTCTTCTCATACCCTACCTATCCTAGTGAAGTTCTCTTATCTTTTTCACTGGTATCTCTCCTTCTCCACTACAGGTGCACTCTCTACTTGTTCACTCTATTAATCTTAAAAGGGCCCAGCTCACGAATGGAAGAGATTTATGTCTTTTGGGGCAGGTGTGGGGTGTCAGTGAAAACACATGATGCTATGTGGAAGTGGAGCAGAATTAAGCAGGATTTTATGATGTTCCTCTTTGTACTGCTATGAATTAAAATCATCCCAGCACTTTTCAAAGTCACATCATCCAGGAAAGTTCTGGAGCAGGGAAGTAAGTGAGTGTCAATTGTAGGGGTACGCAGAAGTATTTGACCAAAATCTTCTCTAAGCTATAGCCTCACCCTTTTGAAGGCCAAATGTCTACCTCAACATCACTTCTGCCATCCCAAAACAGGTGCAGGATGTACCCATGTATGTTACCATCATATATAATCAGTATCAAAATGACAGTAATATGAACAAAGAATATCACTTAGATTTATTTTTGACATTTGAACATTTATTTTCAAATATAGGTAAGGATTCTTGATGTCAATTGGAGTAAAAATCTTATGCTTTATATGTTGAAATCTTTATTGAAGTATAAATGCATATTCATTATGGCAGGAGTAAAATGCTATCATAATGATGATTATGAAAATTTTAATTTTATGTACAAACATAATTATTAGGAACACACAGTTAAATAGAAAAATAATCAATACTAATATTAAGAAAACATGCAGTGACCAAATAAAGAGCATCAGATCCTCCTGAGCCAATAATCTTAAGTTAAATATGACAAAAATAAAAATTAGATATAATTCCAATCTTTGTAGAGTTTTTGTATTAGCATTAATAACAGTAAACAAAATAATCTTTAAGAACTGTATTTAATTTTTATTTATTTAACTATAATAAGGCCATGAGTGTTTTAAGAAATAAATCTTATTTGAAAATCCTTCATAGCTTATGAGGATGAAATAAAAACTAATTGTTAACTTTTCCACCTTACAATTTCATAAGGAAGAAAAACTCCAAAATCATGCACATCCATGATAAATCATGTTCTTTCCAAATATAGTAATAAAGAACATAATGACTATAAAGAGAAGAAATTATTAGAGACAAGTGAGATAGCCAAAGTTTGTTTGATTCTCACTAAGCAAATTTCAAAAATCTAAACAAAACTTGTTGAAATGAAGCTTATGGACTGTAAAGCATTTTCAGTAGTTGAAACTGAAGAATTTTTGAGAATTGCCCAAGCTATGAATCCTACGTATAAACTTTCTACTAGAAATTAAGTTACGGGAAAATGTTTTATGTGAATTATATTCTACTGTGCACAAAATGATTTTTGATACTATTAGATGCACTACTTTATTTTGCACATAGTTGCACTTGGACATGCAGAAACATTCAGAAATCTTTTTTTTTTTTAATTAGCACAATGGATCAATGCTTTTGTTTTACTTGCCTATAGTATCAACTATTGCTATGTAAAAAGAAAAAGACAAAAACTAGTCCAAAACTTAGTGGCTTAATATAACAACCATTTATTTGGCTCACAATTCTTTGGGTTGGCAATTTAGTCTGGGCTCAGTGGGGCTCCTTCATGTGTCTATGGGCAGCTGTGGGTCAGCTAGGCAAATCTGCTTCTGGGAGTTGACTGGATGAATATATGCAATGAATGCTGAGATATAGGTGGAAATTCATAGGTAATTTTCATATCTTGAATCACTTACATCGTTTCCATTGTCACATATGTCTAGATCTATAGTTGAAAGGCAATTTTTTTCACAAATAATTTTATAAAATGTTGAAGGCTAGTTTTTTGTTCCTGCTTAAATATAGGAACACATGCCACCCTGTCTCTCTCACTGAATACAGCTATTAAACCTGGATAGATGCATGGGTCAGCTATTTGAGAACTCTGTAAAGTAAGTGGTTGCAGACATCTTAAGAAAAAGAAAATATGAATTCAAAGTACCACCAAACTGGTACCCCTGAGCAATCCTGTGGTGGCAAAGGCAGAGGCACTGACAACAGCAGTAACAGACACCTAAAACTCTGAGAACAGGTATCCATTATTTTTAGGAAGATGTAGTACCAAGAAGGTGGGACAAACCACCATTGCTTTCTTTTCACTTCCCAGGCATGGACGCAGTCACAAGAAGTACATGGCAGAACAGAGTAATTAAAGTTCCAGCTTTCTGACCAGCAGACTGAATAGGGGAGCCCAAGGAACCAGAATGAATCAGGGAAACAGTGAAGAGGGAGATGCTCAGGAAAATGACTCCATAAAGTGGTTTATGAATTCCTTATAGAACTGTACATGAAAAAAAAAAAGTCAACTTTAACTGTATTAAGAATACAGTTAAATAAAAATAAGAGAAATACAATTTAAAATAAAAATTAAAGAAAGTAAAACACTAAGGGCATACAAAATATCAGAAATAAAAACATAAATGAGGGCAACGATCTTAAAACTGCCTCAGTAAATATTCAGAAAGCAAGATTTTCAGTTTCCAGTACAGTGTGAAAGAAGCTTGTAAGTTGCCACTATTACTGTTGGGGCCATCTAAAATCTATTGTTGCTCTGGTGGCACCGAGGGGTCCTCTGTTCTTTTCACTGATCCAGTAAAGAATTATAGATCAGTGAGATTTAGGAAAAGTAAGACTTATTGAAAGTATGCTTCAAGAAAAAAACGGGCTATGCCACAGAGGGTTGCAGCCCTGTAGAATTTGGGAAGTAAATCTTATATTGTGGCCATGCTAGACAATTGGCAGGTGAAGTCATTTTGACTGACATTTGGGTATTATATAACCCTTTGCCTACTGGGCATGTGGTTACTCAGAATATAGTCTTTTATAATTAGATTCATGAACTTCGGGGCATATGCATGATATCATGATGGTATAATGAGGCTAAGGATATGGGAAGGCTAGTGTAGTATTAACTGGACAAGTGCTTGTGGCCGGACCAAACCAGCAGTTTTACGGCTTTTTACTCCTTTGTGCCTCAAGATGTAGGAGAAATTTCTAAGTGTAAAATGAGTGTTTTAGGGAGGTCCTAAAGGGAGGTCTTTGGATAGGGCCTTCATTTCCCAGGTGTTCATGTCTGCTTAACTACCTAACACCACTAGGAGTGAAAATAGTTATTTTCCCATAATTTATTTATTTATTTATTTTTATGGTGACATTGGTTAATGAAATCCAGTAAGTTTCAGGTGTACAATTTAACAGTAAGGCATATATATTATTGCATTGTGTGTTCACCTCCCATAGTTAGATTTCTTTCCGTCACCACATATATGACCCCTTTTACCCCATCAACCTTCCTTCTCTTTCCTCCCCACCCTTTGGTAACCACTAGTCTATTGTCCAAGTCCATGAGTCTCTGTTTGTCTTGTTCATCTGTTGCTTTTAGATTTATATCCTACATATAAGTGATGTCATGTGGTTTTCAACTTTTTCTGTCTGGCTTATTTCGCTTAACATGATCATCTCGAGTCCATTCATGTAGTCACAAATGGCAGTATTTCATCTCTTCTTATGGCTGAATAATATTCCATTGTATATATGTACCACTGCTTCTTTAGCCAATCATCTATCGTAGGACACTTCAGTTGCTTCCATGTCCTGGCCACTGTGAATAATGCTGCTATGAACATCGGTGTGCAAATATCTTTTTGGATATGGATTTTCAAGTCTTTGGGGTAAATACCCAGTAGAAGGATTACTGGATCATATGGCAGATCAATTCTTAGTTTTTTGAGGAACCTCCATACTGTTTTCCATAGTGGCTGTACCAATTTGCAGTCCCACCAGCAGTGTATGAGGGGTCCTTTTTCTGTGCATCCTCTCCTTTATTTGTTGTCTTGTTGACACAGGTGTTCTTATTGTGGTTTTGATTTGCATTTCCCTAATAGCTAGCGATGTTGAGCATCTTCATATGTTCGTTGGTGCCATATTTGACTGTACATTTAAGCAAAGAATTGAGGGGTTCAGGAGGAGGCTATAAAACTGTTGAAGTTCTTGCTGAAAACATCTGTAAATTGTTTTGCCAATACTCATTCTTTTATTCATTTATTCTCTCACTTAAATATTAACTGAGCACCTATTATGTTCCAGGCATTATGTAAGTTGCTGGTTTATGACAAACTTCAAGACACAATTTCTGACCTAAAGGATCTCAGAGATTACTAACAATAAATACAGGTCCAGTTTCCGCTCCAGCATGTAAAGAGCTTGTAAGTTGCCCCTCCATTCTAATAAATAAAAAAGCCAAACAAACTGAAAAATCAACAACTCTTCTTAGATCTGTAAGAAAAGTCAGGTCACAAGGCAAACTGCTGCTCACAAAATGGGAGAGACCAACTGATGAACAGAGAATTACAACTTACTTGAGCAGAAACCTCCATGAGAACCAGTGCTGAAGTAGGGAAACCTGAACTGTAATTAATGAACTGCTGGAGGCTCAATCTGGATAAGCCTGAGAGTTAAAAAATCCAGGAGGGCCCAGCCATCAGGGGTCCCCCACACTTTTATGAGTTTAACCTCCTGGATCTCTACCAGGTTCTCACAGTGATTATCAGAGAACTATCCCTTCCTATTTCCAGCAAGGGAAGGAGTAAAGGAACCATTTTAAAATGTGCCAGAGCATTCTGTTCTCCTTAATAAGCTCTCTCCTCAGGAGAAACTAACCAGAGCCTAAACTGCTGGGGTTTTATCAGAGCACGACTGATGTGGAAAGGGAAATACTCAACTCCAGCCCACTCTAGCCATCCTGTCCCATCTAAGGAGGGGGAAAAAAATCTGAGAAGCACTTGCGAAGTTCACAGTCCAGAGGGACAGGCTCACTAAAAGTCTAAACACTTAAGTCCACACAAAAGTCTGCACACGGATATTTATAGCAATTTTATTCATAGTTGCCAAAACTTGGAAGCAACCAAGATGTCCTTCAGGTGAATGGATAAATGAACTGTAGTATATCCAGGCAATGGAATATTATTTAGCCCTAAAAAGAAATGAGCTATAAAACCATGAAAAGACATGGAGGAAACTTAAATGCATATTACTAAGTAAAAGAAGCCAACCTGAAAAGTTTACATACTGTATGACATTCTGAGAAAAGTGAAAGTATAAAGACAGCAAAAAGTTCAGTGGTTGCCAGGGATGGGGTGGGGATGAATAGAAGGAGCACAGAGAATTTTAGAGGCAATGAAAATACTTTTTATGATATTACAATGGTAGATACACATCATTATACATTTGTACAAACCCATAGAATGTACAACACCAATAGTGAATCCTAATGTAAACTATGTACCTTGGGTGATAATGATGTGTCAGCGTAGCTTCATCGATTGTAACAAATGTACCACTCTGGTACAAGATGTTGAGAGTGGGAGGGGGGGTCTATGCATATGAGGGGGCAGGAAGTATATGAGGAATCTCTGTATCTTCCACTTAATTTTGCTAAAACTTCTCTAAAAAATAAAGTCTGTTTAAAAAATATTCACAAAGCATTTTCTTCAAACCATGCACAAAACTGGCAGTGCTGACAAATTGCTGTTCGTGCATTGTAATGTCAATTTTTAAATGTGAAAATCTCATTTTTAATAAAAGGTTTTAATAATTTTTCAATAGGATTTTGAATTTACTTTTATATTCCAAAAGATTTTTCTATGATAGTGTTATTTACTTTTGGCCTTACCTTCTGGTTTAACACTTGGCCATTTAGCATTTTGCCTAAATGTATATTCAGTGCACCTCTAGTCATCAATTAAAGAATATCAGAATCACTAGGGGTATTTCTTTTAACCTGCTGTAAATTTCTTAATTCATTAATAGGAATGTGTTCTCGCTCCTTCTCAATGTGAGGTGTGCATCTTCATAACTTAAAATCACTTTGAAATAAGAAGATGGATGCTTTATCCATTCCAAGATGCAGAAAGTTTTATTGTCACAAACTAGGAATGACAATAATAAAGAAGGGCTTCACATCAACCCTTAGAAAATCAAAGTGACTGTTTTTTGTAGACACTCCCCAATATTTATCAAGTTTTACACTAACAACAACATTCAGAAAGTCAATTCATATGGTTACCTAGGCATACCTTTCACAACTAGTTTCACTCTTGGTGGCTGGCTCATCAGGAAGTTAGATTGTTCAAAGCTAAATAATTCCTGATGTGCTTTTTCTTGACTGAGATGTGGTTACAGCTTTAAATTTTTTTCCAGCCTGAAATTAAAGTAGTGTTGCTCTCTAGTTTAGAATTTTGGGGTCTGGTTCTTCTACGTATTAAAGCAAATTACGACTCATTTCTCGAGAATTTTATTGGCCCTAACAGTGAGTATTCATTCCCTTGGCCTGTCTCCATGCTCGAGAGCATTGGCTTTCTATTCCAGGACGGGTTCTTGTTTGGCTCATCTTTCACTTGGGTTCACTTTTAAAACACGTGGCTCTTTACTTCGGGAAACACAATAAATAGTTGTGCTCTAAGGACTATCAAGTAGCAGACCTTCAAACCCATAGTTGCTCGACTTATCAAATGCTCAACTGAGAGAAATCAAATTTATAGAGAACCTACTGAAAGCTATGAAGTCTGTCCATTTCTCTAGTCTAAAATGTACCCCTGGTATCTCTGAATACAAGAAAACTGTATTCCTGGACTCAACTGCTTTTTAAAAATTGAGATATAATTCACATACCATAAAATTCACCTATTTAAAATGTGCAATTTATTTTCCATCCATCTATTTTGCAGTGTGAAGTATTTATTTTATTGGGTATTTATTCATTTCATTGAGTTGTTAGGAGTTTTTATGTATTCTGGATACCAGTCTTTTTTCAGATATGTTTTGTAAATATATTCTCCCAGTTTATAGCTTGCCTACATATATTCTTAATGGTGTCGTTTCATTAGCAGAAGTTTTAAATTTTGATGAAGTATTTTATTGAATTTTCCTTTACTAGATATTATTATCTATGTCCTAAGAAACCTTTGCCTACTGCCAAGTCATGAAGATATTCCTCTGTTTACTTCTAGAAACTTTAGATCTATAATCCATCTCAGATTGATTTTGTGCATGGTGTGAGGTTGGGGTTAGGTTTTTTTTTTTTTTTTTCATATGGCTATCTAGTTGTTCCAACACCATTTTATCCAGTAAGGGAGCAAAGTATAAAATTAAAATACAAACATCAACAGCCTTCACATACACAAGCAATAATCAATTATAGAAGATAATGGTAGAGGAAAACCTCATTCAAATTGTAATAATGAAAATTAAATACTTAGAAATAGGCTTTAAAAGAAATGTGTAAAACCCATGTGAGGAAAACTTTAAAACACTCCTGAAAGACACAAAGTAGACTTGAACAAATGGAAAGATATTCTTGAATAGAACAATTTAGCATCATAAAGATTAGTCCTACTCAAGTTAATTTTTAAATTTAACATAATTCCAATAAAATACTAAAAAGTTTTTTTTTTAATAGAGCTAGATAAGTTGATACTGTCCACATAGAAAAATAAACACGCAACAATAGCTAGGAAAATACTAAAAAGGAAATCACATGTGGGATATGAAAGCATACTATAAAGCACTTATAAATATAAGTATAGTACTGCCCACATGTATAGACAGACAGGCCAGTGAAACAGAACAGTAAGTCCAGAATATAAGCCAGGTACACAGAGAAATTAAATGTATGATAAAAGTGACGTCTCAAATCACTGAGGCAAAGATGAATTTTTAATAAATGGTGCAGGATAGCCATTTGGAAAAAGATAAAATTAGATTCATATCTCATATCATGCATAAGAATAAATTTCAAGTGAATCAGAGATCTGAATAAATTAAACCACATAAGTACTAGAAAAAAATTTTGATGAATTCCTCTATATACTGGGTACAAGGAAGGGTTTTCTAACTATGACTCAAAATCAAGATACAATAAGAGGTTGATTTACTAGACAACATAAATGTTTTTAAAAAATATTTACATGGCAAACATGTGTGTGTGTGTGTGTGTGTGTGTGTGTGTGTGTGTGTGTGTGTGTTTGCAAAGTCAAAGACAAACGACAAACTTGGAGAAAGTATTTGCAACACATATCACAGATAAAGGGTAAATACCTCTAATATCTAAAGAACTCTTTAAAATTGAGGGGAAAACATCAAAAACCTAATAAAAAATTAGCAAAATATATAAACAGACAATTCATCCAAAAAATACATAAAAATGGCCCTTAACAAAAATGTTCACTCTCACTTAAATAACAAATGCAAATTGAAATTATACTGATACTATTTCTCAACTATGAGATTGGCAAAAATTAAAAGGTAAGACAACAATCTGTTGGTGAGGCTGTGGAGAAATAGGCACACATCAGTACCATATGCTGGTGGGAATGCAAATTGGTACAACCCTTACAGTTGGGGAAATTTGGAAATATTCAACAAAAATCCGCGGGCATTTGATTTACCATTTCTACTTCTAGGAATTTACCCTGAAAATACACCTTCAACGATACAAAAAAAAATGTATATATACGATTATTAATTGTAGCATTTTCTGTGAATACAAAATGATGAAAACAACCTGAATGTCCACACATAGGAGTGGTTAAACTATTGTATACAACACAATGCAGTATTATGTAATTGCCAAGAAAGAATGAGAAAGAATCTATGAAGGATATAGAATAATTTCTAGGAAATAATACGTTTAAAAAAAAAAGCACACAAGAGTATTAAAGAAAGGAAAATAAGAAAAATATCCATGTATCTGCTTATTTTGCCAAAAAAAAAAATGCACAGGAAATATAAACCAGGAACTAAAAAGATCAGTTACCTACAGAAGGTTATTGGGAACAGGATAGAAAGCATGGTGGATGCAAATGAGATAGAAGGAATTGGGGGTGATAGTGAGACTTCTCTGAGTCTACATTTCTGTATAACTCTGGCTTTTGGAATTGTGCTAATGATGTTTCACATATTCAAAAATGAGTAAAATCAATAAGGATTGAGGACCTCAAAATGCAATATAAACAGAAGCAAATGAACCTAACTGTATTTCAAATGAATAATGTACCATAACCACATTCCGGTGGCAGTGGCGGGGGAGGGGTACACAAAATGTAGACATATATAGGCATATATTTCCCAGATCTGTCCTCTAAAAAGGTCTCTAGAAGAAATCACAACCCACTACCAATGAACAAATGTAGATCCCATATCCTAGCTTCCAAATACCATTCTCCAATAAAAGGAACTGGGGCTTCTTGGAGACATGGCTGATTCCAAGGCAGGGCAGATAAAGTACAAAATGAGCCTGGAATATCCTGCGGTACCAAAAAGTAATGAAATGAACAAAGAATGAAGGAAACATGTCCAAAGATGGGAGCCAGCTTGCAAGGACTCCCACTGGCCAAATCTGGGACAATTTGATCAACAAAATAAATAATGATAGTAATGAATTATAATCATACCGATATAAATAATAATAACTGATTCAAGCAAAAAAGTTAATTACAGGATATTTACATGGACTCAAAGTATCTCCCCACAAAATACTTATTACTAAGCAAAAAAATAGTAACTTCACAGTGGAGAAACCTGTGTCACTTCAATTAAGTTAAAATTACCAGTAATGAGACAAATCGACATCATGTGCCTCCTGATATAATGCACTGAGCATACATTATTTCTGTAGTATTCCTGCTCAAAGAGAACAGCCTGAATATATCTAATCATGAAGAAATATTAGACAAGCCCAAATTGAGAGACACTTCACAGAATGACTGGCCTGTACTCTTCAAATGTCTATGTCATAAAAGACAAAGAACACAGATGTTTCTGGATTAAAAGACTAAAGAGACATGACAAATGTAATGTGTCATCATGAATTAGTTCCTGGACCAGATATTTTACATTTCTTGATATAAAGAACATTAGTTGGACACTACAAAAAATTTGAACAAGGTCTGTAGATTAACTATGTGTTTATGTTAATTTCCTGATTTTCTTAATTGTACTATGGTTATGCAAGTGATTCTCCTTATAGTTTAGGAAATACGCATTGCTTAGGGCTAAAGGGGCATCATTTCTGCAATGTACTTAAACTTTTCAGAATAAATTTGCACACATTGAGAGAGATTGAAATATGATAAAATGTTAACACTTAAGGAATCTCAGTAAAGGGTATACAGAGCTTTTTTGTACCAATTCTTGCAACACTTCTGTAAATCTGACATGATTTCAAAATAAAATATTTAATATATAAAATTTATATCAACAGAAAGAACTGTAACTATTAAACTCTAGTTAATGATATACCTGCTGAAAAAAAAAAATTGTAAAAAATGACAGAACTTCCCACCCACAGCCCAGACAATCAAATAGGAGTCACATCCTAACCTAGAACAGCTACCCTGGGCTGTAGAAAAACAGAAAAAAAACTCTTATGTGAGCCACTGTAGGTAAGCCATTGTGGGGTCTTATAACAGCAGCATATCTATGGCAACTAATATAGATCAGGTACCTTAAAGTGGGATGCTGCCAACTATTTGGCATTGCCCAATTCAGAGGTGGCCATGGGAGATAATGGATGAGGAAAAACTTTCAGAGGGAGGACAAAAAGACAAAGGATAAGGAAATCCCATCCAGAAAGCAGAAACAAAATTTGACCAAAGGACTTCCTTTGCTGCCAGCAGAGGAAGTCTTCACAATTTATGTTTCCTATGGACTGTGGCTGCTATATTTTCCATCCTTCCCTTTTCTGAATGAGTCATTGTGGTGATTCTGTCCATGCTTCACCATTCTATATTGGGTGTTAGAGAATACCCATATCTGGATCTGATGAAGAAGACTGAGCATAACCCAGAGAAACTAGACTTTGAGCCACATGTAGTAACTAGATAGGACTTTTGGGTTGTTTCCCTTGGGGAAGGGGGAGTGTATGTCCTAGGAATGGTAAGAAGGATATGCATGAATGGCCAAAGCTGAAAGACTGAGGCAGAGACTGCCAGTAGTCTGCCAAAATCCATTCTTCCCTTCTTCCTGGACACATGGTTAGACTATATTCCCCAGCCTCCTTGCAAGTTACATGTGGCCATGTAAGTTCTCTTCAATGGAATGTGAACAGAAGTGATGGGCACCACTTTCAGGCCTGACCCATGAAAACCTCCCACTTGCACTCCACCATGATCTTTCCCCACCTCCTGTGCACTAAAATGGTGATAATCAAACAATCTTGAAAACCATGTGTTAAAGATGGTAGACTTTCCTGACATTACAACAATCATATATAGATAAGGCACCTGACAATTTGGAAGAGCTGTCTTGAATGCTACCGAAGGGAGAAATAAATTTATGTATTAAGTCAATGAATTGCTATTGAGTCTCTTCCTACACCACCTTGGCCTTCTAAAGTTATTGAGGCCATTGGGACTCTCAAAGCAATTCTTAAGAAAAGGCTTTTGAAGGTGCTAAAATCCCAAGAATGTGCCAGATAAACCTTTACATGCTATGAAAGAGCTAGTTAAATGTGTCTACAATTACACTGAAACTTGGTACCAAAAACACAGGTCCCAAGAGATTTAGAATCAGAAAATGTGAATCTGACCCAAACAGGTTTTGGCAGGTGTGAAATTGAGTGCCCTGCTCTGCTCCACTCTTAATCTTAACACCCCATCTTATCTTTTCTCAAATCACTAGCATAGCCATTTGCAAAGGAGGGGAAAATAATGAAATTGGTTGCTCCACTAACAAGGAGAGACACAGAAATATAGGGAAGTTTCCATGTGGCATAAGCCAGACTCTGACAGCTATGGAGATTGGGGACTTATTACAGCAGTTATGAGTTCAATTACTATTGCATGGGCTTTGGGAAAGCCACATAGGAACATTCTTCTGTCAGTTCCATGAGTGATGGCTGCCAAAGAAAGGCATTCCCTGGAACTCCACTAAAAAGGCACAACTCTCGACCTGCCATCAATGAGTTAGCCTGGGGCACAGAGGAAGAGACTTGGAGGAGCAAACTAGACTCCATAAATAGGTTAGAGAATTCTGGTAGAAAATTTGACAAAATGAAGGTTATTAGATGTCTAAGAGTTTCAGTGAAGAGGTAGGAATGAAAGCCTGATTGGAGCGCATTCAAGAGAGAACGGGAAAAGCAGCAGTCCAGACAACAGAGGAAAAAAATGGGGCAGTGGCTAGGAGATGTTTTCATATTATTAGGAATGATCTAGTTAAGGGAAACTAATAATGCTGGGGAGGGGAGAGAGGGGTATCCAGTATCTTACATTCAGTGACAGCTTATCCACTGTAACAACAAAAGGAAGTACAATGTACATGAATACAGAGGCAAGTGTGTGGATACATTTAGTAGCACAAAGATAAAGAAAGGTGGCTAAGAGCATGGACTGCCAAGTCATATGGCCTACCTTCAAATCTACACTCCATCACTTGAGTTATATGCCCTTAGGCAAGTTGATTTAACCTTCGCCTGTTTCCTTACCTGTAAAATATGTATAATATCAACTATAAAATTGCTGTAAGAATTAACCACCAGTGAAGCACTCTGAATAGAGTTTGATACACAGTAAATACCCAACACATGTTGGCTATTATTTCTTCAAAATTAGTTATAATTTTGCTACAAGTAAAACTATTTAAAAGCTAGCTTGCCAAAGAGTCACTAAACTCCTCACACCTATCCTGAACTTAAGGTGAAAAATAAAGTAAAAACCAATTAAACTTAGAGTAGTAGCTGATTGTTCAAGTTTGCACTATCAAGGCCAAAACTGACTTCAATTGAGGAAACTACTTTCCAGAAATTTACAGCTATTTTTTAATACAACTGTACAACTCATAGAACTGTAGGAAAAGCAGTTTTTCTCAGTGGTAAAATAAGGTTTAATGTGACTAAAACATCCATATTATTAAACAAGTCAATTTATTGCAACTCATTTAAAGGCATCCTACTTATATTTCTTTGGATATTTGCCAATTCTGAGAATATTGCATTCAATGCTTATCAGAGGTTCCAGCGGTGAATGCCCTTCATTTTTAAAGTTGATGTGAGGTAGTGGATGGCCCACTGTCTTCCAGTCTTGCCCAACCTACTCCTAAAGCAGTTACTAAATAGTTCTCACATCCATATGGTTGTTTATGCTGCCCCCTCCCTTTTCCCTAAATTCTCAGCCTCGTTCGCCCTGCCTGCCACCCTTTCACCCAGTCTTCCTCTAAGCTTTTAAAATTCAACTCAAATAGCAGCTTTATCCATAATAGCCAAACAGTGGGAACCAACCAGATGTCCAACTCAAATTGCTAATAAACTTATGATAAAAATTTGATCTATGTTGGAAAGAAACAACAGTTGTTGCCTCCATAATAAGGGACAGAAGCAGGGATCGATTGGTAAGGAGTATAAAGGAACTCTCTGGGTTAATGGTAACATTCGACATCCTTGATAGGGGTTTGGGTTAAACAGCTCTAAGCATTTGTTAAAACTCAGCAAACATATACTTATAGTCTATGTACTTCATCATATATGAATTTTACAGTAAAAGAAAAAAAGGTAAACAAATACCTCTGGGTTCCCAGAACACCCAGTGAAAACATTGAACTTACTCATTTTATTGGTCTTGCATCTGCATCCCAACCCCCAATGGAACTGGAGGCCATTTAAGTCTAATTGGTCTTTGTTCGGTAGTTAGCACAAGGCCAGGCACACAGTAGTCAGTAGATAAACTGTTGACCTGAAGTGTTCAGTAAATTTCATTACCCAGTTTCCTCATAACCAAAGGCCTTGGGCTTTACTGCCTCGTATTCTTTTGGTGAGTCGTTACAGTTACCAGAATAATCTATTTGACCTGGAACTCATCTTTGTGAATCTTAATAAATTCCCTTTGTGGCAGGATATTGAAGACATCTCTTCTGGGTTATCCTACTCTTCTTCTCCCCTCTCTCAACTTTAAAAACTGTTAACTAGTAACTACTGATGGACTAAGATTTAATTTATACTCTTTATAGAAGCCCGCTGAGGAGCATATTAAGGACAATGTTGATTCACACCAACCAAAGATGCTCCATTTCCTCACCATGGACTTAAAGGCTGCCTGGGCTTGAATGCCAACTCCATCACTTACTAGTATAATAACCTTGCCCAAGTTCTGTGTGCCTCATTTTCCTCACTGCTTCCTAATTTATATATTTACATATATACTTATATATTTAAGGGTGTGGGGTAGGTTGGAGGATAAAAACATGTATCATCTATTATCATGATGCTTAGTAAGTTACACGTAAACCACTAAAAACAGTGCCCAGCTATTAGCTATCACTTAATATGTTCAGCTCTGAATCCCCAAAAGACAGAAGATTGGTCTTCTGTGATCTACAAACTAGCCTAAATGACCAATGTGCTAGTGTTACACTGCTTTAAATCATTTTAAGAGTACGATGCAAATATTAACAATAAAAATTAGTAATTTTTTTCGAATGTTGGCTTTCACTCATCTTCAAGCACAAGCCCCTTAACTAAGGGGTTTTACACACACTCGCTCACTCATTCTCTAGCTCAACATACCCTGAATAGCACAAGTTTACTATTATTTTGTTTCTTTCCTTTGTTTACCCCGCTAGATCTAGAGGGGGTCCTGTCTATCTTCTTGACTGTTGGATCCCTAACACATGCCTAGCAAATAACAGGCACTCAACTGTATCCTGGATGAACAATGAAGACATTTTAAAGAGTGTTCAACCCATGCCAGATAAAAATTAAAGTAATAATGGTCATAGGTTTCTATTTTAAAGTAATAACTCAATTATGGAATTAGTCTCATTTTAAAATATGATTTATTAAAAAACATAAAATGGCAATGTTTTCTATTATTCCCACTCAAACATGTTAAAATGTGTGATAATAGATACACTTCCTAAACCATTTATAGCCACCCTCCCTCTTTCTGTTATAAAAGATAAAACATACAACATACGGTAGGTTTATTTTTATTCAAAAAGTTACTGTCTCAAGACATAAATACAAATCAGAAAACAGTACAATTAGGACAATAGAATGTGGAGGACAACAGGTTAGAGTAATATATAAAACATTTTTAGCTGGTTGAAAACAAAGCTGTAAGAACTGCTTTCACAAAGAAGTACTCCTTTCAAGAGTGAGAAAAAAAATCAACTTAGGTTTTAAAATCATATATACAGTCCTCTCAGCAGTTCTAGTAAATGCAGTGGTGTGAAAAACAACATAGGCAATACCTTTTCACATAACAGTATTTGTTGATGAAAAATCTGTTAGTTAAATCTGGTTTCAACTTGTTGTTAACCATGATTTAATAAAATAATTGTACTTCATCGTGATCTTTTAGCTAACCTATGGTTTTTGGCTACCACAGCCCAATGCTTGTTGATTTCTGACTCTAAGAACTGGAAGCCTTTTGGTATTCACCAATCTGAAGATATTCTTGTATTGCAAGCATATTAAGGCATGGAATGATTAAAATAATATACCTCAAGAACTGAGAGACGACTGACAAAAGATACACATGTAATATAAGTTAATATTTTGTTTTAAACGATGTCTAGCTGCCTAAGCCTCGCAAAATGAGTTGATGTCAAAATGGCAAGTAGCCACTTTCTGTTTTAAACTAATTTATTTGTGAAAGGACATAAAATGAAGTTTAAAGCTTAGCTTTCAAAGAATATTATGGGTTATGAATTCTATTATCCCATCTAATTTACATACAGAGGAAATGTACTGTAACCTGTTAGAAGTATCTTTAACCTGAAGACTGCTTGCAAAGACAGATAGATAAAACAATATAAAATACAAATTTAAAAATCATTTTAAAGCATGAACACTCATGCTTTTCTATTTTTAAACATTGTTAAACTTTCAATATATTTCTGAAACCTCATAATTTTAAGTTGGAATTTAAAAGTAAGAAAAAAACTAAACAAACTGCGCAATTATAAAATCAGCACCAATTTATATATATATAATTTTATTTAAAATTTAGATCCCTATTCCCACACTCTAATAAGCTGTATAATTTTTTGTTTAGAATTTTTCTGCAAACATACTACAATAAGCTTCTTTTATTTGGAGACAAAATACAGTGGCACTACTGGAAGGAATATCACATTACATTTTTATCTTAAAGGACAAGCAAACTTTCAGGGTTGATAATGGGATAAGCATGTTTGAGACTGGTTACCTTCTGGCAGTTCACTGCATCTGAATATTTCTGAAAAGTATAGAGAAGCTCTTGGATTTTAAAAATATCTTAAAATACATTTTAGATGAAAAAATTGTAAAAGTTCTGCTTATAAGTTTACTTTTCTCCACAATTACAATATTTAAAAGAAAGCTTTGTTGATTGATGTTTTAAGCTTTTAAATTTAGAATGCTAAAAACAATTCTATCCTATAATTTCTGGGTAAGGGAATAAATTCATCCTTAACTTTGTTTCTTGGATGTAAACAGAAATCCAGCAGAGGTCATCATTACTTAGTATACCCAGTAAATAAATGTGAGGATTCATGTCTGTACCAAATGCCTCTTTAGATTGTTATATTTTCTTTTAAAAAAAGCATGAAATAATTGATTCAAAAGCCAACTAACAGCACATAAATAAAATATTTACTTTCTAAGAAAAACTGTAGCTTATCATCAAATTGTTTACTTGTCCTTTACTTTTTTGGGGGCAAACAAAACTGCCTCTCAATGCACTTGATCTTGGTAAGCATAAGCACGTCATATTCTCCTTAGAGAAAAATCTGTACAGAATTTCACTGTATCTACCACACTTTATTTTAAAATTTCCTCTTCCACTTAGAAAATGACTTCACCAGAGATTTAATTGTGTACTGGTATTAAAACATTGACACCCCAAGAACCTAATGAGAGAGAGGAAAAAAAATCCTGTTAAAATTGTCATTCATTTCTTTGTAAAATATATCTGTAAATTATTACAATACCTGATTATCAACATTAATTTTAATAACATGCTAATAAAACTACTTTGAAAAATTCCTCTCTTTAGATATGCAATTCTAAAATTAAAACGACAATCAATATATAATGAATAACATCAGATTTAATGAAGAAAACACTTACCTGACAAATATAACTAAGAGCATGGACCATGTCTCAGTTACATGTTTATACACACCCCTAACGCCTAGATAATGCCCTAAACATTGGCACTCAACACTTGTTGAATGGTTAAATGAATGCGCTTCTTGACATATACTTCTGGCACAAGTTTTTTGGAAAAAAGCTTAAAAATGTCCGGCAAACTTGGTTATCTGCACTGTGAAGCGGGTATAATTCTTTTAAAAAGCACACAATGCAATATATACATATGTATTATTGAATTGTACACTTGAAACCTATATAACTTTATTAACCAATGTCACCCTAATAAATTTATTTTTTTTTAAAAGAGCATCTGAACATGCAGACCAAAAACATCTAAGAATAATATAAGTATGTAAAAAATAGGAAGTCTTCTATAGAAAACCTGGCCTGAGTGAAAAAAGCAGAACCACAAATTTTAAGAAATCAAATAAGTAAGGTAAAATCTGGGCAAATAAACTTATATTGATGCTTTTCTATACATTCCGGTTGGGAAAAGAATTTAAGTAAAACATAATAATTACTTGTTACTAACTTAAAAAAAAAAAAAAAAACACATGATGAATGGAGCGACTTCCCCTTGTTCATTTTTAAACAAAGACATACCTGTGAGCTATAAATACTAAAAGTTAGGCTATTCAATTATAATTCCAGGACTTACTATGAGAATATTTTAAAATATTATAATAAGCTAGTAAGAACTGATATTAAAAGCTAGAGATAATGAATGAGTCAAGATTGGGATTAGAGAGGTTCTTACTTATAAATTAAATCTCATTTTAGCAAAAGTCATAGAACTCACGAATCATTTTGATCTGAAGGAACTGTGTATTTTCAGACCAGGAAACCAATACTGATCTGATTGTAGCCTCCCTGTAGTGAGAATTGTTAAGTGTTTGGAATCCCTAACTTCTTACCTGTCATCCACCAAAACCACCACCACTACACTTACCCTCTATCCTCTCCCACCCTCCAACAAGGTTCAGAACTCTTTTTTTGATTACAGTCAGTTTGGGTGGTTAGAATGTTTCCACTAAAGAAGCCTAGATGATGTTTAAAGGTCCTTCCTAGCTATAACATTCTGAAACTCTGAGTAAGGGAAGGTCTGATGATGAATAAAAGGATAAAATCTTAATTAGCAATTCCTAGTGTTGAGTGTGGCATGAAAATGAACTCAAGTTCTTTCCAAATGGGATAAACCAAAGTTATTTCCAGATATAAAACTAACTAAATCATAAACCTACAATCTCATGTATATGTAACCCAAAACTTATCTGCTTGCAGTTTTTATACTACCATTTCTGAATTGTCTGGGTATTATGTTACAAAAGATATATTTAGGATTTATTTAGTAATAATCTAAAGTATCTATACTAGGATGCTTAGAGCTATTTCACTTAGAATTAGAGAATCTTAGAACTGGGCATAGAAATATATAAGTTCTAATTTTAGTAGTTTTAATGACATATCCATCATAGGCTTGAATAAAAACAGGTGTAAGCTATTGTATAAGGGCAACAGAGATTTTTGCATTAAAATTTTCATTATTCAGCTTGTTATTATTGAGACAATATGAAGTAAATAATGTATGCTTAAAAATAAACTGGTATTAACTTATAGTCAAAGACTTTTAAAGATACTTGAGCCTTTCAAGACTGAGCAGTTATGTGACTGCTGCCATCATGTGGTAATACTATAAAACTACAAATATAGATGCATGTGCTTGTTTTCCTAATTTTGGTAAAAGCCCGTAAACTACTATCCTCTTAGTTATAACTTATTCAGTAAATACAAGAATGCCAAAAATTTTCTGTAAATAATTTTTAGGCCCCTATCTTTGGCATAACACAGATTGCAGTTACCTCTAAATGTTAAATGTCAAAAATATGTACATGTAATTTACATTGCTATTTCACTATTTTAGTAATCTGAAGAACACCTTTTTGCAAATCTAGTAAGTGGAAACAAATGCCTAAAGTTTTCCTGACTTTAGATGAACACATGAAAAAATAAGATCTCTAACTGCCCATATCAATTTTGACTACAGTTAATCATTTCAACTTCAAAATTATTTTTCTTGGTGTTTCTTCCATATGAAATTTGATTTTATAAAAGTTCTGGAAAGTATGACAGTAGACACAGCATGCAATTTTTAAATCAAAAGGAACTTGGATCAAATTACTACTCTGACACTAAAGTTGTGTAACTCTGAGTAAGTCACTGAACTACCTATTCAGTCCAAGTTTGCTTGAGTGTTAAAACTGGGATCCCACCACCTTTCTGAAAAGGTTGCTGAGAGGATCAAACTAAATCATGCCTAGTATAGCGCCAGGCATATAAGCTCTCAAATACTAGCTTCCAGCCTTTTCGTTTCAAAGTGATAGTCAAGGTGGACTAGAATATAAACATTGAGGGCAGGGAGAGTACCTTACTCATTCTAGCAAAACTTCTAAGCTCAATAAATTGAATTAATGCATTTCATCATATCTGCTTGAAAAAGATTCTCTTACTCCTCATCACAATCACTACCTTCATGTTTTATTTAACAAACTGGGAAGATACACACTCCCAGATTCTCAGGAAACCATACACTTTAATATGCACTTAAACTATAGACTTATGGGTCAACCTAGGTCACCTGTGCTACTCAAAGTATGATCTGCAGACCTGAAGCAGTGACAGACAGCACTTACTAGAGATGCAGAATTTTGGGACACATTCCAGACCTATTGAAGCAGAATGTGTATTTCAATAAGACCTCCAGATGATTCACATGCATATTAGAGATTGAGAAACATTGATTTAAAAAAGAACCCAAGGTGGCTTGTCCAAAGATTTCTATACTTGCTGTTATAATAAAACTGTCTTTTCGATCAAATAACTGGTCTTATTATCTGTTAGTGTGAATTAGTTTGTCGAAATTCTTCCAAGAGCAATTTGAAAGCAGATTATGAGGTGGGGGAAGAGGAGAGAATGGTAGAAACTGGGACACAGAAGGCAGGCCTCAGAGGACGAGGTCGCCTGAGGTAGTAGGTGTTAGGAAGCAGCAGTATAAATGGTGAGATGGAAGGGCACGTAATTGATTTATTCATTTGAAAAATAAAACTAAACACCTACTATGCTAGGCAGAACTCACAATGAATAAAATCATCACTGCCTGGAGTTCAGTCTACTGAGCAAAACATAAGATCCTATTTCACTATGCCAGTTTGGTAATTATCAAAATTAAAGTGCATACATAGTACTATGGAAGCTGAGGATAAAGTGTCTATCTGGAGTGTCAGCAAAAACTCCTCAGGTAATGTCAGAACTGACTATTAAAGATTAACTAGAAGAGGGGAAATGAGGCAATTCTGACAGAGAGAAAAGCTTATACAAAGTCATGGAGCCATGAAAGAGCACAGTGTGTCTGAGAAGAACTACAGGATTTGGTAAGGCTGGAGCACAGGATACATGTATGGAAAAGGCCAAGGTTAATCTGGTTAAAGAGCCAGATCACAAAAAGCTTTGTTTGCCAGGCTGAGGAGCCAAATTTTTTTAATGGCAATGGAGGAAAAAAAATAAATAAATGAAAGACCTAAAACTGTAAGTGAGCAGATGTGATTTGCATTTTATCAATAGTCCAAGTGAAAACTAAGGAGGACTTGAATGAACCAAGGTGTTGTTGGGGTAAAATATGGAAGCAGGGAGTGATGTAAAAAGTACTTAAGAAACAGAATTAACAATACTTAACAATAACCAATTAACACAACCCCCTTCTCTTTATTATCAAAGCATTTGTTCAGTTCTGTTTTTCACCTTCCTATGATTATGGTTATTATTCCTCTCATTCATCCTATCCATCCATAAATGCCAAGAAAATCTTTCTGAAACATAATTCTAACCATGCTGCTTCTTCATTCAAAATCCTTCAATGGGTAACTCAAGCCTACAGCAAAAGTCCAAATTCCTTAACTCAAGTCCCAGTTGGCCAAGGATCCAAAGGCACTTTTAATCTGTCACCACCACTGCATCGCCCTTCTCCTCTTCTCCTGAAATCCCTCCTGCCTGCCTCTCTTTTTCTTGTTCAATTGTTTTTATCCATTCTTGATATGCTGTTTCAGCTCTTTAACCTCAAACTTAGGGGTTGCCTATACTTTTGATTTTGCAATCCTGGGGTACATTTAAATTAAACCTACTGATTCATCCATAATTGAAGCTGGATCAAAGAAATCAGGCTTCAGTTCTGTTCTCTCTCGTCTGTTCTTTGATGGTGGCTAAGGAGAAAAAAGGAAGAAGTTGACAATTGCCATATCTATAAACCAGATGGTAACAGAAAATACTGAAATTAATTAACATTAAGTGTTCACATGGTCTTTGTAGTCGCAAGTGTACCTTACAATACTTTAAATAACATATATTTAAACTACAGAATATTAAAAAATACAAAAGCAATTCATTTGTGGAAATTGAAAAAGATGAAAACTGCAAAACTCATTTTTTGTTTCATTTAAAAACGTCTTTTAAATAATTTTCCTTTAAAGGCATCAAATTACTCAGAAGAAGAGATATTTAAGTATTTCTTCCTATTAAGGAGAATACATTACAGTACACTGAGAAGTAGAATCAGAAGACCTGGCTTATAAGTCTCAGCTTTACTACATACTAGTTTTGTCTCTTTGTATAGATAACTGTCTAAGCTTCGGTAACCTCAATCCTTTCAATCTATCTCACAAAGTTGAATGAGATGAGGCAAAATGAAGTATGTAGAAGCATTTTGTATATGACAAAGCCCTAATCACATTTATGATGTAATAATTAATAAAAATATACTTTTACATATATTTAACTTCCAAGTTTAAGTAATTTTATTATCTGATATGAAAATCTGTCTCAATAACAGGGTAGTATCAAGTTAATATTGTATTGTTTTGATAATGGTAAATAAATAGAAAATTATAAGGTGATGTAATACTTAGTATATTAAGCAAAATGTACCCTTTAAATCCACATATTCCTAAAGTAATCTTAAGTTAATCATCTAACACCCTCAACAACCTCACCCTCTCTTCAATTCCTTTTCATATACTAAACACTTGGCAACTATTTTATTTTTAATAATTTTGCAAAACTTACTTTTCATGGCAAGTATCTCTCTCCTCTAATAAATATCCAACTTAATTTCTAATGGATCTAAACTGAAAAATCTCACAGAAATCACTGTTTCTTACCAAATCTATATCCATGGTGTCAAAATCCATTCCCTCATTAAGATCTTCAATCCTCCCTTCTGAGGACATCATAACATCTTCAACAATTGGCTCTTCATCATCTTCCATTAGGCTTGTACCACGCCGACTAGAGAAATATAAAACAAGGTCAAGATCTGAACCAATACTGTGACTATTAATATACTGACAGCAACTATGTGGCTCTCTATATTCAAGTGTAATGGAAAATGATGAATTAAAGGTCAGAGAAAATGATTAGGTACTGATCATGTCATCAATGAGTCAAAACTCCAATGTGCACTTCTCTAAAAATGCTAAGGAGTTATATTTATTCGGCATTACTTCAATACATTTAGTTTGATAGTTCTGATATCCCATATAAAAGTTCAATGAGAATTTTCCACATGGAACAGAAAGATACCTCAAATCCTTTTTGATAGTAGGCAGGGTACAAATTAATAAACAAATATGAAACAAAAACCAGAGAAATGGCATTTTCGGAATACACATGTTTTCATTAATATATAATGTTAATTTTACTCATCATTCACTCATTCACTCAGTACCTAATGTGTACCAGGCACTCACTCATTCACAGAATGCCTACTATGTGCCAGGCTTCTACTGTGTCCTATAGATGCAAAAATAAGTAAATAATTAAATAAAGATGAATAAAATACTGAATGTCAACTGTAATTGAAAAAAAAAGATGAAGACATGGTTCCTGCCCTCAAGGAGCTCACAATCTACTATGGGAAACAGATATAATTATGACAAAATATGATAAATATTGCAAGAGAAATATGTATCAAGTGCTATAAAGATATACTGAAAGAAAACATTGATTATGCTTTGGGAAGAAATGAGCAACATTTATGCTGAAACTTAGATTTTCTGTCCTAAGAAACTCAAAACTAAGACATATATAGAAAAGTAAAATAAAAATTAAGACCAAAAATTCTGTACATTACCATGTAATTATAAGGAATAAACTCAAATTTCAAGTTCACAAATTAGCCCACATCAGCATGAAGGAGTCAATGTAATAGCGAAATTGAGGGTGACTTCTTGTTCCTTAGTTTGGCAAATGTTTCTTTTTTTATTTATTGAAAAATCCCCTCCCCCAAAATCAATTATTTACTGAATGCTTGCTTACAATTTATACAATGAGTCTTAAAAGACAATAGAAAGAATATGATGTCTAATCCAGGCTACCTGGATAAATATGTTGACAATGGTTCCTTTTTCCTAAAAATTCTAGATAGTAAATAACGATTTTACTGTATTTGATGAGACAACTGTGAATGGAATATGTGTGTTTCATGGGCCATGTTATAGAAAACCAGCAATCCATTCTGTATTTCATTTGGACTATAAGGAAGATATATGTGATATAAACTATTTAAAAAAAAAAGAATTTGGAAGTATTTTCAGTTATAGAGCAGATATCATTACAGAAAAAAATTGTAAAACAAAAAATTTTAAGTCTTAGGCAATAGACCATTTATATGGTACATCAACCAAAAGAATCTTCCAGTAATAATTATTTAACTGAGATAATCTCTTCTAGTCACTAGGGGAAGTTTATCTCTAAGGGGACTCAAGACAAACTACAAACAAAAGAATGACAAATGGTACTGAGTAATGAGATGCTGTGGAAGATCTTGGAGACTGGTGGAGTTTTCAGGGGAGAGATATGGACCAAATGATTGCAGGGGCAGAATTCCAGAATGTTCAGCCTGGTGACTTGTGACTAGTTGGAAGCTAAGAAATTAGTTGTTGACTCCAGCATGAAATAACAACATATATTAAGGGAAATGTGGCCATAGAAACAGGAATAGGGGACAGAACCAAGTGACAGCACAGATGATGACCTTATTAGACATGTTGGGATCAGAATCTATATATGTAATAGAGTATACTTTTATAGAAGTATACTCTATTACTTTTATAGAAGTTCTTAAGCCTGCCACAGATAACACACGTAAATTTGAATAGGCTACCACTCACCGTAAATAATCATTTCTTAAAAATAGGTGAAAGTCCCATCATTTAAAAACCAACAAAACGTATTTTAAAAAGTAGCAATTTCTATCTCCCATTATTAAACCATATACCACACACTATTATAAAAACAAAGCTTTCAAACCCAAAACTATAAATAGTTAGAATCATCATCTTTCCCTTTGTACCAATCATCTAAAGACTGCTTGTCTGACATTTCTTTTGGAGCCAAAGCTAATAGAGATTTATAATGCTCTTATATAAATTCCAATAAAAGCAAAGTATTTAAAAGCTAAGCTACAAATTATTTTAGCATTATACATTTATTCATTCAATGAATATTTATTTAGCATTTTTTATGTGCCAAGCACTGACAGGCAATGAAAGTGGTCCCTGCCCTTGAGGAGCTCACAGTCTAGAGAAAGAGAAAATTCATAAACAAACAATTACAATACAGTGTGGTAAGTGCTATAAGAAATACAAATATACATAATGTTATGGGGGCATAGATGACACAGCTTCATGTAAGGTGACACTTGAGCTTGTTCTTTAACGATGATTTTACCAGTTGCCAAGGAATGGAATATGATACTTAAAAGTAGGCAGGGGCCATATTTTGAAAGCTCTTGCATGCCATTCATTAGCTAAGGAATTTGGGTTTTATACTGTAGGTAATGGGGAGCCATGGAAACGTTTTAAGTAAGAGTTACATGATCAGATTTTTAGTCTAGAATAATAATTCTGGATGGCAGTGTGAATGATGGGAATGGTGGTGGAGTGAGTGAAGGGAGGGGTCTGGTGAGGATAAATGGGAGATCTGAAGGAAGATTTGAGTTAGAAAGCTAATAATAGTTCAGATGAGAGATGAGGGCCTGAACTAAGGTGGGGAGTTAATTAAGATGTAACAAAACTGGATTTTTAGCTATAATTCTGTGTACCAAAATAAACAAGGATTCATATTTAAACTTTTCCAACAGATCAAAGAGTGGTCCTTTAGCCAACTAGTTAATATTTAACTTTAAAAAGTTCCTTTTTCCTGTTGGAAAGACCAAATTTTAGTTCTCTGATTATTTCAGCTTAATTTACTCTAGAGGGTTTGCTGAAATTTTTAGATAAGGCACACATTAGGATATGTTAAAATGAATTAGTGAACTTCCTAGACTCAGACAATAAGGCACTCTCACTTACATGGCATGCTGAAGATTAGTTCGCAGTTTAACATAGCTCATTGCTGCTCTCTCCTGTTGTTGCCTTGCTTCTTCTTGCTGTCTTTGAGCTAACATCCATGTTACCTGCGTGCTTCAAGGAGAATTTTATTCTTCTTTTAACTTAACTTTTTTTCTATGTAATTAATAAAGTTATAGTACAGAAAATGATCAAATGTACTTACTTATAGTCAAGAGGAGTTTGATGATGTTCAGTCTGCATTGGATAGACACTCATGAAGCTATCCTCAGGTCGTAATCTTTTGGGCTCTCTCATAATTGTTGAGGTGAGTTGTGGTGTCTGCATCATAACTGGGGTGTGCAGAGTCTGCTCTCTGCTTAACCACATACTGTCACTACTACTGCTTTCTTCAGCTGAAAAAGAAAATCAACAGCAATAAAGTTCAGTCACTAACTTTGACTAATCAGATGTCTAAAGCAACCTCTGAGGTCAACGAACACCTGGTTGCTTTCCGCATGCTAAGTGCTTAGAATAGGGAGAGACAAAGGTATGTAAGGTATAGCTCCTGCCTGCTCTTTCAGTCTAGTTGTGGATAAAGAAAACAAAGACAATTAAAACACAGTGTGGTTAAGTGCTAGAAGAGAGGGAAGCACAGGTGGAATACGAGCAATGAGAGGGATCAGAGCCAACTACCTGGAAGTGACTTCTAGCTAGAGTATATATTGGGTGGACTTGGTGGGGGGAAAAACAACCAAAAACACAGAGGCATGAAACCATACTAATTTACTGACATTCCACAGTTTCTGACCTACAAAAATGGTAATTTCATATGGTTCAAACTAAGAGTTTGGTCCTCCTGAGGTAAGCAGAAAAAAGTAATGTTGAATGAATAAAGAGGCAGGAATCAATTCATAGAAAGTCTTGTAAGCTGTGCTAAGGTGACAGGAACTACTACTGCAGAAAGTGTTAATGGAAGGGAAGCAATGTGGTGAGTTAACATGCTTTTGTCAAAGTATGTAGTAGCAGTGTGGAAGGTGGACTTAAGAATATGAAGACTAGTGAGCAGACCAGCCAGTTAGGAGGCTAACTGTGTAGCCCAGGTGAGTCAGAGGTGGGAATAGGAATGGAGACAAGAGGTGAATGGTTCCCAGTCTACAGGATGCTCACCGCTGAGCAGCCCTAAGAATAACTTCGCAGTGAGCACAAATCCATATGCATGTTAAGCACAAGACTAAAAAGACCAAGTGTCATACCTATAAAATCTACTTGTTTTCAAATGTCTATAGATGCTGCCATGACTAATAAAAGACAAATTCACATGTAAGTGTTACCAAATCCATAGTCATTTTTTAAATCACTGGTTTGGGAGGGAAAATTAATAGCACTTAATTGATTGAATGTGAGTTAGAAGGAAAACTATTTTATTAGAAGATTACATATATGTATATATCATGTAAGTTTTTAAGGGAAGAGTACAAAATGTGCTATTAGCTAATACCCTAGTAATAGATGGATTAGACATAAATTTCACAATCTGCAATATAATTACATCAGCCTTAAAGTTCTACTGGTTTAAGCTCTAATTTTTTCTTTAAACTGTACTGATCAAAAAAATTGTACTGATCTAGCTAACCTAGCAGTATTTGTTCTTCCTTCTTTTAATTTACTAATGCCTCAATTTCTATGTCTTGCTCCAAAATCTAAACAAAGAGAGCACTGACTCTGTAAAAACTGAAGTATTGAGTTTGCTAATACATCTTTAAGATGTTACATAAAATATCAATTCATAATGCTCCCTAAAGTCTAAGGAAAAGGAGATTTGATAGCCCAGCACAAATATGTAACTATTAATTATTTGTTCAGATGAGAAAACTTTTAAAGATTTATAGTGATATGCAAGAAACAACACCTTTTGATAACGTCTCTGTTAAAAAAAGGAAAATTTATTTTAACTTCCTATAAACCATCAGCCCTATTTTAATTGCTTAGGGATACTGTAAAAGAGATGTCCCCATTGACTAGGATATTGAGACTATGTAACCAACCAAGTCTAAATCTAAGGTTGTACAAGCTATAAGTTTATGCCTTTACATTATTGGACAAAAGATTAAAATCATTAACTCATGGGACAATCAAGTTTTAAACACTATACACTTGATAATAGCTAAAAAAAAATACACGGCAATTTAAAAATATGGCCCCTAAATATTTGACCCTCCTCACATTAAGAGGTGCGGGATTATGTCCCACCCCCTTGAATCTGGGCCCTGTGATTGCTTGATCAATAGAATATGGTGGAAATTATGCTATGCTATAGTTTCTGGCCTTAAGAAACTGAGCAGCTTCTACTTCCTGTCTCTTGAGACACTTGCTCTTGGAGCCCAATCACATGCTGTGAGGAAGCCAAACAGCCACATGAAGAGGTCACATGCAGGTGTTCAGGCAGACAATCAGCTGAGGTCCCAGCTGACAGCCAGCATCAGATACATCTGTAAGTGAAAATACCTCCATACAATTCCAGTCACCAGCCTTTGAGTTTTCTTAGCTGAAGCACCAGGCATTATGTCCCCACTATGTCCTAAGTTGTGGGGTAGTTTGTTACTCAGTAATTCAACTGGAACAAATTCTGACAATGATGCCAATTTGTTTAAAGGTTCCTAAGGTAAGGAATAACGTTCCCAGGCCCACTGTGAGCCAATCCTGGAGAGCTAGGAGTCCAAGAGATTCAAGCGTCAAAACACATTACTACCTCTAAGATTACAGACAGCAATTTGTATTTCTAAAAAGTTCTTCATGATGAATGACCTCTTCATAGAAATTCAAAAGTTGCAACCTCTCTGAATCTGTTCCTCCACTTAAACTAGATGATCTGATCTTCTTAGCAACACATATCTCAAAAAAATAAGGTGAACCTTAATGACACTTCAGTTGGTGAAAGTTATGGGATAAAGATAATAAACTATATTCTTACTGAGTGCAAGCTGCATGCCTTCAACCACTTTCCGTTTTCCTGTAGACGGTTTTGATTTTTTACTCCTCACAGTTGATCCTCGACTGCTGATTCCACTAATGACGGACATGGTGTCATCATCACCACCAGCTAGCAAAGAATTTCGGTAAGACATCAGTGGAAGCCACACGTCTTCTCTTCGGAGTGACATCTGAAATGTCATGAACTTTTCCAAGTAAACATACCTTAAAAAGAAGTAGAAACCATTAGCTTTGATATAGAAAACTGCTATAGCTTTTTTTCCTTTTTGTTTATTCTTCCTAATAAACTTAAGGCTCACATACCATAAGGAATATCCAACAATTAAATAAGAATTAAATAAAAAGCAAAGTGCATTAGAATGAAACAAAATAATGGTTGATAGTCCACATTTCTTCAAAGCATAGAATAACAATTAAAAAATGTTAGTGTTTTCTTTCTGAAGATGTCTCTATCTTATCTTCTCAGGTCCTCTGTGAGAAGAACGAATCCAAGTCATATTTCTGGAAAGAAGACTGGATTTAAAATACATACAATTTGGGTGCTAGTCCCAGTTCTACCAACCCCTAGCTATATGATCATGTGCATATTACTGCACTACTCAACCTCAGCTTCATCAATATACTGATAAGCAACTTTGTCTCTATCAAGATTCTCACATTAAATAATTCAAGGCACTTCAGCTTAGTATTTGTTGAGCATCTACTATGCCCCAAGTACTCAGAATAGATACAAAGATGAATCAGATATGGTCCCTACCTGCAAAAATAAAGTTTCAGCACAATGAAGTCAGACATCTAGCCTGGAATCCAAGTATCACAAAGATTCTATGGCTTATATGTAATACAGCAGTCAAAATTCAACTAACATTTGTGTGACTACTACGCACTAGGCATTTTTCTCTTGGGTGCTTTAACTTTACTTGGTGAGGGAGACGTTCTCCCCATTTGACAGATGAAGAAAGAAAGGATAAGTTAAAAGTAACATATCCATGCATGGTTATAAAAATGAGAAAGGAGTATAACCATTACTCAAATTTCAGGCTTCTGACACTAAGAGTTCAATGCTTTATTGTATAAATTATGCTTCAAATACATGAATGTATTTTTTGTCAATTAACTGTAAAGTGGAATTCAAACACTTACTGTCATAATAATGACTAACTCCAATGAATTCAAAATTACCAGTTTGGAATACCATTAAAGAGAGATGATAGGAGATACCAGTTACAAACATACTACTTGGTGTTAGTTGTTCAGTATTTAACTGCAATACATTTCAGCTATACACAGTAGTACAGTACTCCTCAAAGTGTAGTCTGTGAACTAGCTATCAGTCTGAGAGCTGTTACCAGTCTGCAACAAGATATGGAGCTTGAGCCAAAATACATTCACTGGTAGAGAGATTTACGACTATGTTATCTACCATACAGCTGAACAAAACATTCCGGACAAGCAGCCTCCCTGATGCCATTTCCCTTTATCCTCTTCCCTACAAAAGAATTTACCACTAACCTGAATTTTCTATTTATCATCCCCATGCATATTTTTCTGCTTTTAATACATATTCATCTGTAAACATTATAGCACAGTTTGGTAGTTTTCTTTTGGCAGTCAACATTATGTTTTTAAAATCTAACCATTTTGGAGAGTGACATCAGCTAACATTACGGTAGTAATCATTTCCCAATATATAAGAGTATCAAATCAACATGGTGCATACCTTAAGCTTACATATTACATGTCAACTATATCTCAATAGTTCGAAAAAATTTTCAGAAACGATGAATAAGGTCTAAGGATCTAATGCATAACATGGTGAACATTGTTCATAATATTATATAATTATATAATACTATCTAATCGAAATTGGCTAAGAGTAAAACTTAAGTGTTATCATTAAAGAAGACATATTAATTAACTTGATTTGGGAATCCTTTCACAGTGTATACATATATAAAACCATCATGTTATATATTTTACCACTATTATGATCTTATTTTTCAATTATACCTCAATGAAGCTGATTTTTTTAAAGATTTCAAAACCAGAAAAATCAATTGGAATGTGTGAGTCTTTCAATCCCAATTCAATCAAATAAACTATGAAAATAAAAGTCATTTATGACAACTGAGACTACTGGAAATTTGAACAATGACTGGGTAGCTAATAAAATCGAGAAATTATATTTACTTAAAAAAATCTAACCATTTTGACTGCTGTATGTTATTCAATTATATATCTATTGATCCCATTTTCTAGTTGATAGATGTTTAGTTGTTTTGAGCTTTTCCTTAGTCAAACAATTCAACAGTCAAATTCTTTTATGGTTCTCCTTGTACACATGTGCAAGACTTTCTCTAGGGTATGTACTTATGAAAAGAATTATTAGATCATGAGGTAGGTTAAACTTTACTAGACACTGCCAAATAGCTCCTCCACAAAATGTATCAATTTATGTGGTTGCCAGATATGTATAAAAGTCTCCACTGCTCCACATCTTTGGCAATACTTGGAACTATTAGACTTATTTTATTCTAATCTAAGTGAGAAATGGGTTATTGTTGTAATTTGTATTTCTCTGATTAATAGTGTCAATAAAAATTTTAATTGGGATAAATTTATATGTAATAAAATACACAGAAATTATACAATCGGGTTGGTTTTGCAAATGAATGCAGACATGTTCAACACACCTTATTAAGGCGCAGGACAGTCCCACGAACCTAGAAAGTATCCTGTGTCCTTTTTGCCAGTCAATCTCTCCAACTCTAGAAGTAATTACTACTGTGATTTCTACTACCATAGATTAGTTTTGTGTGAATTAGAATTTCATATAATATCTATACAATCTTTAAATGAAAAATACTGGTGGACTTTCAGAAGAGGTTATCTATACTATAAGTTATTAATATTCTTCTGCCCTTCCAAGCCAAGAGGGTGAGGGTAGAAGAAGATTCTGAAATTTAATTCCATTTGTTGGACTCTCTTAGAATATAAGTCACCATTTTAGGAGACTAAACCAAAAAAGTATCCTGTTTAAATGATATGTTGAGTACAAGACCAGTAGTTAAAGTAAAAAGATAAAAAGAGGAATTCTACTTTCCAGTGTAGTCACAGCTCAGGACACAGACTAAGATGTTCCTGATGGCTTACCAGATATCATTGTGCTAAATGTTCCCTCCTTAATTAGGTTAGGTCAAGAATGCAAATAAGAATACATAGAGCATTCAAGTTACACCTCTAAAGCCACAATTGCATTGAGAACGCGCAGAATTAAAATGAAGTATTACACATAAAATCTAGTTATAATCCTTAAGTTATAAAAATTCTTAAGTATAAAATTCTGTGTGCATCAATGCAATCCTACAATTCTAATCTCTGTGTGTAGAAGAAAAACCAAGTATAACAACTGATCTTTAAGAATTCCAAAACAAAATTAAATAGCATATTTCTAACAAATACATACACCGTCCTTTTGTCTTGTCGGAGTAGTTTAGAAGAAAATTCACTCAGTATGTCAAGAAATGCCAAATTTAGAGGTGGATGGCTCTCTCCTTGGGGATTAGGCTCTTTAAAAGCAAATTCTATGCCATCTCTGCAATGACAAAAAGACAAATATTTAAGGGACTACAATACAAAATTTACTAACTTAGAAAGGAAATTTCTTTCTATACTTTCGTTCCACTATTAAAATGTTTTTTGCCATGCATTTAATCTGAGGAATAGTAAGAATAAAGAGGCTACAGTGGAATGTCAACTATGATTGAAAAATAAAAATTAAAAAAAGGAACTAAAAAAAAAAAAAAAAAAAAAGAAAAGAAAAAGAAAAAGAATAGTGTTGGAAAGAAAATATATTTAAGTAAATGTAAAAAATAATATATTACTTCTTAAAGTAATTACTATG
>NW_011889116.1:1469349-1588074 GCF_000151845.1 Pteropus vampyrus
AATAAAGAGGCTACAGTGGAATGTCAACTATGATTAAAAAAAAAAAAAAAAAAAAAGAAAAAAAAAAAAAAAAAAAAAAAAAAAACAACAACAATCCAAATGAAAATGTGGAGGAAAGAAGGAAGGCTATTACATGAAGGAAATAATATATTACTTCTTAAAGTAATTACTATGTATGTAGTCCTTAAATATTACCTAAAAGTATTGATACATCCAATCTACTTAGAAGTATAAAAGGGAATTTGAGACTTTTAGAGCAAAATGAAAGGAGATAATAAAGTTGAGGAAGATATGGGATTAACTTAAAGAGCAGAAACATCTCTGTGAGGGAGATATTTAATACTGTTATAACTAAGTAAGCAAGAGGAGTAAAAGAGACACAAATAAAACACAGAACTTTCAATGAAAGAGTCCAAGCCTCTTGATTTTCCCAAAGGCAAGACTCTTTATCCACAATTAAGCGATAAAGGTATTAATAGCCACGTGTTGGTTATGTTAAAGGTCTAAAGTATACCCATACTTAAAAGTACAACTGATCACTAAATTACATGCCCCAAATAAAATCAGAAGATTTCTAATTTTTATAAGGCCAAGAAAATATGCAGACAGAAAGAAGGTTGTGGCTCAAAACAAGGGAAAAGGTCACTACAATGTAGAGAACAGAACCAGAAAGAGAAAACTTGAAACAAAGAAATCAAATCTCAAAAATTTCTCTAACTAGCAGTGAGATTATGACAAAAGCTGTTTTAAAAGAGATATTGTAATACCTGATGAATATATGCTGCTTTTCTTCACATAATTGATAAAGATTTTTGTTGGTTTTAATTAAAGCAAAGACTCTCTATGAAAGGAGTTTTAGTCCCGACTCATGTGTTAATGGAGATAGCACTACAACTGGTTCTTAAGAGATATGCCATAAATTCATAAACAAGTAACAAAGCATTAAATTGAATACAATTATTCTAAATAAAAGAGCTAGATTCAAAAATTTTCATGATTAAAAAACAGGAGAGCTGAATAAAATATTTGGAGATTACTTGTGTAGCATAGCAATGGCTTCTCTCGTTTTCAACTGATCGAGTCCAAAAGTTAAAGCAAAACGTCGAGCAAGTTCTTTTATGCCACTGAATGTTGAGGATGATCTATCAAAATTATAGCCATTTTCCTGTATCATTTCATTAAAAAGCTGTTTGGAAAGAAAGCAAGCATGTTAAAGTTTTTTGATAACTATGAATTATTAACATCTTTAAAAATACTGTATTTCTACTTAAAATACACTAGATGATCCCTAAATGAGGCATTGTATTTTATACTAAAATATGAATTTTTAAAACACATGACACAAATGACCAAAATTGTAGCACTCCATATATTCACACTAGAGATAAGTAGTGACTTTAGAAACTCTTTAGTTATGGCAGATTTCTATTCTGCTGGAATTAACTGGACATTAAGATAGCATATAACACAAAGTAAAGGAAAATGAAACCCACCAAATTATTAGGCAACTATGCTCCGCTATTTACACTTAAATGATGAATTTCAATTTCACATCAAGAACTTTCATCATAAAGTCAGCAAATCAAAATGCAATTTTTCAAATATCCAACTGCCAAGCTTTTAAACAGACAATGGCTACTACTACTGATAAGAATACAGTGCAATGAGCACTCTGATCTGCTGGGAACATAAAACTGAGGTAGTCTTCCTTTCTATAGAACAATATGGAAAAATGTAGTAAAAGGTTTAAAATTCTGATATCCTTTGACTAAGCAATTATAATTATCAGACTTTATATTCAAAAGAAATAATATTTGTGCATAATACATAGGTACAAAAATGTTTTTGTTTTAGTGACATTTATAATGACAAAGATCGTAAAAGAACTCAACATCAAACAAGAAGAGATCTTGGTTCCATTATGGTCTCTGTATAAAATGGAATACTAGATAGTCATTTTAAATGCTGAGGAAAGTATTTAATGGCATAAAAATGTTCAGGATTTATTAATATGAAAAGTCCAGGCTCGGAAAATAGAATGCACAATGACTTAATTTTTGTAAAAATAAGATTTCATATAGGCATAAAAAAGACTAAGAAGGTTATTAAAAACTAAAAGTGTTGTAAGTGGGAAAAAAATAAAGATAAGTTGCTTTTTTCTAGTTCCTATATTTTCTAAACTTTCTCTACCAAGCAGCTATTATTTTATAGCAAAAGTTATTTTAGTGCTACCTTTAAAATCTTCTACATTCTATTAATTTTAATAAAGAGTACCCAAATGAAATTAAGAACTTTCATATCTAGATTTCTAAGGAAGTTTATCACATTGAAATGGGTTATATTTTGGATGCATTTGGTCTCTAGAGACAACAGTATACTGAGCAAATGATTTTTTACCTAATTAAACCTGCCTTGCCACTGCTAAAATGAAAATGACTGCTGCATTTTGATTATAAGATTGATATTCATTAAAGTAAATATGGAAATATACAAAGAAAAAAGTAAAATTCACCTGAAACCTACACCAAAGTAACTTAACCACTGCTAACAGTTAATTTTTCCCAGATATGGAAATCTTTATACATTAATGAATACAGATCTACATTAAAGTGCTACACAATGATCATTGCAGAGATATACTACATAATATATACATCTAATAATATCCTATCGATGGACATTTGGATTATTTCTAATTTCTTGTTATAAACAATGTTGCCATATATAATCTTATACCTACATCTGTTTTTGCAAACTTGTCCTATTATCACCTTGGAAAAATTTTTAAAGGTATAATTGCTGTCTCAAATGGCATACACATTATAAATTTTGACAAATATTGCCAAACTACCTACCAAGGAAGGTTTACCAATATTTACTGATGACGGTACCTATATCCCCCATACCTTACAGCTATAGGTGTTGCCAATCTTGCCAATCTGAAAGCAAAAAATAATCTCACTTGTACAATGTCTACTAGTGAGATTGAACATCTTGTTTTCTACTTTTATGAAACGTCTAGTCTATCCTTTGTCCATTTTTCTACTGTTACCTTGAAAACTATTCATTGTTAATAGTGTTAGCCTAAAGTTGGTACTCTTAATGTCTTACCTGCTGCAAACTGAGAATAAGGGTCTTTGCACATTGAATTTTGTCTATCTGTCTTGTTTTACTCATTGTTTCTTTGATGATATCTCCATAGTCATTATAATACTAGAAAAGAAATTTGTACAAATTAAAGATTTATCTCTTACAACTACTGGACAATAAGACTAACTTTAGGTTAATCATGTATGCATGTCGCAATGTATGTATTTGGCTGAAATTATGCCTTCAAAGACATAAAAGAAAACTAAGATAATTTCTAAGCACAGAATCCCAAACTTCAGTAAAATTAGAAATACCAGGGTGGTAAATACACAATAGAATTTACAGATGTTAAATGATAATGTATACCTGAAAATTATATAATTGTATTAACCAATGTTACCTCAATAAGCTTAATTAAAATTTTTTTTAAATTCAAAAAATAAAACAAAGGAGAATAAACATCAAAATATATTTCAAGCTAAAAAAAAAAGAACTATCGGACAGTTAAGATATAATCATAGTAAGCTCTAAACTTGGTTTTAAGGAGGCATGGCATAAAACAATAATTAGGTTATGCAGATTTTCAGAAATAACACAAAGGTATAAACAAAGTTCGTGTGCTCTGTGAGTTATATTATATGAATATAATCAGTTACTTTCATAACTTAATCATTGCTATTGGCATATAATTTATGTGCAGTTTCCAACTTTATTAATTTGGCTTATAGAAACTAATAGTCTCTTAACATTTAAAAGAAAACTTATTTTGTGTGACATTTATATCACACATTGCACATGAAATTTTTTCTAATTTAAAAGTTTCAAAATGCATACATGACGACTATTAGAAATAAAAGGATAACCATGCCCCTGACTAATAAAATTGACTTTAATCTAGAATGCCTAAGTTTAAAAGTTTAAAACTTGCAAAATTACTTCATCATAAACAACCTTAGTTTAAAAACAAACCATCAATTATCATGCCAAATAACTTAAGTTCCAAAGTAATTTATCATGGTGCTAGAGTTCTATCATGTGGTAAAGTATTCCAAAGGGAGAAAGAGGTTTTGACAAATTACATATTTTTATTTCATGAAAGCAAAGGCTTAAAAAAGTTTATAATTCGATTTTACTGCGGAAGAATTAAAGAAAAGCTATATTAACCACATTTAGTCATATTCCATTAGTACAATTAACAATATCCTTTCTACTACTAAAAAATTAGAGACTCTCACATGTATTTATGAAAATTGTAAATAATTTACTCTGAATCGAATCAAAATTTTAGACCCTAACCTTAGCTATCACCGTGGAACAGATGAAGAAAGACAGGATATAAAAAGTATTGAGTTACTCAAGGTCACAAGTGGCATAGTAACCAAGCCAAAACTACACCATCTAGGTCTCCTGACTTCTGAAGTGACACTTTTAATGCTACATCAAAGCAGGGGAAGGACACCATCCTGTTGTCTTAAATTAAATCACAAATACAATTTCTAATAGTGTCAGTTAACCTAAGGCAAGCTATTTCCAATATTCCAAATACAAATGAACTCAATAACCCCCAAATTTCTATTATAATGGAGGAATGGGGTATGAGGAAATGCAACTGAAAATTTTTAAATATTTTAAGATTTCTTCTATACTAGGAAAGTAATTTACTCAAAAAAATTCACTGGCAACCAAACAGAAAAGCCAATGCTATATTCACTATCTTTAAGCATTACAAAAATATCTTGCTATCCATTTTTCAAACTTTACCTTCATATACTGCTTGAAGATATCTGCAGCTGTATTCATCTCCACCACAGTATATACAATCAGTTTACAAAATGCTGCAAGTAAATTTCTCCTCTTGTGCAGAGCTTCAATTTTACTGGCTTCATCCTCCTGCTGACCATCTAGGAAAAAAAGTTCCAAATATTATTAAGCCATCTGCATTTTACTTCAGCCATATATACTTTTTAATTCTCACTATAAAAGACCTTTAAAGAATTTGAAAAATAAGGAAAAACATTTAAATCAAATAAAAATTATAATTGCTCTCAGTATCTTGGTGAATTCTGATAGGCAAAATTTTGTGAAGTCAAAGAGTCAGAAGGTTGCTTGGTGAATATGGAACAGGAACAAGAGGACTGAGTCAGAGGAAATGATGTTAAGTGAAGCCGGGCTGGGCTTGCCTAACATACTGGGCTTGCCTAACACACTCATCTACTTCCGGAAAAGAATAGCTTGTCAGGGAGATCTGCATATTCAATGTCAGTTGGTTAAGGCCCTTTGTCCCCTGGGAGCAACCAACCTCAGAAATTCTCCAATCCCTTCCCTTTCAAGGACGATCCCATCCCTTTTTGTCACATACTTCTTTTATTCATATTACATATTTTCAGTTATACTGGCCTAGAAACCATATTGTCTTTTCAAGGAGATTTCATATATTTCTGTTCTGATCCATTATGTGAGATTTTGACATTCAGTTATCAAAGGGACAGACTTATTTTCAAATTTATAGTCAGGTAAGGTGTACTACAGCCTCCATGTACTTCCCAAGGATTGTTCCTAATTATTCAATACTGATAATAAAATTGTGATGAAGCCTCTTACATAAAAAGATATGTAAAGAATTTTCCTCTGGACAAATTTTACAAATGAAATTACTTAACCCATTTACCATTTGCCCCAAAATAATCGCGGCAGTGCTTGTGGCTGCAGTGTTTACCTAGAGATAATTCCCACGTTCCAGTCCTAACCTTACCCTCCCCCTGAAGTTTGCCATGGACTATCTTGCTTTTATTATTATTTTCACATCACTCTAGAATATCGATAGTCTCTGGAAACTATCCATCATTCTATTTATAGCATTCTGTTTATTAGTAGTGGTATTTCCATTTATAAAATATAGTAATTCTCGATCACTGAGAATGTCAAATCCTGGATGTTCTGCTTTGTGTTGTTCCATGCTTTGAAATTTACCACACGAAAAAATGAAATACTTATCATCATATACTTTTCTGTTACATCAGAACAAGATACAAGTTCTGTTTAGAAATAACTTCAAGAAGTTTTTATATTTTATTTTCACATTGAAAACCAGTCAGATTTGCTTCAGCCTCCAAGAGTGTGTTTATGTAAAATTAAGGCTGGCAGTGGGCTGGCACTTTTTTTCTAAACAGGAAATAGGTTTAAAAAAACATCATCTTATATTGATTTACAATTCTTTGGTTATCAGTGAATTTTCCTGTGCATTTATTAATCATTTATAGTTCTTCTTTTGTGAACAGTAGGTGCATATTCTGTCAGGTCTTCAATGTAAGATTGTCAATGTAAAAAAAAATGTGCAAAATAAGAATGCTCTTTTAAACAAGTATTTTTTTACCCTGCCTCTGATAATCCTTGATAACTGTTAGTAAGTTAAAACCAAATTTTGAGAACAGAAATTTCAGACCATCAGAAAAAGTTTTATCACAAGTGCATATCCCAGAATGCCAAAGCATTTGCTTAGAAACCTAAAACATATTGTTTACTCTGTTAAAAGATTACACTGAATATATGTTTTTTCTTAATGACACTGTGCTTAAAATGGATTTCTATACAACATTGTTAGGTACTGCCCTATGCAATGAAAGGGATAGACTTTTCCCACTAGAGACTGAATTATTAAGAGGCTTTGAACCCTAATTTTTAGGGTTTTTTCCTCACTTTATTTATCAAAAATTAGCCACCTTTTTTTCTTGTGGGTATTAAAGAATGTTAGAGAAGTTCCTAACATACTGGGCCATTCAGAGATGTCAGCAGCCATTACTATTATGTGTTGTCACTGCTTCTAGAAGCATTCCCTATTTTACTGTCCCCTTCTAATCTGATGTGGGCTAACTAATAAAATAATCATGAGTCTACAATGTCAGGGGTTATATGAGGATGAAAAGCAATGGAAACTGTCATATGCTGCTGGTGAGAGGATAAAACAATACCACCACTTTGGAGAATAATTTGGCAACATATGGTTGAGTTTAAGACGTACATGTTATATAATCCAGCAATTCCATTCGTAGGTATACACTAGAAAAGCATTTGCACATGTGTTCAAGGAGATAAGTATAAGGACATTTGTTATAACACTATTTATAATGGGGAAAAATTAAAACAACCTAAACCTAAATGGCTCATCAATATGAAAATAAAGGGTCATAAATTCATATCACATAATATTCGGCAGTCAAGATTAAAAGAAAAGCTACTAACCACATGTGATCACTGACGAATTTCAAAAATAATGTTAACTCCAAAGAAACAAGATACAAAACAAAATGTCTGACATGATACCACTTATGTGGAAGCTAGCAGCAGAAAATGAACTACATATTGATAAGATACATAAACTCCTGGCAAAATAAAATGCCTGATAAACACCAAATTCAGGAGAGCAGTTATCTCTAGGGAAAAGAGAGAATAAAATTGGAGAGAGATACAAATGAAGGTTTCTTTTGTATACATGCTTTACTCCTTTAAAAAATTATGAAACAAGTACAGAAAATTTGACAAATGCTGGTGGTATGTACAAATGTGTTGTATTTTATACTCTTCCATAGAACTGAAATACATTTCATTTTTGAAGTGTAAATAGAAGAAAGTTTAAGAAGACTCTGAGTGTAATTCCATAGAGTTCCTAGAAAATTCAGTAGTACTGGCAAGCTTATTTTCATTCTATTTCCCATGATTTAAATGGAGTCCATCCCCTAACTAACAACAGGGTTGTGGACCAACACTGATTTTGTATCTGTTTTTGGAATACAAATATGCTTTCTCAAAGAAGTTTTAAAAACTCCTACTCATCGTTTAGGATCTATTTCAGATGTTAGATTATTTCAATGTTTTGACTCCTACGGACCAGTCAGAACTTCTTCTACATATTCACAACACTTTGTACATGCCTCTTACTTATCAAATTGTATTATAATTTCTTATTTTTCAATATGTCCTTTCCACTTGAATTGCATTCTTAAAGGAAAGAACATTGTTTCAGTTTTTGATATCCATAGCATCTAGTATACTACCTGCTGGCCAATAAATGTCAAATCAATGTTAAAAATCAAAGCATCAGTAAACTAATAGCTGAAGGTGAATAAGTACATCAACTTCAGTACAGGGACGCTGACATTGTTTTGGCTATTCTAGGTTTCTCAATTACGTTCCAGTTAAGTTTTCAATACTTGAGAACAAAGCTCTTTATTGGTTAAAAAAAAAAAAAAAGGTAAATCATGTCTAGAATTATATATTTATTATACTGATTTGCAGTGATGTGTCAGTTTATGTATGAATACACACATATTGATGTTATGCTGTCCTTCAATTATACCTTCAAATTAAAAACAAACTGAGAAAGAAGCCACCAAATACTATTTGTTTTTGCATGACTTCTGCTTGCCTTAAGTAAGGCATCTCTGTATGAAATTAGAGTTTGAAGAGTAACTTGATCCTAGGCAAGGCTAGTTCAAATATTTTACTGTGAACATTCTGTACTGCCCCAGACTTTTACAGAATAGTTTCAAACATTTTCCAGCATTGAGAAATTACATAGTTTAATACCCTCACTAAAATATGAAAGTATACAACAAAAACATCAAACACTATTCTGCTCAAATTACCTGAATACTGGTATTATCAATGATTAAGGGGAAGACGGAATAAATTATATTGAGTACTACTATATGCCCAGACACTGTACTAGTCACTTTGCTCAATTTAATTAATTCACACAGTTCTGTGAGATAGCTATAAATGAGAAAGACAAGCTCAGGGCTACTGAGAAGCAAAGATCTGACTCCAAAGCCTATGCTCTGTTTTACAACATTACAAGAAATGAAGACAAATGTGCTAGAACATGTACCTGGTATTTCATGTTTTAAGAATAAAATATCAAATACTAATGCAACACTTCATATCATTGTTACTTAAATCTAATTTATGGTGGATACACAGATTTAACAAAAAGCTGGCAATAAAATTACCTGCACTGTTATTATCATCATCCTGTTCAATGAAGACATGATCCAGAATAAAGCTGAGCAACTCAGACTGTAATGAAGAATCAGGGGTGTAAACTAATGGTTCTAACATGTCACGCCCTCCTGACATAATCTGATGGCTGAAGATCATCAAAATATCACATAGAATAGTGAAGGCCTATTAAAAAAAAAAGGGACAACATGCTATAAACCAACGTTTCTCACCAACTACCAAAAATAACATACATATTTAATACAGAAATAGAATCCAACTTTCTGTATTTGGAACTATTAAAAAAAAAAATCAAGGCTTAGTTTTTGTCTAAGATTTTAAAGCTGGGAAATGTAATTTCTATAACAATAACTACTAATATTTGCATCATGCTTTACTAAATACAAGATAATTTCACAAGTTTGGTTTTTTTTTTTTTTTTTAAGAACTTAAATAACTTGTGCAATATGCTAACACTACCAAAACATGCAGTCAGGACTCAACCTCAGGTTTCCTGACTTTAAATCCCACACTCTATATCACATTACAATGTACCTTGTGGCATACATTCTCAAATATGAAATAATGTATAACTTAGTACCATTCTTTTCTTCTATGGAAGAAAAAAACTCATACCAATATCTCCTAGAAGATTTCTTAGAAGAGAGACCACAAAGTCTATGGTACTTTTTAGCACTCTCATTCTCAATACGTGTGGTAATTAAGTAGAACAAACATAACCAAGTATAAGCCTGCTTAATGATTATGCATCAGGCAAATCTGACAGTATCAGAATAAATATAAGGCTGAAATTATATTTCAAGAAGCTTAATTAAAACTCTACCAGGCATTTTAAATGGTTTCAAACACTGGTAAAAGTAGTCAGAAGGTAACTGAGAAAAGTTATCTGTTGGAAAAGGGGATTGAAAACAGAATTTTGGGGTCACAATGTTAACAGGAAATTACATTTAGAAATAGATTATAATACAGAGCAGATCTTAATAATAGTTTTGCCTTTCTGGAACTAACCACTTTTACTTCTTACTCTTTATGCTTTTACTTCTTTTTTAAGTCTCCTCTCCTTATTTTACTACTATAGTAGTAATTTATACCTATCAGGATATTTCAGTTTATAAAAACTTTTGCAACATACATGGTAAGGATATAAAGTGATAAGCATGGTGGTATTTATTAATTAGGTGAACTAACAGGTCAAGTGAGCTAACCAGGACATATTCCTAGAAGCTTGTTAGGAAGAATGACATACAAGCTATTTAATAACCAAATCGCCTCCAAGGCCTAAACAGATTACACTGGAGGTTACACACAATAACTCAGAAGGAATTATGTATTAACACTGTAAAAAATAGGAAATTTAAAGATGAATGAATAGCTTGGTGGCATATGAAAATATATCAAGTAATATTTTATGTATTAAGTTTGATATCAGTGCGTACTTCATTAAAATCCTATTCGAAGGGTTTAACTCTGAATTCAATTTCCTACCTTCAGAAAGTTTGTTCCTTTCATGTGAATTGTAGAGATGAAAATTAAAGTTCCAAATCCTTTATTGCTATAGCACAAGACTACTTACATAAAAATTCAGCAATGTAATAATCATGACAATATACTTTACACTTTTGCAAAAAAAAAAGCAAAATCCAATAATTGGAATTTGGCATTTAATATAGTCTAATTTATTTGTGTCTATGCATATATGTATGGAAGAGACAAAAGGAGATAGAAATAAGAAAAATGTTACCAACAGTTGTAATAAATGTAAACTTTTAACTATAAAAATCTAAATGTATTTCATTAAAATTAGTTTTGATATTTTAAAATGAAATAAAGACAAATAATGACAAAGAAAAGGGTTGAACGACTTGGTACTTTGTAGTTGAACAATTATATTTCAACAACTTTCTTGGTAGCTTTAAGAAGTAAGTCCACCCGGAATTAAAACAGTACCCAACATAATATAAGCTGCTAAAAACAGCACTTATAATGACCACTGGGGCTCTAACCCAAGATACAAAGGTTAAGCAGGTCAAAAAATCCTTGAAATCATCCTAAGTATTTTGACTATCATTATTAATATTTCTTATAAAATGATCATAAAAACATCTTCCCCACAGAAGCATTTAAAAGCATGTATCCAGAAAAGCTTAATCCTCTAATAGAAAATTAGAACTAAATAGGCTCTTGAGTCTCGGGATCAGAATTCATTTTACAGATGGGAAAACCACCTATGGCACCAGGTAACCACACATTTCCGGAATAAGAAAGTTGGCAATAATGGAATCATTAGGACATATGATGTAGGAAGGTAACACAATGCTTTGAAGGCAGGGAAGTGGTTCTCTGACAAAGCCATCGTAAGAAAAAATAACTTACACATCAGGATAGGCAGGGATGTCAATATCCGATCATATTATTAGAGATGAGAAAACTGTATGGACCTTTTGCTCCCTAAGCCATATTTGTTACACTTGTTGCTTTCAGGAATAACATTTTTAACTTCATACATCTAATTTGTATACATGGGTCTGTTTACCAAGTATATCATAATGAAACAACACAGAATAACTACAACATGAGGGTAATGTATAATGCAATTTATAAATTCCATATAAAATTCATACACTAGTCAATTTTTGAGCATTGTATACATGTACAGATAGAAAGTATTTCTACTTTGCTCAATCTCAGTATTAAATTTCCTATATTAGTTCAGATATTTAAGGTTGCTTACAAAAGACTGCTATCTGTAGTAACTACTAACCTGTTCCTTAACAGTAGTATTCACGTTGGTCAGGTAATGCTGACATATCTGACAGAATACCCTCATCTGTTTCTTTAAACGCAGCAAGTCCTCCTTCAAAAAATTTAACATTTAAAAATGTTGTATAAAAACTTGGTATTTAAGATATTTTAAAATTACATAAACATTATCATATATAACTATATTAACTCTGCTTGTACATTTAAAATTCTTTATTATTTATCAGAAAGGAAAACAAAAACAAATTAGACCATTTTTCTTAAAAATCTCAAACTGCAGCATTAAAACTATCAGGTATATTAATGGATAATATCCTAAGTGGTCTGGGTCCTTTAGAATGAGAAAACTTAAAGAGTAAAGATTTATGCACCATTCTCACTTTGTAATCTGAAGGTTGGCAAACTGATGAATGGAAAAAATTAATTAAAATAAAAAGAACAATTTTTCATCTCTTATTTGAAGGATACTGTTTGTATTGTTTAAAAACAGAGAGGAACAAAAATAAATTTTGTGGTATTATTCCAATTTTTAAAAAGTATCATAAACTTACATTAAAAAGATGAATCTTTTTCTTGCATTTTCTATTTCTAAATATTTACCAGTTAATTTAAAACAGAAAATCATTCTATAAAGATCTTCCATATTAATTTATTTAAGGCATAACCTTTGGCCCATCTTCTGTACTGAATGTCAAATGACAGAATATTAGTACATATTTGGTATTTGTAATAGACAAGTTAAATAAAAACCAGTATAACTTGGAGATTGATTTGGTGAAGAAAATTCAAACAACCTTCAGCATAATTCTGTTTTCAATAATATTTTTAGCTTTTCTCTTCTACCAAAAGTTACCCTTTTTCCCATTTTAATTTTTAACTCAGTACTTTTAACTTAGGTGTCCAATCATATTTACTAATATGGTTGCAGTTCCTACTAGAAGCTTGATACCAAGTTAAATAAAAGTATTATGTGTTTGACAAAAAGCACAGTTATAACAACAAAACAATATTGCTTTTTCAAAGGGAAAATAGTCATTTATAGCTATAACAACATCTTGTGCTTAAAAGCTCAGAGAAATTCTAAGCATTTAAAATTTTTCTGTGGCTTTATGTAAAAGAAAGTTAATATCAAGATGATTGCTTTTTGAGGGCAATACTTATAAGCAATTAATTCTATGACTTCTAGAAATTGCTGAATATTTATAAAAATGTGCCAAAAACAATATTTAAGGCAACATTACAAGTACAATGTTTCAAGCTTCCAATTTACAAATGGAAAAGACAGTGCTGTTTAGTTAGTTACTAAACAAGACAGCAAGGGTCACCATTACCAATAAAAATTTAAAAGTTCTAAGACCTAGTAACTGGTTCATTACACTCACCCAGAAAATGATTTATCAATTTGGAACATCAGTAAAGAGATCGTGAGCATAAACAAAGTAATCCTAAAACAACATCAAGGCATAAGAAAATCTAGGGGCAACTGGCTCGTTATCAGCAATTAATGTAATACGACAGCTGTATCTGCTTGTTTCAAAGGCTCCTTGGTCATCATTTTAAAAAATCTATATTCGTATTATTTACTCAATACTTTTGAGAATACGGAAATCCATAAATTGTGCAACCTTCAAATGTGAAATTTTTCATTTAAAATCATACCCTGAAGCAAAACATATTAATGTCCTTTCACTAAATATACATTAAACTACAAACACGGATGTTTTTAAATTGTTCCTATTAAAAGTATAAGTTTGCTGAAATGATATTTAATCTACTAAAAAATCCCACTGAATCACCACAAACCTTTGTAGAGCTGCTTTCAGTTATCTTTGCAAGCTGCCAAAGGATTACATAGTGAGTACATTGCAATGCATGAATAACAATCTGAAAAAGAACCAAGAAAATACAGTTAAAATTTAAAAAGTCACAAGTCTTCTTTCTCAAAGTATATAACTCAGAAATAAATAAAAACCTGCTCAGGCATGTCTCCATTTTCAATTCCGGTTTTCAATAGTTTGTAATTACAAGCAAACAAATCCCACTTTGAAAGATCGTGGGCACTGTAAAAAAAAAAAAAAAAAAAGAATTAAGTTATATTAGCAGCCATAGCTTAACCAAGTTGTTTTGGACTTGAGTTTTAACAGAATGCTATTAATATAGCGAACTTTTAACAGGCACCCACAACAAAAAGTGCATTTTTTTTAAAGTATGTTAGTTGGTAATGTGTCATTCTCCAATTCAAAACATGACTCTGCCAAGTACGTTTTCCCCAAAAGCACAAGAAATCTAGCAAAGAATCTGATAACATTATAACCCCAAAACATGCAAATTGGTTTTGTCAGTTTTAAGAAATCAGAAACTTTAAGATTCTACTTACTTATGAAAAGCAGTGATTCTCTTTAATGTTGACAATACCTGGTATGCATCATCTTCATCAGGTTCTTCACCCTGCAAATATTAATTATACAATATTAAACATTAATAACCACCAAAGTGAAACACTTCAGGCTATCACATTGGTGATAGCACCTTGACAAAAAGAATAACCTAATAAAAACCACAATTAACTTTGTCATTCAATACCTAAATATGGCCAAATTTAAAGCAATATGGCTGGAGTAATGCATCAACAGTTATCATCACAGGAACATTATACTATACCCAAGAGAGAAAAAGTGAATGACATTCTCCCTTTTTCCTTTAAGCAACCCTGACACAAAACTATGAAGACACCTGCTCTTTTACAGTAATATATGCATTAGGACAATAAAAATATATATATTAGAGGACAAGCAAGAGATCATAAAAACACCTAAAGAACAAAAACTACATAAATATAATACAGCACTGAAAAGATATATCAGACCAATCACGTTTAATCTGGAAAAAAACCTCTGAGTAAGGACTAGATATGCTAGTCCTTTCTGGATATCAACTTTACAATTTAGAATAACAAGTTTTTGAAAATTTATGAGTCTTAATACATGAAACTTATAAAGTTTGTTAAATACTATCAACTTGGTGTATTGAACCCCGGGTCTCTCAAAAAGCACTTAGCTGTTTTTAAACTTCAATTTTTCTACAAAATAATTAAACCAAATTAACAAAACACTGCTTGATTTTAAATTAACTTGTCCTTATCACAATCATATCCAGCCAAGAGTAGAGCCATTAAAAATTTTAACTAAGAATGTGATCATTGTACATCAACATATTTGTAGAAATTGCCAAATAAGCAAAACTTATTAAACATAGAGAGACCGGGCAAAATGGCGTAAATGATAGAGGCTTTGTTCATCCCCTCTTGCGACCACACCAAAAGTGTGACAGAAACACGGAGCAAACAGCAAGTAGAGTCGCCTGGGGGTCTAAATGAACAGAAGCACTACAACTAGGGAGAGAAATAAAACATCAACCTGCAATGGTAGAAGGTAGGAGGGGGCGAAGACGTGAGGCTGCCTGGTCCTGAGCAGCAGCCGGCAGCTGCAGATGCCTCTTAAAGGGGCCGTGTCCGCGACTGGACTTTCGCGGTGACGGACTCACTCGCTGACCTTGGTTTCTGGCGTGGCCTCTTGAGGCAACTATAAGTACAGTATCTGTGGATTGCTTGCTGAATCTTAACAGGTGTCCCCATAAGAGACACGGCTGGGGCTAAACTTGGCCTGCAGCTGAACCCCTCTTAAGACTGTGCCGCTGCACACCTACTACACGAAGCCACACTAATAAGACTGGGAGACTTATTAGGAGCTTTGATTATTACACAGAAATAGCCACAGAAAGGCAGCCAAATTGGGAAGGCAAAGAAACAGAAGCCATATGAAAGAACAGAACATAGATCAAGGAAAAACGAAGTCAAGCAATCTAACAGATGCAGAATTCAAAACACTGGTTATAAAGATGCTCAATGAACTTAGGGAAAGAGTATATGAACTCAGTGAGAACTTTAACAGAGATTAAAAAAAACATAAAAATGGAAATGGAAATTATAAAAGGGTACCCATCAGATTTGGAGAACACATTATCTGAGATGAAAAGTATATTAGAGGGAATCAACAGAGTGGATAAAGAAGAGGATCGAACCACCAATATAGAGGATGGAGAAGCCAAAGACACTCAACCAGAATGATAAGAAAAAGAAGCCAAGACTATAATAATCATTTAAGGAGTCTATGGGACACAATTAAATATAAAAATATCTGTGCCATAGGAGTACCTGAAGGAAAAAAAGAAGTTGAAGAACTATTTGAAGAAATAATGATGGAAAACTTCCCTAACCTGGTAAAGGAAATGGACATACAACCCCAGGAAGCTCAGAGAATCCCAAAAATCAGAGATCCAAAGAAGCCCACACCAAGACACATCATCATTAAAATGCCAAAGGTTAAATACAAAGAGAGCATCTAATAGCAGCAAGAGAAAAGCAGTTAGTTAGTTACCTACAAGGGAGCACCCATAAGACTGGCAGATGATTTCTCAAAAGAAACTATGTAGGACAGAATGGCTTGGCACAAAATATTCAATGTGATGAAAACCCGGGATCTACAACCAATAATACTTTATCCAGCAAAGCTATCATTTAGAGTCAAAGGACAGATAAAGGGCTTCACAGACAAAAATAAGCTAAAGGAATTCATCGACACCGAACCAGTATTATAGGAAATGTGGGAGAGACTTCTTTAAGAAGTAAAAAGTGTATCAAAATCACAAATAAAGAATGGTAATAACTACATATTTATCAGCAAGTACCTCAAATGGAAAAAAATTAAGTGCACCAACCAAAAGAGGGTGGCTGAATGGATAAGACAATACTACATATGCCACCTACAAGAGACACACACACAGACTAAAAGGAAGAGGATGGAAAAAGGTACTGCCTCGATGGACCTAGAGGGTATTGCGCTGAATGAAGTCAGAGAGAAAGACAAATACCACATGATTTCACGTACAGGTAGAAGCTAAAGAATGAAATAAACAACAATAAAAACGGAGATAAACTCATAAATACAGAGAATATTTTGCGGGCTACTAGATGGGAGCGGGGTTGGGGGATGGTGAAAAAGGGCAAAGGGATTAAGAAGTACAAATGGATAGTTACAAAATAGTCATGGAGATATAAAATGTAGCATAAGGAAAATAGTCAATAATGTTGTAATAAATATGTAAGGGGGAAGAGGGGTACTAGATTTAGTGGGGTGATCACTTTGTGAATTATATAGATCTCTAATTACTATGCTGTACAACTGAAACTAATATATTATTGCATATCAACTATAATTGAAAAAACTCATTGAATTGTACAATGTAAATATAAGCAACTAACTATTATTGTTCAATAAAGCTGGAAAAAAGAAAAAAAACTTAGTAAGCATGGAATGTTACACACACAAAAAAATAACATGTTAAAAAAGTAATTCTTAAACAAGAAACCTGGAAATTACAAACTCCATATGATTTTTGCAGCATTAATGATAAAAATGATGTAGAAAAGCCTTTAGCATTTACGTATTAACTTGAGAATTATGAATTTTTATTTTATGCAAATCAATTAAATTGTTAAGGATATTTCCAGAAAAGATAAAAATCACAATAAAAATACAAGTGTATTTGAGTGCCATGCTTTAAGCCTATTTGGAAATACAACAGAAAAACACAGAAAACCCAAAAATTAACACTGACTGTAATAGCAGTTTCTCAAGACTTTAAAATATCAAAGACCATCACTGCCTTTCTTCACTAACACTGCCGAAATACTAAGAAATACCCTCCTTTTCTGAGGCTACATGACCACAGTCTAGCACTAATTTCTGTTTCATTAACACCCTGTTTCCTAACAGCCTCTTATTCAACTAAACCCTGGGAACTTCCCAGATCATTTCTTTAAAATAAAATTTTTTTAAAAAGGAAGATGTTAATTTTGTGTTCACCTTCCCCAAGTCACAAAGTTTTACCACCATCCTATGTTGGTGAAGTAATAGGAGCATGATGAATCACAGAACAAAAAATCTGAACATCTTTTCAATATACTGCTAGGAACTATCGCCAGGACTGGTGACTAATTCAGTTACTGAAGGGGAGTGGCCTAATTGACAAAATACTTGTAATATATACCTCTTGCAGAAAATCTTCAAGAAGCCGGTTAAATTTATCTGCCAACTCATCTATCAGCTGACTTCTTGAAATATCTACTCTGTTGAAGATTGTGAACTCTTCATTACAGAGTGCATGATAGGTTTTAGAACATGCTTCCAAAACATCTGTATCTGTGTGCTTCTCTACAATATTCCGGATCTGTCGTAATAAGGCATCCAAATGCTGCAAAATCAAAGTTTTTTTCCATTAAAACTAAGATATACATGGTAGGCATAAAACAACTACACCACCATGGTGAAAATATTCAAATAAAGTAACTCTACAACCAGTAGGACATACATTTTAAAGTACTTTTCTAGCCATGGTAAATAAATACACTAACCCACCCATACTTACTTTGTCAACGTTAACAGGATAACACCACCTATTTCACAGGGCTTTGGTGAGAATGTTAACACATTTGTAAAGAACTTACAATAGTTTCTGGGACACAGTAAAAGTATCCACTGGATATTAGCTACTTTTGTTTTGTAACTGCTATTGTCCAGTTACCCACCCCATTCTCCATAAATGACCAGTGACAGTCACATAATAGCTAGGAATGAGGGTATGGCTGTGGGATGAATCAAAAGGAAGTCTCATTAGTGCCATTCTCTAAATCTAACTTATCTAAAACATAGAAGGTATGTAAGGTATGTTTCCTTTCCCATTAGAAATTACAAAAAAACATTTCAAAAAATATAAACAATATGATGGGATGAACTAAACTAATAATTTTCCTTCAAGGTTTTTTTTCCCCCAAGGTTTTTTAATACACAGAAAACACCATACCTTTTCTAATCGTCCAGTGGTATATATTTCCAAATCAAAGTACTGAGGCAACTGCAACAGGTTTGTCACCTTTTCTGCATCTACAGAGTACTTCGAATTAAAAAAAAAAAACATGTCAAAAACATCACAGTAATGGTAAATAAATATTATGATAAAATTCTGTGTGGCATTTCCAAACCTGTAATTTCTTAGTAACATTCTGATACTGACACAAACTTACTTTAGCTAATAACTGAGGGAGGGCTACAGCAAAAAGTTCAGTGATTTTTGTCCTGTCATCCAACTGGGTCTTCTTCTCCTTTGCTGTCAGCACCTAAAGTAACACAATAAAGTAACTATGTATTTATTTATTAATACTGTTCCATGCTCAAGTTTAAGATATACAAAATAAGTAATAAAAGTACATTTTCAATGATGGATACAAACATTTTTACTATAAACTTGAAACCCAAAAGCGACAAAGAGAATAACTTGCATATAAGAAAATGCTACCACCTAAAATAACAACAACAGCAGCAAAAACCTGGGTAATTCTAGAGCCAAAATCAATACCCAATTACACTAACCAACTCTACCCTTTGGATGAAAGGAGATTCACTTAGAACAAGAAATATAGTTTAGGAGCTTATATAATAATGGGACTGAGCAGCATTTCATCCTACTTTAAGCTGTGGGCCATGATCAATGGGTTATGAAGTCAACATGTTACTACCAGCAATTAAAAAAAAATGAAAAAAGAAAAAAAGCCTAGAAAACAAGAAAATAGAAATGCATCACATACCATAAGTTTCAGTATTATGTGATCAAATGTTGTTTTAGTTACATACAAACACAAATACATAAATGTGTTTTAAGTCGCAATATAAAAAATGTATTTTTGTGCTTAATCAAAAAAGTTTAAAAGCCTGTGGAATTGTTGGTCTATGAGGCAAATACATGTGAACTTTGCAATACATAAAAAATTATCCTAGGAAATAGGAATTTCCCTATTTTAACAAATAATTATTTTTCATTTATTTTATTAAAAGAAAAAGAAAGCAAATCTATAAATAAACCAGAACAGACAAATGCACCACTCTAAAATGGTGCACTACATTCATTCTTGAAGGCAAGAACTGTCAATCACTGTATCTCCTGTAGTAACTAACAAGTATCTTGTGGAAAAACTCAAATTTCCCAAATTACTAATGCTTTAAAATTTACTTCTAACACATATTTCTAAGAAAAGATCATCTGAAAAATAAAATGTAAGGTTCAAAAATTTTAATTCTATGGTTACAAATAAGAATTTTATGAAAGACACTGAAAAAAAGAGGAATATAATTTAATACTGAAAATATATTGGCATACCCTTTTTCCTGTCCCTCTTCCCACAGGAGGATGACATTCAGCTGCTTGTCTAATGGTACAAAGCATTATTTCAATCAGAGCACTCTCTTGTCTATCCGTTAGTGCTGAAAAAATAATCAGAAAGAGTTAACCTATTTCTTTTCTCTGTATGCCATTTATAATTAGAACAGTTTATTCTGCCTGTGATAGAATCAGACTTATTATATAATGTACTGAAGAAAATCCCATTACTATTATCATAGAAAAGATCAAAACAAGTTAAACCTTCCTAAACATTACAAATCTGTACACTGCTGATCTACAATTTGATCAAGAAAGTATAAACACAGATACAAAGAAAATAAAACCAAGAACGTTGACAACTACATCTTTCTACATAGCATAACATTCATGTGTATGAAAACAAAATTATTCACAAGGTTTTCACACAGTTATTTTAATACTAAAAGATAAACAAATGGAATTAATAAAATCTATTTTCAAAACTGTCCAGACAACAAAAATGCCATAATTAAACATCCTTACCTTCTTCTCCACTAAGTGGCTCTTCCAACAACAAGCTATTCATACATTCCCAGTCTTTCAGCAGCTCAGTAGCACAGTCCCACATGCTATCCACAAGGTATGCTGCATGCTCATGCAACTAAAATTAAAAAAGAAAAATGTGTTCTTAGACAAATAGCATACTAGCCCTAACTCAAAAGAATGGAAGCTTTATGGGCACCATGTACAAACTCAAGCAGCAATCTGTTTTTTGAGGCCAGATGGAAGAAATGGCAGAGAAGAAACTGCCTTAGCTTGCGGTGTATACGTAAACTGTGTTAGGTAGTATCATTGAACATTTTTTTTTTTTAAGGCGAGGCAACCCTTGGTTGACTTCACAGATTGTAAGGACCTTGTCAGCTTACAATCCCTTATTCTTTTTTTTTTAACGCCTACAGCACCTGGTCTTCCTAGATGGTCTCCTATCCAAGTATAACTGGGCCCGATCCAGCTTAGCTTCCGAGATGAAATGGGATCGGACTTGTTCAGGGTAGCATGGCCGTAGACTCATGGAACATTTCTTACAATAATCACTAAATCATTAACATGAAAACACATGCATGCATTTTCAGTGCCTATTTGAAAATAGTATTACATGAGTTAACCACTCTCAATTATAAAACATACTACGAATTTACTTTAACTCAATGGTAGTGATGATGATTACTTAAAATAAAATACTTGTTTACTTATCAATTCAATATACGAGCAAATTATTTCTCTTCTTTCTGTGAAGCTTAAATAGCCCTTGAGTTTCCCAACTTATTATAGGGGTCAGCATTACCATGACACCAAAACTTGTCAAAAATGTTACAAATATTATGGAGAGATCAACATCCTACATGAACATAGAGGAAATATCTTCAAAAATTTGGCAGAAGTATAAAATGAACGTCAACTAACCTCACTTTCCAGGAAGAAAAACACCAGTGTCTTAACAAGGTTAGCATTTGGACCTTGTCGTCCCCTTCTTTTCATCATTCCATCCTCCTCTGGATCTCTACGACTGAAGAGCCTGTGATCAATGCAAAATATTTACTTTTAAAACAAAAAAACAATATTTCCTAATTTAAAAAACTGTCTGGATTCCATATTTAAGCACCTAACAATGAAGTAAATAGGATCTGGGTAGTTATGTCATTATTCAACATTATACTAAAGTAAATAACTACCATAAATCTTTTTCATTTTACAGTTGATGGTACTTACAAGCCTGCTTAAATTAACTTCAAGTTAATTTTACCGAGTTCTGAATTTTCTTTTTATAAACCTTACTGCATGTTATCCAACCATTTCCTTTCAAAAAAAGTATTACAATGACTAACCTACACCCATTTATGCATATAAAATCTATTATAAATATTCTTCTCTTTAAAACTGAACATGTTTTCCTTCTATTCTTCTTGCAAACTACCACTAAGACTGAACATAGTGGCCTCTTTCTATGGATATCATGGTTGTTTTTCTTATAAATAACAAAAGAGAACTATCGCTGGATAATAATGAATAGAAAACTGTAGTGTGAACATTTTATAGCATAGCTTTCTAAATAAGTGCTTCACACCAAATGGCAGTTTTGTTTTTTGTTTGTTTTGTTTTGTTTTGTTCGGAAGCTGACATCAGAGGAAAGAGTGAAAAATTAGGAAGAGGTCAATCTTAACATTACGATATAATCAGGTAGATTTCCAAGCATATCCAGTAAAAGACACCAGTACATTTCCCTTTACAGATTTAACTTAAATAAATCAAAGGAATTGGAGAAGGGAAATCGAAACTTTTAAAGGAAATAGTAAAATATGAAAGTTTTAATTTTACCTGTACTAAATTTTAAAAAAAAGTTATATATTTTAATATGAATTATAAAATGATGTTACTTTCATAAAAGTATACTTTAGAAAATAAATAACAAATATAGATTTACTTTTTGTAGAGAAATTCTCCAGCTGCCACTGCTACTGGCCGATGAGCTGAATAAACCAAATGATAGACATTTTCACAATCTTCTGCAGTAAGAACTTCTTCACTACTCCTAAAAAGAAGCAGTAGTTCTTTTCAGTAGTGTCATAATTTTAGGCATATTGAGTACAAAAATCTATGCTCATTTTCATTAATTTGTGTTAAGAAAAATAAAAAAGAAATTAACCTTCTATGATTATCATCTGTAAGTAAAAGCTTGCTCTACCAAAAGACCTGATTATTTTGTTAACATCTAAGAACAATGGGAGGCAAAATTAGAGTCAATTAAGTAAAGACACATGTGGTGAAAAGAAGTAATAATGTGACAAGGATAGTGAAGGGAAAGGAAAAAATAATAATATAAACTAATGTAGAAAATAAAATGGTGGCATGCTTAGAGTTAATAATCACAAAGAACACTTTGCATATATTTCATAGCAATAGTAAGAGGCAATATTGCAACAATAAAATATACTAACACCCAAGTTATCACACGGTGATGAAGAATACTTCATCCACCATGTACCTAATACCATGTAAGGCAATGGAAACAGATTTACTAATTAATTAAAATTTAAGCGCCAAAGACAGTCAATTACAACCTATCATTGGGAAAATCTTACTAAAATATAGTGCTCATTTCCTTGACCTTGTTAAAATAAAATAAACCTAACAAAATTTTCTTGGTAATAAATCAGTCATTATTAGGCCCATCAACCACAGTACCCCAGGGTAAACTTGGTTGGGTTCTTCCTTTGTGGACTCTGCATTCAGGGTCTTAGCCTCTGGCATCTCTTTTCTTCCTAATATGCTTTTACTCTATTGTGAGATAAACAATCTAGGGTTTTACCATGATACGCAATTTAAGAATCATAGGGCCACACCACCAGAAAGAGAAGCCTAGGTACATTAGATGGTTAGCTGAGGATATAAGACCTTTTTGGTTTTCTTCTGTGCTCAAGGTTTCAAAAGTCTAATGTCTAAGGAAATATTACTTTGAGAGAGAGAAATGAAACCAAAATGTTCAAATTCAAGTTTCAAAAGCATTTGATTTAAATTACTCTAAATATAATACTGGATCGTTTTGGGGAAAATCACTTGTTTACAATGAAAAGAACATTGAATCAAATCAGTTAAATTATAGTAAATGTGTAGTATTTCACTCATTTTAACTATTTGAGAAAAAATGTTCCATACAACTTTCAGTTATAAGTTATTTACATGACTGAAGCAACATAAATGGCTATGACCCTTCATAAAAATATCAGTGTCAAAAACAAGCAAAAAACACCTATTATGAAGGAAGGGAGAAGCTACAAACATATATATAGTGTACTATTATGTTCTATTTCAGGAATTTTTCAATATTTTAAATAATGTAAATATAGTATTTATAATTTCAAAATATGATTTAAAAATGTAAAAAATACAATCCTTAAGACTGCTCAAAATGCCACCATATAAGTGTATCATCAAAAAATGTTATCAGTCCATCCAGAGTGGCCTTGTTAATGACTACGATGTAGTCCATTTCGTATAAATGTGGATAACCACCACCAACATCTCAAAGTTATTAATTTTACTTTAATGAGATGAGCCATAAAAGGTGCTTATATATATCTTACATATTAATTCCTCCTCTATTGATAATCTTCTAGGCTATTACAAACAATGCTGTTAGAGAATTCGAGCGTTTTTAATTTTAAAGTTACTGCAAAATGTTTCTCCAGAGATTATACCAACTTTTTATAGTCCCCAAACACCGTATAAGGCCTGTTTCTGCAGTCTCAACAACACAGTATACTACCAGACATTTTTAGATCTCTATCAAACAACAGGCAAAAAATAGTCTCATTCTAATACAAATTTCGCTGAAGTGTGGCTAAACATCCTTTCCTTCTTTTCTTTATTCAATTTATTTGATTGTACTTAATTTTTCTTTTTTCACTTTTATTATTTCTTAAATTTAGTTATTTTGTTTTAAGTATACAGTACATTGGTTAGACAGTTACATAGATCATAAAATGATCCCAATTGCTCCCTCCCTCCCCTGACCTACGACCCACCCAATGTTATTAATGCTACCTGCATTCCCTATGCTGTGCTCCCCATCCCCATAACCATCCATCAGCTACTAATTTATACTTCTTTAACCCTTCACCCCATTCTCCTGGCCCCAGCCCCCAAACCCCTCCTGCCCTCTGTCCATCAACAAAGAGTCCAGTATATTTGTGAGTCTGTTTTTGATTAGTTTATGCTTTTTATTCTTTAGATTCCATGTGTAAGTGAAATCATATAGTGTTTATCTTTCCCTGACTTAAATACCTTCTAGATCAAAGTAATATTTTTTTCCATCCCCTTCCTTTTAGTCTGCATTTGTCTTTTAATATGAAATGAATCTCTTATAAGCAGCATATGTAGGGGTCTTGTTCCTTTATACATTCAGCCACTCTGTCTTTTGGTTGGAACACTTCATTCTTTTCCATTTAAGGTACTTATTGATAGGAACATAGTTGTTACCATTCTTTATTCCTGTTTTTGATACAGGAGGTACTTAAAAAAGTACCTCCAACGTTTCCTGTAATACTGGCTTGGTGGTGATAAATTCCTTTAGCTTATTTTTGTCTGGGAAGCTCTTTATCTGTCCTTCAACTCTAAATGATAGCTTTGCTGGATAAAGTATTCTTGGTTGTAGATCCTGGGTCTTCATACTGTTGAATATTTTTTGCCAAGCCCCTCTGTCCTGCAGTTTCTTATGAGAAATCAGCTGCTAATCTTATGGGTGCTCCCTTATAAGTAACTACTTGTTTTTCTCTTGCAGCTTTTAATATTCTTTCTTTGTATTTAACTTTGGTATTTTAATTATGATGTGTCTTAGTGTGAGCCTCTTTGGATCCCTGATTTTTGAAATTCTCTGAGCTTCCTAGAGTTCTTTGTCCATTTCCTTCACCAGGTTAGGGAAGTTTTCCATCATTATTTCTTCAACAGCTGTTCAACATCTTGATCTTCTTCAGTTATGCCAATCACATGATATTTGGACCCTTAATAGTGTCCCATATGCTCCTTAAATTATTTTTATAGTCTTAGCATCTTACCTCTTGCTGTTCTGTTTGCATGTCCTTCCTTGGCTTTCCTGTCTTTCAGATGAGGCATTTGATCCTTTTCTTTATTCATTTTTGTTTATTCCATTGAATATACTTCTCATCTCAGATAACGTGTTCTCCATTTCAGACTGGCTCCCTTTTATAATTTCCATTTTTAATGTTTTTTTATGAAGTTCTCAATGAATTTATCCACACTTTCCAAAAGTTCATTGAGCGTCTTTATAACCAGTGTTTTGAACTCTGCATCTGTTAGATTGCTTGACTTCATTATATCTGGATCTCTGTTCTGTTCATATGGTTTCTGCTTGTCTTTCCATTTCGGCTGCCTTTCTGTGTGTTTCTATGTACTAAGCAAAGCTCCTAAGGCTCCTGGTCTTATTAGCGTGGCTTTATTCAGTAGGTTTCCAGTGGCACATTCCTGAGAGGAGTTCAGCTGCAGGCCTAATTTAACCCAAGCCTCTGCCCCTTCGGGGTCACCTGATAAGATTCAACAAGCAGTCCACAGATGCTGTGCTTATAGTTGCCTCAAAAGGCCTCATCAGAAACTGAGGCCAGCTGCCTCCAGTGTGAGTCTAGGCGCTGCTCAGCAAGGAGCATCTGACTCACTTAAGATATACCTGAATATGGCTTTGGTGGGGCCACGAGTTGGGGGAGGTGGGGTTTCAGGGAATCCTCTGGGCAGAGCAACATCTCTTATCCAGTTTGATGATGTCTGGGCTCTGTGTCCCTGCACTGGGAGGGGGGAAGGGCTCAACAGGGAACAATGGATACCGCCAGCACTTCTGTACACAACGAGTCTTGCCTTGGCCCTCACTCCAACAATGTCTCCCTGTTAAGTCACTGGTACCCCCTGCATGCAGCCAAATCAGCACTAGTGCTCAGAGCGAGCAGGTCCATCATCGCGAAAATCTGCTCGCGGACACAGCCCCTTTAAGAGGCTGCTGCCGCTGCCGCTGCCACAGCCTCCTTCTCACTCAGTCGCTTGAAAACGGGCAGCCCCGCGTTCTCGCCCTGTTCTACCTTCTACCATTGCAGGATGATTTCTTATTTTTCTCCTTAGTTGTAGGGCTTGTTCACCTAAATCCCAGGCAATTCTTCCTTGCTCTTTGCTCCTTGTTTCCATCACAACTTTGATTTGGTTGCCAGATGAATGAACAGAACCTCTATCATCTACACCATTTCTTTCTTCCTCCCATCTTTTTCTTTTTATTCTTTCTTTTTTTTCATTTCATTCATTTCCTTGGCCAGTTGACAATTTGTCATATCTTTTCTTTTTTCTATTTTTTTAAATTTTCAATTACACTTGGCATACAATATTACATTATTTTCAGCTGTACAACATGGTTATTAGAGCTATATTATCTTACAGTAATCAGGCCGATAAAATTAGTACCCATCTGACATCATACACTGATTGACTATACAACATTATTGACTATAATCCTTATGTTATACTTTACATCTCCAGGACTATTTTGTAACTACCAATCTGTACTCCTTAACCACTTCCTCTTTGTCAAGCTCCTCCCCTATGTCAACCATCAAAATGTTCTCTATATCTGAGTTTTTGTTTTGTTTTATTCTTTACATCCACATGTAAGTGAATTACCATTCATCTTTTGTCTGAATTATTCCACTCAGCACAATACCCTCTAGGCCCAACCATGTTGTTGCAGACAGCAAGCAAGATTTCATTCTTTTAAAAATTTTTATGGCTGAGTAATAATAGTCCATTGAATAAATGTATACCACCTCTTCATTATCCATTCATCCACGGATGGACATCCAGGTTGCCTCCATATCATGGCTATTGTAAATAATGCTGCAATGAATGTATGAATGCATGTGACTTTTCAAATTAATGTTTTGGGTTTCTTCAGATAAATACCCAGAAGTGGGATTACTGGATACTTCTCTGTCTCCTGTTATATATAGCCTTTGTTTCAGTCTATTTTGTCTGGTATAAGTATTGCTGCCCCCAGTTTTGTCTGTCTCCATTTGCATGAAATATCTTTTTCCCTCACTTTACTTTCAGTGTGTCTTTTCATCTGAAGTGAGTCTCTTGCAGGCAACATATGTAGGGGTCTTATTTTCTTATCCAACAGCCACCCTATCTTTTGACTGGAGCATTTAATCCATTTACATTTAAAGTAATTGTTGATAGATATGTAGTTATTTCCATTTTATTATTCATATTTTTGATCTTTTTCTTCATAAAGAAGTCCCTCTAACATTTCTTGTAATACTGGTTTGTTGAAGAACTTCTTTAGCTTTTTCTTGACTGAGCAGCTCTTTATCTGTCCTTCGATTCTAAATGATAACGTCGCTGGGCAATCTTGGTTGTAGGATCCTTGCTTTTCATCACTTTGAATATTCTGCGCCAATCTCTTCTGGCCTGCAAAGTTTCAGTGGAGAAATCGGCTGACAGTCTTATGGGAGCTCCCTTGTAGGTAACTAACTGCTTTTCTCTTGCTCCTTTTAAGATCCTCTCTTTGTCTTTAAACCTTTGGCATTTTAATTATAATGTGTCTGTGTGGGCCTGTTTGGGTTCATCTTGTTTGGGACTCTGTACTTCCTGGGCTTGTATTGTATGTCTATTTCCTTCACCAGGTTAGGGAAGTTTTTCATCATTATTTCTTCAAATAGGTTTTCAATTCCTTGTTCTCCCTCTCCACTCTCCCTCTCGTCTCCTTCTGGTATCCCTATGATGCAAATGTTGGTACGCTTGACATCCCAGAGGTCCCTTAAACCACCCTCATTTTTTTTAATTCTTTTTTCTTGTTGCTGTTCCGATTGAATGTTTTCTGCTACCTTATCTTCTAAAGTCGCTGATTCGGTCCTCTGCTTCGTGTAATCTACTGTTGATTCTTTCTAATGTATTCATTTCAGTTATTGTTTTCTTTATTCTGACTGGCTTTTTGTTTTCTGTCTCCGTTTTTGTTTTCTATATCACTTTATTAAAAGCTCCCACTGAGTTCATCTACTCTTCCACTAAGTTTATCGGCATCCTTACTGCCAGTGTTCTGAACTCTGTATCTGGTAGACTGCTTATCTTCACTTTGTTGAGTTCTTTTTCTGGAGTTTTGTTCTATTTTTTCATTTGGGACGTGTTTCTTTGTCTCCCCATTTTGGTAGTCTCCCTGTATTTGTTTCTATGTATTAGGTAGGGCTCCTAAGTCTCCCAGTCTTATGAGAGTGGCCTTACATAGTAGGTGTCCTGTGGGGCCCAGTGGCACAGTCTTCCTTGGTCACCTGACCCAGGTGCTCCAGGTATGTCCCTTGTATGGGTTGTGTGTGCCCTCCTGTTGTACTTGAGCCTTGGTTGCTACTGGCACATCAATGGGAGGGATTGACCCTCACGCTGATTGGTTGTGAAGGGCTGACCCTACGGAGCAGGATTTGCTTTAGCAGGCTCTGGTGCCCGCCCAGTCTGCCTTTTGGGTGTGTTGTCCTCAGACGCCACCCCGGGTGGTGCTCCTGCTCGGTCAGAAGCCAGCCAACAGGTGTGAGGGGCCCCACTAAAGGCCAAGTTCAACCATAGCCTGTGCCCTACCCGGGGCCACCTAGCAAGAGTCACCAAATGATCCACAGATGGACATCACCCGTGCTGTGCTTCCAGGAGCCTCAAGAGACCAAACTGCGAACCGAGGCCGGCTGCCCCTAGAGCCGGGCTTGGGGCTGCTCAGCAACAGGTACAGGATATGCCAAGGCCAGATGCGGCTTGTTTGGGTTTTGTGAATCTTTGAGACACTTTAGGAAAGTCCGCTGCATGAGCCAAGACAGGCCACTTACATAGAAAAGCCACCGGACGCAGCTTGGGTGGGCCCGCAAGTGGGGTGGGACAGGGGCTCAGGGAATCACCAGTCTGTGTGCTGGAGAGGGGGAAAGACTCAACAAAGGAGCAATGGATTCTGCCGGCACCTCTCTCTGGGGGCCGCGGGGGAAATGCCCCTCCAGCCCTCACCCTGAAGTCAGACAACCCAGTTCTTCTCTGTATGCCCCTGGCGCTTTTCGAGCAGCTGCCATGTGCTGGAACTCAGAGCAAGTCAGTCAGTCCGTGCGTCGGTCCACGCGTGGGCTCCTTAAGAGGAATCCAGTGGCCCTTTGTCTCACTCAGCCACAATTTCCACTGGTATTCACAGCCAGAAGATGTGGCGACTTCTCTTCCTGGCACTGGAACCCTGGGCTGGCAAGCTCCATGTGGGGCCGGGACCTCTCGCTCCTCTGGAGGGAACTTCACAACTGAGATATCCCTCCCGATTCACAATTACCACATGCGGGTAGTAGGACCAGCCTGTTTGGTGTCTCCGCCCCTCCTACCAGTCTCGAGGTGCCTCTTCTGTATGTCCCTAGATGTTCATCTGTTCAGCTAGACCTCAGTTGACTCTTGATGTTTTTCCGTAGTTTAGTTCTAATTTTGATGTGTTTGTGAGATGAGGCAAGCACAGTTTTTACCTTCACCACCATCCTGACTGAAAACCCTAAACACCTTTTAATAAACTGTAATTTTCATTTTCTTTTCCGTCAATGATTTGGTTACTAACATTTGATTATTTTCTGCTCTTATTGATTTATTGAAAGTGACTTCTATGCTACAAATATTTTGCCCTGTTCTTCATTTTATAAGTTTATGGCATTTTATACAGTACATATTTTTAGTTTTTTTATGTAGGTAATTCAGTGATTTTTTTATGTCTAGATTTTGTATTGCTCTGAAAGATTTACTCGGTCATTTTATATAAAATTTTAATCTTCCCCAAGTTTTCATCTAGTACTGTAATGGTTTCATTTAATTGCATTTAAACAGTTCATCCATTTGGAAATTTTTTTTAATAAGAAATTAGGAATCCAATTTAATTTTCCCCCAAATAGAACCCAGATGTCACAGAATCGTTTATTGTCTGATAGGAAATACCACCCTCACCTTCATACTAGGTTCCTGGATGTATCTGCATTTGTGTCTACAGTATTCTTTATTCTGTGCCACCGATCTCTGACTATTCATGCACCAGTATCAAAATTTAATAATCTACTATGGCTTGCATTATGACTTAAGATCATACTAAGTAGTCATCTCTCATTAGTTTTCATCAGAATTTCACTAGATACTCTTACACAATGAATATTTCATATTAGTGTCATAATTAGAATGCAATGATTAAAAAGAGATCCTTTTGTGATTATTATTTAGATGGTGTTAACAACATCAGTGTTCACTGACAGATGAATGGATTAATAAAATGTAGTGTAAACATACAATGGAATATTACTGAGCCTCAAAAAAGGAATGAAACTCTGATACATGTTACAACATGGACAGGCTCTAAAAATATTATGCTAAGTGAAATAAACCAGATACAAAATTACAAATTTGCATGATTCCACATACATGTGGTACTTAAAACAGTCAAATGCATAGAGATAGGAAGTAGAACAGTGGTCACCAAAGCCTGGAGGGGTGGGAGGAATGAGGAGTTAATGTTTAATGAGTACACAGTTTCAGTATGGGATGATAAGAGTTCTAGAGATAGATAATGGTGATGACTGAACAACAATGTGAATGATGTACATTTTGTCACTAAATTGTAGACTTAAATAGGTTTAAAATGGTAAATTATGTTATATATATATATAAACACGTTTTTTAAAAGGGAAAAAAGAATTGTATCACTATTATCTTAACATGAGAGAATATGTTTAAATTCAGACTGTTTACAGGTAAGTTTCAGTAAATACTAATTTCTAAAAGTGTGACAAAATATAAGCACACTTAAATATACTCGTGTTTAACTATTTCAAGAGCAATGAAGACACTAAAATGCAAAGGAAACTGACCAAGAAAATGGGAACACATGAATTCCTAGCTCGGAATTTTCTAGTTCAATGGTTTCCTCTTCCTATTTTCTCAACTTTACACAAGAAAACTAAACTTGTAAAACCTCATGACTTAAAGTTATTAAAATTCAGAGCTAGATAAATTTAAACTAAGTACTCTAATGTATTATTTAGATATCTGGACATTAGGAATATACAATAAGTACATACTTACTGTAAAACAAGAGTGAGTAATTTTATTGCTTGTACTGCAACATCATATTCTTTGTCAAGGGTCATAGACACAATTCTATCCTAAGGACAAAAAAATAAAGATATTTTTAAAGGAAAAGAGAAAAATACTTTCAAATTAATATGTAATTTTTAAATACTTAAAGTAACACTAACCTTGAACCGACTGGTGAAAAGCTCCAGTTTGGAATTAAGCTCTTTGTTATAATAAAGCCCTTGTAGAGCAGTGAGACATTTGAGTCTTACTTCACCTTGCTAAATGAAACAAGAAGAGAAAATGCATTAAAATTTCACATATTTTCAATGTGAATATTCAAGATATATACAATAGTTCCTACTTTAAAATTTCAAATATGTTCTATATAATAACATTTCTTCTGAAACTTATCTTTGACAATACAAAAATAGGAATCGATACATACATTTAAAACTAAATACCTTTGGAGTTACTATTTCTGTAGGTCAAATGAAAAATTTTTGAAAATTTTTTCAGAGAAATACTATTGTAAAAGATGACAGTAGCATATTTCACAGTAAGTTTACCTTTACAAAACTACTATTTATAAGGGATATATACAAAGAACTTCAAGGCCAGTGAAGAGGCAACCTCAGAGAAAGGCAGATTAATAAAAAAATAAAAATAAAAAATAAAAAAGGTCAGAGACCAAGTTGTAACTTACAATCTAACACACATTTGTCAAAAGAGGAATTTAAAAAATACAGCATTCATATACCAACTAAGTAAGGACTCTTCTTACTGCTCTAAGAAATGTCTCACCACCACCTATATGATCCTAATATTTCAGTACAAAAAATAGTTCAAGACTGAAAGCTAAAACAATGGCCAACATTCAAAAATCTACAAGACTTTATGTGATAGAGACGACGTTTTCATGGAGCAGATAGAACAGAATGAAGGAGAGAGACCTATAGGAATGTGGTTCCAGGTGTACCTACATGCAGATAATTTTATGAATGAGAGTTGCAGATAGCTATGCCGCCTATGTGTAGACAAACTATCTGTAGGGCATACCTTACCTTATCATGCATAGTCCAACCAACATATTTTAAATAACTGTCATTAAGAAAGGCATCACTATACATTTTCATCCAAATGCCAATTTCTTCAATACAAATAGCTCGGATTTCAGCTATTGCATCACTGAATGGAGGAAGGAAAAAATTATGCATATTAGTGCCACTATACCATATAACTTGTGGTTTATTCAAAAGATGCCAAATAATTCAAACCTATGATGAATATACCACAATCCTAAGTATTACTGGGGATTTAAAAGTAGAACTGAAGCATGGCCTCTGAATGCCAAAAGTTTACAGTCTAGTTGTCAAAGCATAATTATCACCACATAAATATTTAAAAATAAATAAAACTACCAACAAAATCCAATCTCCACCTTTTACACCATGCCATATCCCAGCCTTAGCTCGCACCTGCTGGGCATGGTATGTTTAGAAGACAGCATGCACACTAGTCTGGTTAGAGAATAATTTTCCAGGTGAGAATTAATTACACATAACAATGAGGCCAAGCTCAGTTTGTATTCGAATGTAAGACTAAATTATTTTTAATTCTTCCTGTAGGTACTGGTGAGTCACTGAAGGCTTTTGTGCAGAGAAATAATGCAATGAAAAAAACATTTTAAGGAGACTTCAAAAATCTCTAGGCAGGAGAATGATAAAGGAATAGACTAAGGTAATGACACAGAAATAAAAAGGTAAGAATGGACAAAGGGACATTACAAAGTGTTAACCTGACTCAGTAACTGCCACGTTGAGGAAATGAGGGAGAAGTTGAATAAGAATGCCACCAACATTTAAAGAATAGGTTAAAGCAGAAATGGTGGTAAGATTATCTATTTCTTTCCTCTATTCTTTCAAAATAGCAAAAGAAAATGTCTCACATCTATCCAAATTTTCTCACTGATATTCAAATGGAAGAGAGTTAGGAGTCAGCATGTATAGTGTCTTCCAATATAATACATTCCCCAAAAGTAATGAAATATTTTATACCCTGACTCCTAATAATAGCAGTAGCCTCCATTTGCTGGGCAGCTACAAGTCAAGAACAACACTACACAACTTTTCAGATGGAAAACATCAAGTTCAAAGTAGTTAAATAACTTGTCTTGAGTGTCTCAATCAGTGGAAGACATAGATTCTAACAATGATCTTACTTCAATATTCTTTCCACTAACTTATACTGCCTAAGCCACTTCCAAACTTGAATAGATAAGAATTACGAAGGAAAAAAAATGTCCTTAATTACCGGTATCTATGTACAAACACTCCCTTCCGTTTTGCTTTTCTCATATTTTCTATTTCATCTTGATTTTCTTGAAGCTGGAAGAAAAAAAAACACATAATATCTTTTCAATTGTAATGAAGACAACCAAAAGAACATCTCAAAGTTCTTACAAGTACAAATGCAGGTTTCTCCAAGTATTTTGGTGGTTACATCTAATTTTTAATTCCACTAGACAACAGTAACCACACAGAAAAAGTGACAGGTGTTATGTATCAGGTAACTAATGTCCCTTGATACCTGGAATATTTGACTTGGCTTTTAATATTTGACTGGTAGATTAATTTCTTTGAATGCTCACAAATTTCCATTGTATAAGGGTACGTAAAGAAATCTGGTAAGTAGTGTATTATAATACAGATTACTATGTAACATTTATGTTCATATCAAAAAGCATAATTATTTTAGTCTTTATCTTCCGAAAAAGAAGAGTTGTATTAACTAGTGCCTGCTCAAAAAACAAAAGGGATTAGAGTAAAATAACGGTAAAAAATATGTCTCCCTGAAAATTCTTTTGAGGAAAACAAGGCTCGCCTGAAATAATCAAGTTAACATTTCGAATCTTGGTTGACTAATGTACTCTAATATATTTTCAATTCAGAACTCGTGTTCGAAAACTATTTCAGAGCTTTGGAGTTAAGAGGAAAATCTTTCACAATCTAAGCATCAATTAGCTTTTAGATTACATTACATGCTTTGTAAAACGTTTATTTTTCTTTACATGAATATGATCTTGCCTTTCCAAATAATGCTAACAAGAACATGCACTTTTTATGTTCATTAGCACAGGTAAATAGTTGAAGGTACAGGTGGTTTTTCAACATGTGTAAAAACTTAACCCTAACCTAGAAGTATTATTTTATTTGTATAGGAACTTTAATCTCAAAATCCTTTACCCTATAGATCCACTCATTCTGTGTTCTCAATCTTAAATGTATGTCCAAGAATTAGGCCATAATTTCAAGGACTAAGACATGCATTATGTTCACCTAATAAATCATTTGATGAAATTTATTAACTACATTAAAGGACAAGTCAATTCTTTATTTCAAATTACATAAAAACAATGAGGTATTTAGGCATTGGAGAAACATGGGCAAGATTTTTCTGGCTTTTCTTGAGTCGAGGCATTTTTAAAAGTTATTGACTCTCTCAGAAATAACTAAAACCTAAAGCTACCCGCCCCTCCCCCGCAACCAATGTCAAAATCAAGTAATTAATTTATGGATTATCATGGCAAACATTAATTACTAATTACTAATATTTTTGAAACATCGGACTTTGCCTATTAGAAATAAAAATTAGCACCCCCAATATAAGATAGCAAAATATTATATCATCAATGAAGGAGAAATTTAAGTCACAAATACAAAATCAAAAGATTTTATTTACTATTAGCATGAGGCTGAAAAAATATTTTCTTCATTCAAAGTTGAATTTAGTGGTCAGTCATTAACATTAACCAAGTGCCTCTACACTAAGCACACAAAAAAGCCACCAACTGAGACACCATAAATGGCTTAAAGTTGTTTTTCAAAGTGATTTCACATAAGTGAAACCTTATTTTTTCCTAACAAGCTGAAGGAGGAAGTTAAGAGAGATATATTCACATTAGAGATGAATAACACTAAGGCTTAAAACCACTTGTCAGACTTGCCTAGGACTCCTTACTTAAAAGCCTTGAACTTTTAATCCAAGTCCATACAGAAAAAAAAAATATGCAAAAGGTCCTGTTTGCATGAATAATCAACAAAACTAAGTGAGACATATAAATACCTGAAATATTTTGTTTAAATTAAAATCTTTTGAAAAATTTTAAATGATAAACTAGCAAAGTTATATCATAATTAATGGTGACCAAGTTAGTCACATATTAATAGCTTAAATGGTGGATACTTAAGTTTACCTCTTTCCGCTTTTGCAGTAGCAGTTCTAGCCTCTCACTGGCTCGTTTTCCAATCATTTTATTCCGTTCTGCCTCATACTGTCTTTGTGTATTATCCATATTAATGCTAAGATTTAGTGCCACATTCACTAAAGCTGTCATCAACTTCATAGCTATTTTTAAAGGGAAAAATGTTGACATTAGTCTCACAGATGCAAAATTTTACAATTTAAGATCAAGAGAAATTAAAAACGAAATGATCTGTTCTGCTTCTAACAGAAAAGATACAGCTGCTACAAATGACAACAATAATAAAACAACAGCTAATATGTATTAAATACTTATTGAACGTCAGTCAGTTACCTATATTACATGCTTTTCACAGATTATTTCCTAATCCTCACAAGAGCTCTCAAAATTAAGTACTATTATCCTCATTTCATTCATGAGGAAACAAACTCTGGGAGATCAAGAAATCTGCCTCAGATTACGCAGTTCATATAAGTAGTTAAACCAGGATTTAAAACTAGGTAATCTGTCTCTAGACTATGCTCAAATCCCATATTCTATATGTCCCCTACAATGACCTTTTCCAGAAATCATGATTCACCTTCTAAGTAAACTGTGGCTCATACAGCAGTCATTTAACTATTTCAGTAACCAAAGGGAGAGGTAGCTTAAGTGCTTTGTATCAAAAGTGTATAAAAATGCTGGTGAATTTTATCAGTATTTGATTTCCTTTAATTCTACTCTATTACATATCATCACAAAGACAATGGTGAAATTATGAAGAACAGATCTAGATGAAAAGTTGTAAGTACAAAGAGTAAAGTATCACTCAATAAAGTGGTTTTTTTAAAATCAGACTTCCTCCAGATTCCCATAACTTCTGTTACTGAATTATTGCTTCTGAAACAAGACTCACTGCCTGTTATTTAAAACTTACTAAAAGAAATATCTGACGATTTTATGCTTTCTTTAGCTCACTCGACTATTCTCAGACCTTTTTCATTCCATGACAGATCAACACAAAACTAAATCTTAATTTGTGGCTACTGGCTCTCTTTAAAACAGAGTCCCATAATTTTCTGCTCTGAACTATTCAACACTTTCAGCAAACCAGTTTGTCATTCTGATCTAAAATTATTCACCTTCTACCATCATACTTGTTTTAATTTACTTTAGCCATCAAATTCTTAACATTAAATACCACCTAAGTTCATAGAGCAAGATCACATTCATTTTTTGTGACTTTGAATCTAAAAACAAAAACCTACAGGGGGATTATCTGAGTTTTATTTTTTAAAATGGAGGACTTATCAGAAATATATCTAGCCGTAGTTTTAATTCTTTGGGAAAATACTCTAAAGGGAAAAAAAAAAATCCCCACACTTAGAAAACAAAAAATTTTGTATATACCAAAATATTCTATCATTAAGGCTTAAAATATTATAGTAAAAATTAGCACCTAATTTATTCAAACTCAAATCAAAAAGCACATATTCAATAACAGTACAATTTTACCTTGAGCGCAAATGAGAAGTCAAAAGATTTTATCAACATCAACACCAAAATTCACTGTTCTAGAATTAACCGTGTGAGACTTAAAAATGTAACTCGTTTCATTAAAATTTAAAGATCAAAGAATTTGACTCAGCCTCAAGTTACTAAGAAACGTAAGAAAAATCAACTTTTTGTGATGTGGTTAAACAGTAAACATCATCCTGAAGGGACCATCATACCATGAGGGAGACTATCCATACCAGTGATAAAATAAGGGTCATTAAGACTACATATCCAAAATGACTGATAGTCTCCCTAGATTTGCTGTCAATATCCTCCCTGATAAAACATCTCATCTTTTAAGAACTCAATACATTCCTATCCACCTCTTTTCCCTTTCTGTGGCATAATAATCAAGTATGTTTACTATAAGAAAATCATTATATACTAACTGTAATATGCCTTCACAGAATCAAAATTTGAAAATATCATCCTATTCCCACAAATTCATGGGAGTTGGAGGATTGGTGAGTGTCCTCCTAGTGGTAACTTTATAAACAACATTAATTTATGACACTTATTTCATTTCTTTTAATGGAAATTGTTTTCATCTCTAACTGTAGGAAATACACACAAAAAAATATTTCTAAATACTGACCTGCCAGGGTGCTTGTATGTCGAAATGCTCTGACTTGTGAGTCAGACAATCCTGTAAGAAGTGAAATGACCGTATCCATCATATATTCATCATATATGATACTATACTGACACTGCCGCACTAATACGCCAATGAATTCACAAAAACTGGATTTGAACTTCTTCCACTGAGGACCGGCCATGGTAAGTGGATAATCTCCACTATCCTAAAACAAAAAATATAAATGGCAATTTTATTTAAAATATATAACAATAAAATCTAACTTGTTTTTGAAATATCCTAAGCAGAAGCTGAAATGACTCCTTTATCTCACCTTTATTCTCCAATAAAATCCTGAAAGTACGCAGAACAATATGCAAAGGTAGAGGTACCTTTGATCACCTCTGCTTTTATTTAAGACCAAAATGGATATTCTGAATTCACATTAACCAATGCAAATATATGCCAATTACTCTGGTTAAAAATAAATAGCCTCTCCCATCAAACCAAAACATTAGTCTGATAAGCAAAATATACTTATTAAGTTTCTTTAAAACAAAAGCAAAGTTATATTTTCAAATGAATTCAAAATGATGAAATCATATTCTGAGACAGTATAATAGATTGGTGTATGATATATAAATAATCAAAAGATTACAATGTATGTCTTCATTAGTTTCAGGACATCAACTAGTCAACAGATAATTTTAAAAAGAAATGGAAATGTAGCTAATATTGCCTGGAAATATTGATACTCGAGTACTCTTCTATATAAGTGGGGTATTCTTCAACATAGTTACATTGAGATTCTCCATTAATAATCAAAAACAAACAAGTCCTTAAAAATAAGAGACCAATACTACAGACAACTTCTAAAAGTAAGAGTTTCTAACAAGAGTATCCTAGAGACTTAAGATCACTTTATCAGTACAGGTTAGTAAATTTTTTAACAATTTAATTTTGTCATTAGAACAATGTTTTTTATTTTAAGCTGTGCCATATATAAGTAGAACTATTTCTCATCTGAGAATAAGGTCCTAATACTCCACGAAAAGGTTTTCTTTCAAATTTTCTGATTGACTCATTTAGTGACTGACTATATTGAAATGTATCATCTCAATTGTTAGTGACTTGGTTTTCTGATTATTTTCAAACTATATTTCAGGATTCTTATCTCAAATAGCTGTTTCCTTTTAGTAAGAAGGTTCTCACTAAAACATTTAATATTAAAAGGTTAAAATACTACCATTACTCATAATTACTTCAACTACTTGGAGACTGAGAAATAGCACTCAGTGATCATCAAAGCCATTTTAACAATTTTTGTCTATCTTTTAGAATAGCTGTCTCCAACCTTTTTGGCACCAGGGACCGGTACTCCTATGAGAATCTAATGCCTGATAATGTGAGGTAGAGCTAAGGCAGTGATGCTAGTGCTAAAGAGCAGCTGTAAATACAGATGGAAACTTCGCTCACTCTCCCCGCTGCTCACCTCCTGCTGGGCGGCCCAGTTCCTAACAGGCCACTGACCAGTACTGGTCCGTGGCCCAGGGATTAGGGACCCCTGTTTTAAGATGATAACTGAAAGCCCCTTCAGAGTAAGCAAGAAAAAGATGATCAAATTAAACTAAAATGAGACAAGGCTTTCTACTTGAAAATTCACAGTGAAAAGTTTTGAAGAATAAAACGAATGGTGTTGGAATACACCTGTGAACAAAACAAAGAAAAATCCCTGTCCTGAAGCAGCTTACATTACAGTAAATCTAAGTATATCTTTATTGGTAATAATACTTCGAAGACATCACTTGATAAAAGATCAACTCACATCTAAGCTATTTTTTTTTGTATTGTTTTACTACTCATATTGGAAACAAAGATCTTAAACAATGAAATTCTGTGTGTGTGTGTGCGCGCGCACGCGCGCACGCACGCCAACATGTATTCCTTTGCCTGAGCTACCTGGTTCCCCAAATATTGACCAAATCTTCCTTTTACCATATTCTAAAATGTTCTTAGCCTCTAAGCTTTGTTCTTCCTTGAAATTTTATTTATTTATTTTTTTGACAATAATAATAGCTACCATCTTTTAAGTTCTTATTATGTGCCAGGCATTATAAAATGCTAAGGAATTTTTCAAACATTACTAAATTAACAGTCTTATAAGTGTTATTAGCCCTATTTTACAGATGATGGAACTGATAAGACAACTTGCCCATGGTCACATAGCCATCATTTGATTGAATCTGATGCCAAAGCCCTTAACCACAACATGAATACTCAGAATTTAAGAATACTTTCAAAAGTAAATCAAGATCAACATGCATAAAATTATCAAAATATTTAGGGTAATGTTACCTCATCAAACTCTTCAGTCATTTTTCGAATTATTTCAGAGTTCTGCATATGTCTAAACATTTCTGCTGTGACAACTCCTGAAATTTGCAAGTGTTATAAAGTTAATTTATGGTAAAATAAAAATAAAGAGAACTTCTAAGTCAGTCTCTGATACTTAAAAGTCTACAGTAACACAATAAGGCGTACTTGATTTGATCTTTACCATGATACTCAACCCTAAAAAGCATAAATCCCAATCTCAATGTGCACAAGAAAACAGCTCCACACTGACATCTTTTTTCCTAGCACAATGAGCCTTTGCCATTTCTACCTGACTTACTTTACTCATGTCTATAATTGTATACTGCCTTAGTCTCTTTAATATAAAACATGTCATCAAGATGAGGCAGTATCCAGGGTAACATTTAAAACCTTGAGGATGAATCTGAAGATAAGGGAAAGTGTAATAGGCAGTTTACTTTAATCGGATTTCTTTATTAAGCACTACTAGATATAAGGCAACTACATCCCATCATCCTCTAAAAGACTTTTAAATAAACATAAGTTGTAGTTCCTGCCCATCCAGAAGTCTATAATCTAGATGGAAATTTAAATAAAGAATAACACAAAAAAGAAAGGAAGGGAAAAATAAAATATTAAAGGTGGTATGTAATAAGTGTCCTAATGAGTGACAATGCCAAGGCAGGCTATAGCTCAAACCCAAAAAAAAAAAAAAAAAAAAGATTAGCATAAGTCAGGTGTTTCACAGAGAAGGTATTTGATAAGAACATTTAGAATTTTAAAGGAGGGTGGGAGAGGAGAAAGGCACATTACAAGCAGCAATAAAAATTAGCCAGGTAGAAATCAAATATCGGAAAGGAATTTATAGGAAAAAATTATAAGAAACAGACAATTCAGGGAGATCTACATGAATTTCTCACTGGTGGAGTGTCAGATTTAAAAAAAAAAAAACAAATGTAAAAAATGGATTTTCAAAATCACATTTCTATTGCTGGATTATTTATTCCTTGCTAGTCTTATCACTAGGAATACTAAAAATATAGTAATATCTAAAAGAAGAATGTCTTAGCACAGAAAGATGAGATTATAAAAACTAGATATAATAGATTTATTTCAATTGGCCAAGCTATATTTTTTATATTCATGTACTTGTGTGTGTATATATAAATTTAAAAACAATAATGCATCATGCTCTTTCCAAACCCAAACCTGAAAAGAAAAAGTAATGCTTGAGCTTCTTCTCTGTAGACATGCAACTTAAGACTTCCCAGTAGCATGACAAAGCCAATACGATAGACCAGGAAACTAACGCTGATCGAGCCTACTATGCATGCCAGCTACTTCACATATGTTTAGCCTTGGTAACAAGCCTGTGAGACAGATACTATATAATCCCAGCTTTACAGATAAAGAAGTTACGGCTAAGGCAAAAAGAAGTTAAATAATTTGTCTGACATTATTCATCTACATCATGCTGCCCATCCCCGGATGCAATCAATTTCTAGCGCTGTAGAAGAGTCCTTACTTAACACAACATTAAAGAATGAAATAATTGTTTTAAAGTATTAACAAATTAGGAAGAAATCACCACTTCCTTGGCTAAAGAAGTGCATTCTCAAGTAACACTTTGAAAGGTTTTTTATTTTAATTTAGAGTCATGGATATATCTTCAGAATTTCCCATACTTTATATACTCAGGTGTTGTAAACTTGGCTGTGCTAGAGAACAAGTAAATCAACTCCTGAAACAATTTCTATTAAATATTTATATACAGTCTATGGCCATGCCAACCTGAACGTGCCCGATCCCGTCTAATCTCGGAAGCTAAGCAGGGTTGGGCCTGATTAGTACTTGGATGAGAGATCACCTAGGAATACCAGGTGGTGGAGGTGTTAAAAAAATAAAAAAATAAAAAAATTATAAACAAATAAATATCAAAGCAAACATACTGTATACATTTTGATATAGTCTATGAGATGAGAGGAAGAACTTGAGAAATGGGACTAACAGCCAAAACCCAAAAAATAAGCAGAAAAGTAGCTGTTGCAAACTCCATGCACATAACTCCTGAGGCAGGTGTCAAGGCGCCATTAGGACATCAGGCCAGAGGTTACTGCCTGAAAAGTGTGGGGGACATGAAGTGAGACTGCTAAAAACTGGTAAACTAAAAAGTGAGAGCTGACCAAGAAAGAAAAGGGGAGGGGGGACACTGACCACAGACTCCCCAACCACAGAGCAATCTGGAGCCATTCAGTGTAGGGCCAAATTCCCTCCACACTTCAATAGCTGCAGAGGGCATAACTAAAGTAAAATAACTGATGCTCATACTGACAATCTTGAGACCACAGGAAAAAGGTTAAGGTACATTGTATGTACTTAAAGAATTTCTAACTCAATTCTAAAAGAATTCTATCTAAATAATTTTGAATGTTTTTAAAGTACTTAATGATCTTAACTTTGACTATATGATAAATTCCCTTTTATTGAGCTTTGAGTCAAAAATATATACATATTCATTATGGCAGTATTTAAATCTACCTGATAATTTAAGTTTTCAATACTTTCAACTTTTAAAAATCTTGATAATGTAGTTTGTGACAAAGTATAATCAAATGCTGAGTTGGCAAGCTCCTGAATTATAAAAACACAGATGCAAGGGAAGGACTGAATCTGATAAAAGGAAAGTGCTCTAACTATGGTCTTGTCTTAAAACTACAATTCAGAAGCCAAATTAGGAAACTAATACTGATCAATCTATGGTATAACAGAAAAGACTGAAGATAAAAATTAGAATTTCAACTCATCAAATTATTTTTGGTACTCATTTAGTTGTTCTGCAATGAACCTTCCATTTTCAAATAATATAAAGAGAATGGACAGAGCCTTTGATTACATAACAAACAGGTACTTGTACACTTCTACTACAGAAAGATGGACTGGGCATAGGCAAAAAAAAAATATTAACATTTCATTTTTAAAAATTAATATGGTTCATCATATTTTCACTACAACACTTTTGCTGAGCAGTCAGTAGAATTTTCTAATGTTGATTTGCAGCTACCTTTAGGTAAGAAGTAAACTAGGCAACTCTCTGTACTCTAAAGACAATTAAAGTTCACTGAAAATTGACCACATTTATAGCATTATGAAGATCACAGACTTGAGAAGTTACTATATTTGTTTATCCGACCTCATATACATAACATTTAATATGCATGCTGCACTGAATGTTGTGATCGACCTTAAATAAAATGCAACAGTTCTTATAATATACTTTTCCATTTCCAATGACAGTATTTTTAAAGGAGTATTATAAAATTAAAGTAGGAAAAAAAGCTAATTAAACATGAATTTGTTTATATATTTTAAAAAAGAATTAAAGGAGTACATCTAAGTAAATTGCTTCTTGGGATTCTTCAGATTTGTTTAAGTCAGTTGTTCTTTAGCATCTTAATTTTTAAATCTATTTTTAAGCAACCTTCTCTCCTCTTGACTTCTAATGCCTGTGTTTTCGGTGCCATATTCATTGAAAAATGTAATCCCCTTGGAAAACTTTTAACATTTATTTGCCTAGGCATTTTCTAGAATTTTAAGAATGGAACAAGTATTAGAGAGACACAGAATAAATCAGAACCTGCCCATGATCTTGACTGACTCATTTACTGATCCAGATCAGGATGTATGACTCTTCAATCGCACGTAATTTTGTTCCCCTGATAAATGTCTGTACTATTTTTGTCCCAGGGAAGTCATTTCTATATTTTTCCCATTCCTACTTCAAAATCTTTTTAAATAAAGTAAAAAAAAACATTTTAAACAAGATCCCACTCCCCAATCCAGTTTCTCTACCTTTAAGAAGAAAAATCGAAAATTTCACCAATACCTTTTTTAACTTAGTTACTTACTTACTTACTGTTACTCATGGCACTTTTTAATTCCCTACATTTTATAATTCCCTGCCATCTGAACCTGTCTCTCTTCATTATCTTCCTCCTCCCTTCTTAATCCATTTCTTTGTTCCTAAAACCAGATACTGAAAGTGGGAAACATATCTAATAAAAGTAACATAACAATTATAAACTGCCAAAGGTTTTCATTAATTTTACTGAAATATCAACACAACTTTCTCAACATAGTTTCTCTCTCACTTGTGTTCTTTGCTCTTTTCTCCTTATACTTTTTGTATGGTTATAATGCAAACAACTCAATATCTTGGCATTATTTTCCATATGAAGTGCTAATATATCTTTAGGTGAAACAAAAAAGAAGAGATCAGTTGAGAACATTCTGCTTCCATAATAAATATATCTTACCTTTACAGCCTGAACACTGAATAAAAAAGTTGATGAGGTCAAGAAGTGCTATATCTCGGTCATGCTTGTATGACTCTATCCAATCATCTACCACCGACTACAGTAGAGGGGGGGAAAAAAATTAGCTTTTTCTAATGTTCTAAGAATGAAGTTTGATTAAATTCATTAAAATTCAACAAATGGTATTATATTAATTCAAATTAACATACTAAAATTTTTAACTAAATTTTAACAATAAAATAGAATCAAACTTAGTAAAATTATCATCTGATAAAGCATACTTTTTATTCTTAGTGACATTAATGATATCCAATAAAATATTAAAATTCATACCATACTACTTTTGGACTAAAATACTGTACTAAATAATATTTAAATATAAACACTGTAATGGAATGAAAATTAAAACTTTTTAAAAAGAAGTAAATGCCTGAGTCAATGAAGAAATGCAGAACAAAAGAGCAATTTTTTAACAGTGAGCCCTAATAGTGCTGTATTGATAAGAAAGGCAAACTGAAGGCTAAATAAACATCAAAAGAAAGGACAGACAGTTCATAGATCTGGAGATTTAATATAGTTAGATGACAATATACTCCAAATTGATGTATAGACTCAATGCAATCCCTATTAGCTGACTTCTTAATAGAAAATGGAAAGCCAATCCTAAATGTTTAGGATAATGCAAGGGATCCACAATAGTCTAAGCAATCTTGAAAAAAAGAACAAAGTTGGAGAACTCACACTTCATGATTTCAGACTTACTATAAAGCTACAGTAATCAAAACAGTATAGTGCTAACATAAGAGCAGAAAGGTAAGAGTCAAAGGACTAAAACTGAGAGTCTAGAAATAAACCCTTGCATTGATGGTCACTTGATTTTTGACAAAGATGCCATGACAAATCAATGGAGAAAGACGAGTCTTCTCAGAAATAGTACTGGGACAACTGGACCCTATTTTACATACACAAAACTTAACTCAAAATGGATCAAAGATCTAAATATAAGAGCTAAAACCCTAAAACACAGAGGTAAATCTTCGTAACTGTGCATTAGGCAAAGCATTCTTACACATTAGACCAAAAGCATAAGAGACAAAAGAAAAAAATGAATTTCACTTATTCATAATTAAAAACTTTTTGTGTTTCAAAGGACTCCATCAAGGAAGTGAAAAGACAACCTACAGAATGGGAGAAAATATCTGCAAACTATAGATCTAATAAGGGATGTGTCCGAAATATATAAAGAACTCAGAATTCAATCATTTTAAAAAGGCAAGTAATCCAATTAAAAATATAAGCAAGGGATCTGAATAGGCAGTTCAATATAAAGACGATAACAAATATTGGTGGAAATGGAATGCTAAAACACAGCTGGTAAGAATGTAAAATGCTGCTGCCACTTTGGGACCAGTTTGGCATCTCCTCAAAGAATTAAATAGTTAACATGCTGACCCTGCAAATCAAATCCTAGGTATGTATTACCCAAGAGAAATGAAAACATACATCCAAACAAAAATTTGTACAAGAATACTCTTAACAGCACTATTCACTCTTAAAAGCCAAAAAGTAAAAACAAACCATATGTGCATAAAGGGATGAATGGATAAATAATATGATAAATCCATACAAGGGAATATTATTCAGCAATAAAAGAGAATGAAGTTATATTATAACACATGCCACAACACGGATGAACCTTGAAAACATAATGCTAAGTCAAAGAAACCACTCAGAAAAGACCACATAGTATATGATCCCATTTATATGATCTAGAGTAAAAAAAAAAAAATTATAGAAAATAGGTTGTTGAAAGGAAAAATGGCGTAGATGATAGAAGCTTTGTTCATCTTCTGGCAACCAAATCAAAGTTGTGACAGAAACACGGAGCAAACAGCAAGGAAAAGTCACTGGGGATCTAGACAAACAGAAGCACAACAACTAGGGAGAGAAATAATTAATCAACTTGCAACTGTAGAAGATAGGTGGGAGTGAAGATGCTAGGCTGCCCAGTCCCCAGTGGCTGAGTGGGACCAAGGTTACCGCAGCGGCAGCCAGCTGCTGTACACGCCTCTTAAAGGGGCCGTGACCGCAAGCAGGCTTTCACAGTGATGAACCTGCTCCTCTGAGCACCAACACCAGGTGGGCTGCTCGAGGGGCCACCAGGGACCTACATGGAACACTGAGTTCTTGGCGCAAGGGCAGGAGGAGAGGCTCTCTCCCAAACAGAAGTGCAGATGGTATCCACTGTTCCTCTGTTGAGCCCTCCCCTCTCCCAGTGCTGGGACACAGCCCAGCCATAGTTGAGTCAATCATCGAACTGGATAACAGATAACAAAGGAACAAAGGTTGAGGTTGCTCTGCCCAGAGGATTCCCTGAAACTCTGCCTTCCCCCCACTCGCAACCCCACCCAATCCACATCCAGTTGTATCCTGGGTGAGTCAGGTGCTCCTTACTGAGCCAACCCCAAGATCCACACTGGTAGCAGCTGGCCTCAAACACAGCATCTGTGCATTGCTTGATGAATCTGAACAGGTGGCCCCAGAGGGGCACAGGCTGGGGCTAAACTTGGCCTGCAGCTGAACCCCTCTCAGAACTGTGCCCCTGGACACCTACTACACAAAGCCACACTAGTAAGACCAGGAAACTTAGGAGCTTTGATTAGTACATAGAAACAGACACAGAAAGGCAGACAAAATGGGAAGAGAAAGAAACAGAAACCATATGAGAGAACAGAACAGAGACTGAAGAAAAATGGAATCAAGCAATCTGACAGATGCAGAGTTCAAAACACTGGTTACAAAGATGCTCAATGAACATAGGGGAACTATAGTTGAACTCAGTGAGAACTTTAACAAAGAGATAAAAAATGTAAAAATGGAAATGGAAATTGTAAAATGAAACCAGCCAGAAATGAAGAACACATGATCTGAGATGAAGAGTATATTAGAGGATATCAACAGAGTGAATAAAGAGACTTGAACCACCGATATAGAGGATGGGGAAGCCAAGGACACTCAACCAGAATGGCAAGAAGAAAGTAACCAAGACTATAATGATAATTTAAGGAGACTATGAGACACTATTAAATGTAAAAATATCCATGTCATAAGGGCACCTGAAGGAAAAAAAAAAAAAAGATGTTGAAGAGCTATTTGAAGAAATAATGATGGGAAACTTCCCTCACCTGTTGAAAGAAAGAGACACACAACCCCAGGAGGCTCAGAGTACCAAGAAAGAGGAACCCAAAGAGGCCTACACATCATCATTAAAATGCCAAAGGTTAAAGTCAAAGAGAGAATCTGAAAGGCAGCAAGAGAAAAGCAGTTAGTTATCCACAAGAGAGTACCCATAAGACTGGCAGATGATTTCTCAAAAGAAACTATGCAGGACAGAAGGGCTTGGCACAAAATATTCAATGTGATGAAAACCCAAAATCTACAACCAAGAATACTTTATCCTGCAAAGCTATCATTTTGAGTTGAAGGACAGATAAAGAGCTTCCCAGACAAAAATAAGCTAAAGGAATTTATCAACACCAAGCTAGTATTACAGGAAATGTTGGCGGGACTTCTTTAAGAAGAAAAAAATGTATCAAACACAGGAATAAAGAATGGAAATAACTAGATTCCTATCAACAAGTATCTCAAATAGAAAAGAATTAAGTGCTCCAATCAAAAGTTAGAGTGGCTGAATGGATAAGAAAACAAGACCCCTACATATGCTGCCTATAAGAGACTCACTTCCGAGTAAAAGACAAACTCAGACTAAAAGGAAAGAAATGGAAAAAGATATTGCTTTGATGGACCTAGAAGGTATTGCGCTGAATGAAGTCAGATGGAAAAAGACAAATATCATGATTTCATGTACAATTGGAATCTAAAGAACAAAACAAACAATAACAAACGTAGAGACAAACTCATAGATACAGAGAATATTTTAAGGGTTACTAAACGGGAGGGGGGTTGAGATGGTGAAAAAGGGCAAAGGGATTAAAAAGTACAATTGTATAGTTACAAAACAGACATGTAGATATAAAATGTAGCATAAGGAAAAAAAGTTAATAATGTAATAAATATGTAAAGGGGAGAAGGGGTACTAAATTTAGTGAGGTGATCACTTTGTCAGTTATATAGACCTTTAATAACTATGCTATACAACTGAAACCAATATATTATTGTATGCCAATTATAATTGAAAAAATATCCATTGAATTGTATAATGTAAATACAAGCAACTAATTGTCTATTATATTTCAATAAAGCCAGAAAAAAAAATTATAGGAAGTAGATTAGTGGTTGCATAGACCTGGGGCAGGTGAGGAGAAAGTGCTAAGGAGCAAGAGGTTTCTTTCTGGGGTACTGAAAAATATTCTAAAATTTGATTGTGATAGCAAAACAACTCTGGATATAGTAAAACCCACTGAATTTATACTTTAAAAGGGTGACTTTTATGGTATGTGAAATATATATATATCAATATAGTAATTTTTTAAAAATATGAACTAAAAAATAAAAGCAGTACTTTATTCCTTTGGGGACGGAAAAAAAAACATGAAATAGATAAAAACAATTTTTAAATAAACCAAACTGTAAAAACTGAGATGAAAAATGGCTAATATAAAAAACGAAAAGTCGGGAGAGAAAAATGTTTTAATTTATATACCAATAAATATGAAACTAGGTACAAAATGAATGAATAAAATATGTACAATTTGATGTATAAAACCAAATAACATGACTACACAATACATAAAAGAAAGAGGAAATATTATCTAAGAATTACCAGGCTCAGAGAGACTGACTGGAGATATCCTAAAACTTAACTGAATTTCTAGATTTCGGTCCTTTTCTATTATTTTACAACAGTTTGTGTATATTATCCAACTCAATTTATGAAAGAAACATGTTTAAGATTATTCCTAAATATGGTATGGGGAATAAATATCAAGAGAATGTATTCTGCGACTGTGAGAGTTTTAAAACATGGCCCCAAATTGTTTGACATTGTTCCCCATTAAGAAGTAAGGTCTATGTCCCCTTTTCTAGAACAGAGTGCAATAGAAATGATGCTTCCAATAGTAGGTCACAGAAGGCCATTCAGCTTTTACATTGGGTTCTTGGAGCACTAAAGAACTAGACGCTCCTCCTCAGGATACTCTCTCCAAGCCCAGAAGCCATACTGTAAGAAGTGCAAGCCACATGGAAGGAGCATTTGTAGGTTTTCCAGGTAAAAGTTCAAACCGAAGCCAACCTTCAAATCACTGCAGAATAGGCACCAAACATGAATAAATAAGTCTCCAGGTGACTATAGTTCCTAAATGTTTATGTCAACTCTAGGCAGTGAAGTTGTCTCAGCTAAGGCCCCAGATAACATGGATATGAACACAGATGAGCCATCTCTACTTAGTTCTGTCTGTATTCTAGGCCCATAAAACCATTATGTTAAAAAATGGTTGTTCTTTTAAGTCACTAAGTTTGGGGGTGGTTTGTTATACAACAGTAAATAACTGGAACAAGGGTTATTCTCATCAATAAAGATACAAAAAATATTTAATGAAATCTTACAAAAAGATTACATCACATTAAAAAGATCATCATATCACATTAAAGGTTATTGTTAAAGATCGAGTAGAGTTTATACTAGGAATACAAGACTGCTATAATAAAAGTAATACAAGCTAACACACTGAAATATATTTAAAATTTTAATTATCAAATAATATGCTATATACTTATTCAATAAAATTCAATATCTATTATCTAACAGAACTAGGGGCATATGCATGGTTTTGCCTTTCTTAAAATGTTAAGAACTAATTTAAAACCAATAGCCAGTCTTGTACTTATTTACTCCCACTTACAATTACTAAGATGGGTATATCCTGGGGATACAAAAAGTGAATTATACATGGTACTTGATCAAGGAATTAACAATCTAGAAGTAAATTCAGACATATACATAAATGTAATACAATATACTAAGTGCTCTCACGGAAAGACAAGAGTAAGAAATAGACTCAATAGGATGAGAAAGAGCCCAAGAATGCTTCTCAAAAGCACTGACATTTAGTTTAGTCATTCTTATGTGATATGGAAGGGAGGAAGAAAAGGCTATTCCAGGCAAAGAGAAAAACAAAAAGAAAGGTCTGGGGACAGAGTATATACTGTGGCTGGAAAACATCAAGTATCCCAAAAGGGAACCTGAGTGGCAACTTTTAGATAAGTAAAATCTGCTAAAGAAGCAGAAGTTTGTAAACAGAAGACTTCCTTGATCAAATTTGATGTTAGAAAGATAACACAAGTGGAAACATAAAATAAACTGGGCAGAGGATTCAGAGGAATCAGTGCAGAGATACTGTGGACATTCTGCTTCTAAGGGAGAAAGCACATTTGGAAATGGAAAAACAAATGACACAAAGGTACAATCTTAATATATGATAAACCATAAGCAACACAAAAATAAAGAAAAAAATGTTTATTCTTTAAACAGAGATATCATTAACAAAAAGAATTAAATATAAAGCTAAACCCTCACATTTTGTATTTAAAAATTTTGATGAGCCAAAAAGTTAAACAAAAACCCTATAGACTAAATAAAAATAGAAGAGCCTAATTAGCATGAATATGAGATGAGATTTTTGATGTTAACAAAAGTGAAAGATATCAAAGATTAATGCATCTAATACTTAGAGCAAATATTATAGAAAAAAGTATAACAAAAATAAAAAGGTAAGCAATTAAATTTTTTTTAAAAAAGGAAAGCAATTAAATGATATATAACTGAGATAATTTATCCCTTTGATAAAATTAACCCAAAATGGGAACTAGAGAAAGGGGGATAATTTTTTAATTAGGAAATGACTAAAACCATAGCACAGTAACATAAGACATTTTTTAATATCAAATGTGCCACAAACAATCAATTAAAACATTATGCAAAATCCACACCCTAATCACAAAGACATGAAAGCAAACCACATACAGATAAATGAAAGCGAAATTGAATTTGAGAAAATATGCTACTCTACACAACTGGTAATAATTCAAAAACTAAAATTCTTTTTGATCTTACATGTAAAAATGATCTTTATTAGCCCCAATTGATATTTTAAAATTTACAAAACCACATATATTTAGATAAGTCTATATTTATAAACAAGATTTGCATTTTGGCTATTTGTTAACAAAAAGCTTAAGTAGCTAGCTCTCCCTAAATCAACCATGTGTGTCTTTTGTTGATTAAAGTTAATTCTATGAAGGCAAAAACTATTCCCTGTTAACTTTTATAAATTAAATAATTTTATTAAACACGTATATTCTTTGAGTTGTTTATTAAATATTTTAAAACTATATGGATTTAACCTCCATTATAAAGTATAAATGCTACTGTCATAAAATTATGAAGAAACAGAATTAGGATGATTTGACATGGATATAACTCTTAACTTTTAAGTCTTCTGCTAAAACATAGCACAAGTAACAAAATTTGTAATAACAGTAATCAAAATAATTTAAAAGTGGACGGTGATTATATTAGGTCATTCAATCAAAAATTCTATACAGGCAAAGAACTTCATATTTTAATGGCAGCTATATAAATTCAGGAGAAATTGAAACTTCATAGTTAGGGTTTACATAGGCATATTTTTAACCAAATAATTTATTTGGTGCCATTAAAAGAAAATAATGCAGTGGAAAATGACTCAAGACATGGCTTAAAAGTCTTATGTCTGAATAGACACATCTCTAGTTTTGGGACTAGTTTGCTGCTTTTTTCTAATAAGGAGTGTTAGAAAATTTTAAAACAATTAGAAAAATCAGAGATATATTTTATATAACTCATGTAAAATATATAAAGTTTAACATGTACAAATAATAAACTGGGAAGAACACAATAAACATCACCTGCATAGCACTCTTGCCCATTTTAACAACTTCAAACAACATCATGTTTTCCACTCCATTCTGCTGGTGATGACCATTCATTCGGTTTGGACCAGAAGGAGGTTTTCCTCCTCCATTTCCGCCTTTGCCCTTTTCTCCTGGGCCCTTTTTGCCTTTTTTGCAAGTCTGCGTAAAAGTACAAGTTGGTTAAGTTATATCATTATCTTTGAGAGTTCAAAATAAGGCTACAGAAGCAGCTGATAGGGTACTTAATTATGCTTAATCCTAAAGGAGAGTGCCATTCACATGTCATATAGTTGTGACATATGACTGTGACAGCTTCTTTGAGGTATCAATTTGTTCATTTATACTACCATACACCTCACATGACATTGGAGTTAGGATCACAGCCTCAGCAGAATGACAGACTACATGGGACCAAACTTCTATTCCTATTAGCTGAGTGATGATCTTAGGCAAGTTACTTGACAACACTGTGCTTCAGAGAGATTTCTAATTTGCAAAGTGAGAATAAAACTCTGCCTATTTCACAGAATTGTTGCTTTAAGCTATAGACTGGAATGGGTAGCAAGAACAACAAAACTCTTTATCAAGTAAGTAACTCATACTTAGTTTGACATTTTAACTTGATGCATATTCTTAGTCCTTATAAATCACTGTAGTGTGTTGACAAAGGATTTCTAAACAGCATGAATAGGTGTATTAACGTCATTCTTGTTCAGAACCCTCCCTCCAACACTAATTTATTATGAAATTTCAATTTATGTGAACACAATGGAAATGAAGCCCCTTTATAAGAAAGTTGTCAATTTGGAGGTGGGGGCTTCATAAGTAAGTGAAAAGGCTGCCTACATGCATGAGTTATAAAATATCTCCCACGGCTTTTATACCTTGTTATAGAAATACAAGTCATTCCCTAACTCAGAGTCCTCACTTATAAATGCCAGAGTTGTACTAAAATCTCTACAGATTAGAATAGTTAATTTCTAAGGTCTCTTTCAGACTTAACATTTCTATGACCTAGAACAAGAGTTTGGCAAACCTTTGTGTAAAGTACCACACAGTGAATATTTTAGGCTTTGCAGGTCACATAACTGGTCTGCCACATATTCTTTATTTTTTATAACTCTTTAAAAATGTAATAACAATTCTTAGTTCGTGGGCAGTACAAAAACAGGTCAGTTTGCAGACCTCTTATCTACAGTTAGGTCTACAAATTTACTTCCACTGAAAGCCTGTATGTTTCCATACTTTGCTCCATTAAAGGGTCCTGGGTCCTTCCTCTTCCTTCAAGAGCACAAAACCATCCCACTCTTAAAAAACTACTTTAAACCCCTTCCTAACAACTGAAAGATATTACTTGTTAATTTATGAGAGTCAGTGTTTATAAACTTGTCATTAATTCCTAATTGTAAAATGAAAGGCTTTTTGTCTCTAGTAAAAGGAATTTCAGCAATAAGAGTGAAAGAAAAGATCAACTACAAAGAGTACACTAGAAAAATATAAAATGTTAGTGTTAATTAACATGGAGCTATATATTTGCAATTTATCTATCATATGCCTCAATATTCCTTGTTGGTATAAAAAAACTAATTCAATTAAAATGGTTCCGTGGATATGATGTGCTAGAAAAAAATGATGTGCAAGGAGTGATAATACAATACAGGGACATGCAAGAAGTAAACATGCTACCTTGAGTTCAATCATGTAAAGGAAAAAAAATCTCTAAAAAGACTATGAGGTAGTATACTATAGTGGATTAAAAGCATCTTCTTTCAAGAGATGTGGGCTCAAATTCTTGAACCACTGAGTTCTCTGGACCTTAGTTTCTTATCTATAAAATAAGGAAGTTTTCTAATCCACAGGATTATTCAAATATTAAATAACATAAAATTATTGGCACAGTGCATGGAACATATATAGGATAGTGTCAAACTATCCTATGGTGGCTCTCATTACTATAATAAATCCCTGATCTGACCCCTAACATCTCACTCAGAGGAGTGGCTATATAAAGTTAACCAAACTACAAAACTTTGAGGAGTCCTCTATGCAGATGCCACTGTGAGTCTTGTCCCAACTTGTAAATTAAATCAAAGTCAAAGTAGAGATTCAGGTTTGCAAGACGGTTACAAAACAAGAAAAATGGTTTTCTAATGAATAACCACATACTACCCACTAGAGTTAAGGTTGTCTTGAGATAGCCATGAGTTAACATTTTTACTCATTCACTTTTTGTTTCATCAAAATTTTTACTAAATTAAGGGACTAAGAAAGCATATGAAATTAGGAAACAAGTGAATTATATGCTCTCTAAGAATGTATTCCGTGTTGAACAAATTATTTTGAACTAGTTAACTAAACTGTTTCATACATAAAGCGGGATGTTATGATACAATTAAAACACAGACCAAAAAAAATCACTGATAAGAAAGCTGCTGACAATATACCACTGAATTTTTAAAAAATTAAACAGTCTGCATAGTATGATTCCATTTAAGTAAAATTCATGTTGATAGATAAGTACATGTACAAAAGTAAGTTCATCAAAATGTTTAAAGAATAAATTACCTCTGGGTGATAGGTTTATGTAAAATTTTTACTTTGTTCATTTCACATTTCTGTATTTAGACTTTTAAAAGTAAATGTATCATGAGAAAATACAAATACAAAATTCATCTTGGGAAAGAAAATGATGAAAAAAAGTCATATTTTGCCCAATGTATTTACACACATGCGCAGAGTTAATGTACTTTCCAAAACAGCAGAATGATTTAACCATTCACCAAGTTATCCAGAGCCCTCAGGTTACCCACTCATACTCTAACACTGCATTCTGTTGACTCAGAACTTCACTTTATTAGTTTATACCCTTGACATTAACTTAAAGAAAACAATTGTCCTTTGTAATCCATTAGATATAAGCTGATTGTAGGTTACATTTTGAGTGCTTTAGAGTAAGAATATTTACTGCTTTGCTTTACATTTGGCTATTCATTACAAACAAAAAAGCCAACAGAATATCACATTTTGCTTAGTATACAGTGCTTTACAAAATAAACTACTAAAAACGGTGTATTATTAAATTCAACTTTACAGTAGTGAAAATAGATAATCAAATGCTATTTGATCTAGAAACCAAAGAAACCACATGTGTTCAGAAGGCTTACCATACCAATCTGGAAAAAAAAGGCGTTTTTAAAAGACAATAACATCTGAAATATAACTAAAAACTATATATAATATACATAAGTATATATATATATGCGCATATATGTATATGAAGGACCTTAAGAAAACAAAGCCACAAACTCTGTACATACTTTTCCTTTGCTTTGCTTTTGGTTTTTTCCTTCAATGTCTTCAAAATCTGTGTCAGAAGAAAAATGTGTTTCTGACTCCCTATGACAGAAAAATAAGCAATTATTTAAAACCTTCCTTAGAAATACAGATGGAGTTTCTAGTTTTTCCCATATTTCCAAAAAAAAAAAAAAAAAAAAGTTTGGTTAACTCATTACAAAACCCCATATTAGCATTAAATGCAATTAAGATGATTTTCTAAATCATACCATAGCACATCACCAAACATACAAAATTACATAACCAACTACAAAAAAAATAATCTAAAACACAAATGTCAAAACATTTTATTTTGTTAATTTTTAACCAAAGCATAAAAAGGAAATCAGTATCTCTCAAAATTTTAACCCTAGGAACTATAGTGTTCTGTTGTAATGGCTGGTTTAATTTTCTGACTCAAAGACCTGGTGTTCAGGGAAAACTGTATTAACACTAGACATTAGATGAATTTTATTAGAGAATTTTAGCAATACAAAGACACTCTGTCCTCTCCTACCTCAATCAAAAAATATTTATAAATCTATGTGTAATTATACAAAACATGTATTTCTAAAAGGTTGTACAAAACATTTTCACAAACTAAATCATTTGAAATACAGCAGGGAACTATGCTAATTGACCAAAATCCTTTACACAGTAAAGAGGAGGTGAGTTATAGTCAGAACTGGTTCTGGTACTAAGAAACTATGTGATTTTAGACAAGAGACAACCTTTCAATCTTCTTATCTATAAACAATGTATATGCAGGAAAGAATGAAATCTTGAAGTCTCTTTAATCTCTATGATATAAATCTACAGTTCTAAGAATTGTCTATTATTTTTGGAGTAAGAGGGGTGACTTCATATAATCTGGATTTTCTCACACATAAGCAAACTAATTTAAATTCACATAGGTGATGCTTCCTATATAAGCTAACATGGCTCTATCTATCTAAATAGTACTAACATAACCTCATTTAAATGCTTTAAGGCAAGGCATGCTTGGTATTTGAGTCACAATGTATTTTAGAATTGACCCACAACCACAGAAGATAAAGGTTTTACCATTCTAAACATGTAAACCTAGTAACAGATTTGCTTAAAATATATAATCAAAGTGAAAGGCTATCTTTCTAAAGATAGTCTTCTCTAACTAGATTTCTTCTATTTCCATTTTTATTGCTACAGTAACCAGTTGTCCAGAGGCTGTAATGGTTAAGATGCTGAGGGGAGGTTACTATTTATAGCACTTACCTACAAAGTAATTTAAACAATGTATTGGAGACAGTAGCAATCCTAACTATGTCCTATAATGTTGTAAAGAAAGGGCCCATTTCCCAGGGTTAATGCACCAAAAGTTCAATGGCTATTTTAATATTAACCCTGAAACTCATTCCTATTAACATCTTAAAATTGCTATCATCAGTATTCTTCTCACATGCCTACATGGCCTTACAAAAAAATTGAAACGGTTTTTAAACATCTTGGTGTATAAGTAATACTTATTCTTCTCAAGACATTTGTGGGACACCAGCTCTCCTAGCTCAGTAACTGCTAAAGTCGGCAATCACTAGCCTTTGCGATATTCCAATGGCCACAGAGTAATCAAAGGCTCAATTACACTCTTAATCCTCATCTCCAGGCTATATCCCAACTAGAAGAATAAGCCATAAAGGTTTGATTACTAACTGGGAAAACCTGAAGAAAGCTGGAGTAATCGGTATAGGAGTCTAAAATATCCTCAACCAGAGAATATTCTCGAGTCTTTCTCCATTGCTATCCTCTGCTTTTAAGATCAAAACAACAACAAAAATCTATCCTAGGTGGAACAGTTTCACCAGATTAAGCCAGATGGAGCATACTGGCTTAATCTCTGAGTGGCTTGAAACTTCATGAATCACCTTCACATGCCTGAATCTTCCACTCTTTTCTCTTTATCCTGCCCCCCACCTTACATACCCAATCAAATGCTATCTATTTTACCTGTACAGATCAATGCTTTCTTATTCATTATCCTATTTCAGACCCTAATTACTCAAGACAGTCTAACAGTCAATGGTCTAGTTTAAAATATTAATCTTTTTAATTGTCTCTAATCTTAACATATTTAAGAAATTTTGTAAGATAAGTTTACAAATAGTCAAACCAAAATTTAATTTTTCTCAGACTATCCCATATCTTCCCTCAAAAACAAACAAACAGTAAAACAAATTTTCCTCAAAAATAGAGTCAATATACACTGGGAATGAAATCACATTAGAAATCATACTTTGAAATAATGGCAATGATATCCCAGTAGATCCTTAATCTCCAATGAAAATAAAAATTACTTTTTATATACCATCAAAAGCAGACAATGACTGCCATTATGTACAAGGGTATCTGTTTTCAAAATTTTTAGCAATTGGACTGTTTTCAAATCTGTCTTATATAGCAAATATAGTATGGTGTATGTAAAGTAAAGGGATCTGCAAGCAGTTTTAAGGTTCATTTTTCACTGAGGCACCTCGTGAAACTGGGGATTATGTAAGAAAACCACTATAATACTAGTAGTTCAAATTCTTTCCAACATCACCAAAAAGTTGAATAAGGAATATAAGCAGCTTTTAAGATGAAAGTGAAAAGAAGACCTATGATAAAGTCACTTCATGGCTCAATAATCATATAATTTGTGTCTGCAAAAATATAAAAGGGTAAGACATATTCTTCATATTTTTGGAGAAACAAATCATGATTATTGAGCCATGAAGTGACTTTATCATAGGTCTTCTTTTCACTTTCATCTTAAAAGCTGCCTATATATTCCTTATTCAACTTTTTGGTGATGTTGGAAAGAATTTGTCCTACCCTTTTAGATTTGTTTTAGCCTATGATTGGATTTTATAATAGAAAGCTGACATTCCATCTTAAATAATACTGCATGGTATATATTCCTTACTAATGAGAAAGCTTAACTTTTTAAGACTTTCATGACACTCCCTCAAAGCAATTGCTATTTTGTAAAACCAAGTATGGACTCAACTGCACAGCAAAAGTAATAAATTGTGCAGTATCTAAATTAAAAAATACATTTAAAATGTAGTACAAAAAAAGCATGGAATAATTACTCTTATAGAACCTAATGAGGGTTAATATAAACTGTTTAAAGTATACTTACTATCCTTTATCTTACACACTAAATCTCAAGCAGGAGCAATTTTAACTGAAGTTAATACATTTCTTATTTTGTGGAAAAACGAGCATTTAAAAAATCATAATATACTTACTGTAGTAGATTAAAATCAGTTGGAATTTCTGGAGCTGCTATCATTTCTTTATCATCTTCTGGAACGCCCCAATGTCAGAAATATATTCATATATTTACGTGGGTAAAACGATGGTTTGCTTCGTTCTTCTAAGACAGACAATTCCTTTGGGGGGGGAGTGCCGTATTTATTATAAATACACCAAAAATACTGGGAAGGGTGTCTACATTTAAAAAAAAAACTAAATCCCCCTGTGCCTGCTAATGTTTTTCAGTAAATAAGATTTCTTTCCCTTGCATTTGACTGCTCTTTCTTGATACAGATTTGTTACAACTATTGCAGCCCCACAATAGTAACAATAGACACAAAGAAAGATGCTTGTATTACAAATTATTTTAAAATTGTTATGATTCTTTAGTTTGGCTTTAAAAAACATAAACCCTAACTAGGATGATGTGACTCTTTTACTGGTCCTGAAATCTTTATTACAAGTTAAACCATAGTATCTCTGAAAATTCTATAACTTTTTGCTGGTGATATAGAGTACAGTTAAAAGGAGCTAATAAAAAACCTAAGATATAATTAAATAAAAGCAAGTTGTTCTACTGTAGAATAAATATACACTCCGAAGCCTGGCTCATTAATAAATAACCACTTCACGATAACACCACATTGTGTTGATTAGGGAAGGGGAAAAAAATGTTAGTTCTGATCTATTCCCTATTCCCTCAAGGAACTTACAATCAATTTAAATACCAATAATGTCATATGGACAACAGATTTATGCCATTTGTGACCCAAGTAAATGTAAGTTTGGCCATAGGAAAGGTATTATTTCTAGTTTTGAAGGTCAAAGATGCACTTCCTAAATGAAAGAATACCTAAGAGCAAATGACAAATCCATAACAAAAAAGAGAAAATACACTAGGTCTGAAGCTCTTAATCTTAAACTTTCTTTTATAATTATCTTCTGTTTTTCTTTTCTTTTCAAGTGAATCTAGTACTTGGTGGCTACCTAAAGAAACGGCAAGATGAACTATGTCCAATCAAAAATATTCAAATATCACAGATTGATGAACTTCTAATGATCTCTTCCAACAGAGCAGAAGTTATAACAAAAAAACTGATAATTCAGTTTTTGCATTAATTCTAAATCTATAAAAAACATCATAAATAGCTAGTCAAAACACAGCATTTCCTAGCTCATTCTAATTAAGCTACTATTAATAGCAAAATAATGAGGCAACAGGAGAAATAAGAATGAATAATCCACGAATTAAGCCCTGAACAATCAAGGGTTGTCTAAACCACCACTCTGAGTTTATCTTGTTTATGAAGAACATTCGCATTATAAAGAATTTAGATGTCTGTTAGTATGGTCTCCTCCTTGCATGAAATTATGGTCTCAGGACTGTTCCCCTCTAAGACCACTAATTGTTAATCTGGTTTTATTCTTATTGTAACCTAAAGAGTTATCTTAAGTAATATACAAGAATTCTTGTCATCATATGTAGGACACACCCTAACCTCATAAAACTCTCAACTTAATTTTAAAAGGATACAATTTTTTCAAGAAAGAAAAGAGTTTTGTTTTTTAAAGGGAACTGGAGAGGTATAGAGCTAATTAAGTTCTAACCAACAGGTCAGGTCATCTAAATGGCAAGATGGAAATAAATGCTAGCTTTGTCTGTCTGCCTACCAGCCCCCACTCACCCCGAGCATTTTATAAAACCAAACTTGCTGCATTTCTTAAATATATAGTTTTTAAGCAGATTTTAAAGACAGTGCATAAATACATTCTCTCAAGGGACAAAAAGAATGTATCAGCTCTGAAAAGTAGACAGCACTAAACAAAATTAGTATTGTGTGATATAGTACATTCCTCTATACAGCACAAACTAATTTCTAGTGCACAAGAAATATTATCAGGTCAAATTATTTTGCTCAATGTAGGACTATACTAACATGTATTTGATAATTAGAAAACACACACAAAAGAAAAACGGAACTTATAAAGATGTGTCTCCCAAAGTACCTATATTTTAAAAAGAAATAGTCTGATTTAGGAAAAATAAATCAATCAACTCCCTATCTCAGCAAAATACTTCTTTTAAAATGTTTCTAAATGTTAAAAATCCATTCAATCAATTAATAATATCTACCATGTGCTAAATGCAGTGTGGGGCACTGGGAATATAGTGATAAAAAAGAGAGAGATCGTTGCTGTCATGGAAACACGTGTTAATGGTAAGTGTGAAAATATGTTTATTTCTATGAAAAGGCACCTACCTCTACGGACACCTAATATTATTAAACGTAAGATACTAAATTCTATGTATCTGAGTTTTTACTATTTTAATCATTCTCTAAATAACCAATTTGCCACCAAAATAAGTTCTTCATAGTTCAAAAATTATATATATTAAAGATGCTTTGTAATATAAGGGTTGGGGATCAATGGGTAAGTTAGCATTTTTTTTTTTTTAAGAACGTAAACTTTATCTGCAGGAAGAACTGAGAATTTTCTCCTTTTTAAAAGTCTACAGTTGTAATATAAATACAATTTGCTTCCCTCAAAGACTTAATTAAAAATCTTACATTCACATAGTCTTTAAATGTACTTAATACCATTTGACTTATGTTGGGAAACCTCAAACTGTAGGAATATGTAATGCTCAATAAAAGTATGAGTTTTACCTTACCACACCACTTCTGGCCTACTGTAGTTATTCATTTTTTAAAAAATATGCTCCAAGATCACAAGGTGGAGCTCTCACCTAGTGTCAAGGAAAATCTTTTGAGATTTTTATCACTTGTACCAATTCTCTATAACTGCTTTTAAAGAGTTAACATTCCAACAGCTTTGGAGGATAAAGCATAAAAATGAAATTTGCTTTAACTCTCAATTACTATTTTCCTTTTGGGAAAAAATACATCCAATAACAACTAGCTTCTGCTTACTGAAAACTAAGCAAACACGTTCGTACATAGGTTACATAATATACTATAAAACCACTTCCTTTGGCTCAAGTATACAGTATACAGCCATTAAAGGTTTGTTATATATATATATTCATATATAATTACTGGATTAAAAGGTAATAGGTCATTATAGACTAATTCTATATGTTAAATTCAAGTAAACACTCAGAGGCCTTGCCTTATAGCCTGTTACTCAAAGTTTAGATTCTACGTTAAATTAATCCAATAACAAAAAATTTTCATCTTCCTCTTCTGAAAATCTGTTGGATTCCTATTACTGTAGCATATAAACATAAATATATAAAAATTATACATAATTATGCTTGCATCTTTAACTCCAAATGACTTGCTAAATTCATTATAATTCCTCTCTCAGAAAAAGTAAAAACACTAAAAAACCTGGTTTTCTTTAATATTGTCTAAAAATCTTAAATTTTGGTTTTCATAAAATAATTGTTTCAAAGTTCTCTTAATTCAAACCAAGTGGTCTCAAGATAGAAAATAAACTACAAAACACAGCCATTCACTAAATAAGGTCCCTCAGAATCCACGTATTATTGAGAAGTGGGGGGAGCATCTAAAGTACCTGGTGTGTTCTTTCCCTAAAACTGCAGAAATATTCGACTGTTAAAAGCTAGCAAAACAAATTCAGCATACACACCACATGCTACCCCCTTATCTTAACACTCTCTCCCAAAAGGGTGACACCCTTCTATCTATAAAGATCACAACTAGGAAATGTATATACCCTTCTGAATTGCCGACATCATTATAAGAGAAACACTTAAAAACAGGAACTACCTAAAATGTCCAGCCATGGATTAATTTGTAGTAGAAAAATGTAATTAACATTCATACACTGAAACTATTTATGATGACTGTGTGGCAACATGGGTAGTTTATTACAAGCGCTATATTAGGATGCAATATTAAAGCAAAAGAAAACAGTTATCATACAAGAGTGGTGAAAATGTAATTTATATTTTAATTTACGATTTTATTGTTAGTATGAGAAAAGGTAAATTATAAGGATGAAAATTTACTTTTTAATGTCCTCTTTTAAAATCTGAACTACCCGAGAAATTACAAAACTATTTCTGCTGCTAACACTTGACTTATTTATATTTCAGGTCCCTAAACTCATAAAGTTAGGCATCTACAAAAAAAACTATGAGTTCTACCATAAAGTTATCTTTATCATGTTCGCCTACTCAATATTAGCAGAGAACAGAAACTTTCTTACAAACTCCTGACAAGACCCAAACATATGTTCCTTTTATTAGCCTATCTACTTTCTTAGGAGGTAGCAGACAAAAGCTTGTCATTTAGGTTGAGCCTGTGAATGTTAAAAGGTAGACTAGTTCCTGATCAAAACAGGAAAGTCACCATCATTCCTTATGTCAAATGATGGTAACTTTGAGTACATAGGGCAAGAGATGAAAAGCTCATCAAAAATTTTAATTAGATATACATACCTATCTTCAAAAGATGGAAATCAACTACCCCTTTATTAATAACCTTTTAAAAAGATTTCTCGAAAGGAGATTTTTCTTCCCTGTTTATCTTCCCAATTCCTGCTAAAGTCTTCTGCATAAGTGACAGGGTGGAAAGAATGACAAGTCAATGATCATGTATACTCAGCCCAGTAACAAACTTTAACCTGAAAGTTTCTTGATAGCGTTGTTACATTACAGCTATCACATATATCATTTGCAAATATATTTTCCTTTCTAAATACCTTTGTGGAGTCCTAAAGAATTTCTTTTTTATTATAATAGTTTCGAGTGTACAACACTATAATTTGACATCTGTATAAACTACGAAGTGATTACTCCAAAAAGTCTAATTACTATCCATCACCATACAACTGACCCCTTTCACCGCAGAAGGGACAAAGAAGGTCAACTGTATGGTGCTACCATTTCTAATGGTAACACCTGCTGTAGTGCAGGAACAGGTAATCTGGAGAAAGTAAGACAAGAAGAAATCTGTTTATATAAAACAATTAATGACTCTGCCTACATTTCCTAAATAATTGTAGGTTAGGTCAAATATCTGCCTTTACAAATCTAAAAAATAATATACAAAAGGAAGAGGGGAGGCCAAAAGGACTTTCAAAAATAACTAAGTAGAAAAACTGAACACACGTAACACCACAACACTTCAAAAACATTTACTTTCAGGAAGAGGGAAAGGAGCAAGCTAGGGCACAGTCTATACAGATATGGCATCACTGTACACAGCCAGAAACTAAAACCAGACAGAACTGGAACATCCATCTGTTTTCCTCCTATTGAAGGTGCTCAGCAATCTTTCTCATTTCCACATACCCCAATACTTTCCAAATGTGACTCGAGTCCTAAGCACAATTAGGATGACCTGGCCCAACCCACATACTCAGCTTGCCTCAGTTCTCGACCATGAGTTCTGATTTCTGTGGAAAATCTAGCACACCACCACTCATGAACTTCACAACAAATTAGTACAGCTTGTTTTTTTTTTTCTTTTGAATGGGGAGGGAGTTAAGAAAAAGCTTCTGCCTTACTCCTGCAGATCCGCTACTATATCACCCTGTACTCAAGTTATATCCAGTGTCTGAATCATCCAAGGATCAATACCCTGCCTTAATCTTGCTGCAATGTATCTACCCAACCCCACACCCCAGGTACTGGAATCCTGCCCCTAAACCCACTCTCGAAACAGTCTCCCTGTGTCTCTCCAGTTGTCCTAATTTGAATGCCACAATACTGTCCTCTCATCTACCATACTGGCACTGGCTGTTGCTAGACACTGGGTACCTATCATACCTGATGGACAGATACTGGACACATATCAGCCATCTAATTCCAAGTCTCTAATTTCCCAGTTTGCCCTAACAAGCTGCAGTTGACTAGATATTATCTGGCCCTAACCCAAAATAAATATCAAAACAGGTAAAATATCTGTTTTATTATATACCACATCACCTTAAAATCAATCTCAGTCTGCCAAGGTCAACAGATAAATCTTGAGTAATTTTTAAAAGTATTGTTAATCCTCACTCATCTCACTTATACCTGAATACCATACTCTGCATTTAGCTTTCTGCACTGAGTTAATTAATACACACATACACATACACACACACACACACATACACACACACACACACACACACACTCCATTGACATAACTTTCTGTATGATAAGACATCATGAATAAACAGTGGTAATCACAACTGGGTATAGTAACTATCAACATTTCAGAGGTGAGACCGAATTCACTGGTATAAATGAATATCTAGATCTAAAAATCAAATTTACAACAATGAGCTAAATTCACATGTTAACACTTGTAAATGTTCATAGCATGATATAAACACAGTGCATTATTACCATCACAACCACTTCACAATGGGCACCACTGGCTCACTGACAGATTTCAAGCAATAGTAGATATCAAGATAGAATTCATAGCAAAGTAGATTAAGACAAGATGATCCTGCCTAGATTTGAAGGGAAATCCAAATTTTTATTTCACATACTCTTCAAATTGACTACATCAAACTTTCACACTTATTTATTCAATGTAGTAAAAAGTAAATAAAATATTGGGTCTTTATTAATTTACATGAAGATGGAGATATAATTCTAACTGACATATAATTTAGTTAATAAATAATAAAACCAAAGTGTAAATTAAACTGCTTTATAGACAATGGGAAAATTTAATCTAAATTTTAGAATTGCAGTTATTACTACTAAGCATATTTTTTTTCATTTTAGCATGAACACACAATACAACATACATGCTACATATTTAATTTTTGGACTATCTACTTCTGATTAAATAACACCTTATTAAAGTATCTAAAATTAGCGTCCACTTGATAAAAAGCACTAACCTTTCTAACATCCACAGTACACAATTCGTAGGCTTAAATTATATTCATATTCGAGTTCAGAAATCAAATATGCTTCTATGATGAAGTTTATGAACACAATACAAGTATTACCTATTTCTTATTTCACATCTAAGAGGTTGGTTCTTTGGTAACTCCACACAATGACAGGAGAGTCACATCTATGTTGTACTCTAAAATTTTAAAACTCTCTAACTTTAAGCTTTCCTAAATAAAGATTAAAACATGTAAACTACCTTTCAAAAATTAAATTTAAGCCAGATAAAGACACTACAAAAAACCTACAGACCAATATTCTCGATGAATACCAATACAAAAATTCTTTACAAAATACTAGCAAACTGAATTCAACAGCACATTGAAAGTGTTATACACCATGACTCAGTGGGATTTATTCCCAGAATGCAAGACTGGTTCAACATATGAAAATCAGTCTTTGTAATGCACAACATTAAGAGAATGAAAGACCAAAAAACCTCATGATCATCAACTGATGGGGGGAAAGCATTTGCTAAGATTCAACACTTTTTCATGATTAAAAAACACTCAACAAACTAGGAATAAAAGTACCTCAACATAATAAAGGCCACTTATGAATCACAGCTAATATTATATTGAATGATAAAAAAACTGAAAGTTTTCCCTCTAAGATTGGGAATGAGACAAGGATGCCTGCTCTTGCCATTTCCATTCACGCAGTACTGGAAATCCTACCCAAAACAAGTAGGCAAGAAAAAGAAATAAAAGGCATCCAAATTATATACAAAGAAGTAAAATGAACTCTGTTCACAATGATATGCTCTTATATGTAAAAAAAAAAAAAAAAAATACCCTACAGATTTCAGACACAAAAAAAACCTCTTAGAACAAATTCAGCAAAGTTGCAAGATACAAACTCAACACACAGAAAATCAGTTGTGTTTCTACATGCTAAGAATGAACAATCCAAAAAAGAAATTAAGAAAACAATTCTATTTCCAATAGCATCAAAAAGAATAAATCACTTAGAAATAAGCCTAAGAAGGTGCAAGACTCATACACTGAAAATTATAAAACATTGCTGAATGAAATAAAAGACACAAATAAATGGAAAGACACCCTAGTCATGGAAAGACTTAGTATTTTAAGAATGTCCATACTACCCAAAGCAATTTACAGATTCAACGCAATCCCTACCAAAATCCCAAGAGCGCTTTTTTACAGAAATAGAAAAATTCATCATAAAATTCAACAGCCTCCAAATAACTAAAACAATTTAGGAAAAAGGGAACAAAGTTGGAGGAATCACATTTCCTGACTTCAAAACATATCACAAAGCTACAGTAATCAAAACAGTGTAAAACGGGCATAAAACCAGACATACAGACCAATGGAATAGAATGGAGAGGCCAGAAATAAACCCTCACACACACACATTCAAATAATTTTTGACAACGGTGCTAAGACCACTCAATAGGGAAAGAACAGTCTCTTCAACAAATGGTACTAGGAAAACTGGATATATACATGCAAAACAGTGAAGTCGGAGCATTCACTATCTCACAATATATACAAAAATTAATTCAAACGGATCAAAGACCTAAATGTTAAGACCTAAAACTATAAAACTCCTAGAAGAAAACAGGGAAGGCTTCATGACACAGGACTTGGCAATGATCTCTTGGATATGACACCGAAAATATAGGGTAACAAAAGCAAAAATAGACAAACGGGACTACATCAAAGGACACAATCAACAGAGTGAAAAGGCAACCTACAGAATGGGAGAAATATGTACAAACCATGTATCTGATAAGAGGTTAGTATTCAGAATAGATAAAAAATTCCTACAACTCAGCAACAAAAATGCAAATAACCCAAATAAAAAATAGGCAAAAGACTTGAATCAAAACCACAATGAGGTATCATTTCACACCCTTTGGGATGCCTACTATCAAAAAGATGCACAATAACAAGTGTCTGTAAGGATATGGAAAAATTGAACATTTGTGCACTGTTGGTAGGATTGTAACATTATGTAACTACTATGGAAAACGGCAAGGAGGTTCCTCAAAATTTTTTCAACAGAACTGCCATATGATCCAGAAATCCCCAGGTATATATCCAAAACAACTGAAGGCTGGGTCTCAAAGAGAGTTGCACACCCACATTCATAGCAGCACTATTCACAATAGCCAAGAGGTAGAAGCAGATCACATGTCCATCAACAACTGAATAGATAAACAAAATACAATGTATACATATAATGGAATATTACTCATCCTTAACAAGGAAGTCTTGTCACATGCTACAACATGGATGAAACTTCAGGACATTATGATAAATGAAATAAGCCAGTCAGTCACAAAAAGACAAATACTGTATGATTCTACTTACATGAGGTATCTAAAGTAGTAAAGTCATAGAAACAGAAAGTAGAATGGTGGTTAATAAGGCATGAAGGGAGGGGAAAAGGGAGAGTTGTTTAATGGGTATAGTTTCAGATCTGCTAGACAAAAAAGTCCCAGAGATCTGTTTCACAATAATGTCAATTTACTTAACACTGCTGAACTGTCCACCTAAAAATGATTAGATGGCAAATTTTATGGGTTTTTTACCACAATAAAAAAATTAAATGTAAACCCCCTTTTATCAAGCAAGCTTCCCTCATATCATATAGACTCACAAGATTTTGTCAATCACCAATCACTGGAGAACACCTTCCTACTGAACAAGCATACTTAACTAATATCTTTTGAAATGTAATTTTATAAACTAAGACACTGATAATTGGTATCTATACTCTATTTTGACAAAACAGATTTTTTTTGTCTATTTAATACGGTGAAAATGAACCAAAGCTTATGTAACTGTGTGGCAAAAGATCCAGAGATATCTAGCTTTTCCAAAAAACAAACAAATAAACAAACAAACAAAACCAACAACCACCACCACAAAAAAAAAAAAAAAAGCAGCACTTGAACAATGCAAGCTAATCCCAGCTACATTTTTAAAGTTACTCACCACAGGTTACTCATCACAGGGTATGAAAAACTACCACTGAAACCCATTTAATGTTCAACATTGCTCTCCCTTGTTTAAAATTTGATGGTACAAGTCTCAGTTACCAGTAAGAGAACAGAACACAACCTAAAGCTGGAAAAAGGCAACAAGAACTTTCTAGCAGCAATTCAGGCAAGCTGCAGTCAAAGGCTAGCATGCTAGAATGGCATCATGTGATGTTACTAGGAATTAAGAGTTACTGATCCCTAAAATGCAGCATGTGATTCTATTTACACTTGGGGAAAAGATTATTAGCATACATTGTAAGGATAATTCAGTAAGAAGAGATATCATGTTACATATATGTATAGTTAGATTACTGGTACTAGATATTACGAGGGGCCCCCACATTTTGCCCTGTAACCTTTTCCATTGTCAGTGCCTTTTATATACCCATGAATGTACTTCATCCACTTTTGTACACCATCCAATGGAGACGGCATACAGAAAACTCTGAATTCAAGCTCTAAACTGAATTTTTAACTTTCCTAGAGCACTAAGACCAAAAGACTACATTATTTCTAAACCACTAAAAGTATATTAACACACACTGCAAAACATCCCCAAAAAGATTATCTAAATGCTAAGAAAGGAAGCAAAATAATGATTCAGCAAACATTTAATGTTAAGACCAATATATTATTAAAAACAAATACAAGTATGTACTAGAACTAATGTTTATATGTGTTAGGTATATTTGAAAGCATACTGCAGAGAACCTGAAACTGCTATCTTAAATTGGATAGGTTTAGTTATTGCAACTTTGCTTTTAAGACATTATTTGTTGTACCAATGATTTATCTGCTAAGTCATTAGTCAGGAAAGACATTTCTCAATTAGAAAGTTATTTCTATAGAAAAACGTGCTGTAATGATCCACTTCACAAAAAGGTTTCTGCCAAATAACGTAGCAAAATCCGAGAACATGTATGAGGGCATTCTTCATATTCAAGTGTCTCCCATTTTATTCTATGATTACTTTGGCAAAAATGCTCAAAATGCCCTTTTCATCAAGAAAAGCAATCTCTCTACCATCAGCAATTATACTCGGCTTTCTTCATTATTATATTCCAAACAAGGAAAAAAGTTTCCTTCTCCAACTGCTTCTTGTAAATTATTCTGTTAATGTTTGCCAATTATCCCACTCACATCATTTTACCTGAAATTTTACTTCATTATGTGTTGTCCCCTCACCCCCCGCAATATTTCCTGCATCAACTGCTTTGGCTAGCAATAACAACTTATTCAATTATATTTCACCTGTCTTTTTCTTTCTAAAGTTTACAGAGTAACAAGCAGTTTCTCCACTGCTGAAGTGGCTATATAATCATTAACACAGTTCCTAGTGAACCTACCTCACTAATTCATATTGATCATAACTTGTAGATCATGAAATAATTCAAAAGTCAGTGTGGCATATTCACTCTCACACCATGAAACACATCACCAACACAACTCTTAACATCTGTTAGGTCTGGCACTTAATATCAATGTTTACAACAAATTGTGTTGATTAGTGTGCTACTTTCAAGACGTGGTATAAAATAAAACATTTTTTAAAAGTTTTATTTTACTTAATAGTTTTGTTTGTTGCAGTACTGATTGTTCTGAAGTTATTTTCTTTTTACTATATGATAGCTATAAGTGATCATGTTAATGACATTTAAGAATCAAGAATTTAAGTGAGAAAAAAATAATTATCAAAAAAACTTTAATAAAACTGAATTAAAGGAAATGCAAATAAAAACCACAATGAGATATCACTATACCTGTCAGAATGGCCACAATAAAAAGTAGTGACAAAACCAAATGATAGCAAAGATGCAAAGAAACCGATTCTCATATATTACTACTGGTGGAAATGTAAAATAGTACAGTCACTCTGGTAAAGAGTCCAGAATTTTCTTCTAAAAACCATAAACACTCACCACCAAAAAAAAAAAAAATCATAATTATGCAATGGGATAGAATGCTAGCTCAGGTTATTGTGGTAATCATACTGCAATATATAAATGTATCAAATCAACATGTACAACTTAAACTTGTTACATGGAAATTATATCTCAATAAATAAATTTAATTTAAAAACCATACACATATTTGCCATAAGAACCAGCAATCTTACTCTTGAGCATTTACCCAGAGAAATAAAAATATATGTCCACAAAAAAATGCACACAAGAATGTTCACACGTCTACGGCCATGCCACCCTGAACAAGCCTGATCCCATCTGATCTCAGAAGCTAAGCAGGGTCGGGCCTGGTTAGTACTTGGATGGGAGACCACCTAGGAAGACCAAGTGCTGTAGGCATAAAAAATTAAAAAAGCATAAGGGACTGTAAGCTGACAAGGTCCTTACAATCTGTGAGGTCAACCAAGGGTTGCCTCGCCTAAAAAAAAGAAAAAGAAAAAAGAAAAAGAAAAAAAGAATGTTCACAGAAGTTGCTGGTATTAGCCAGAATCTATAAACAACTCTTGTTATAGGTTGAATTACGTCACCTCAAAATTCATATTTTGAAGTCCTAGCCCCAAGCATCTTGGAATGTAACCTTATTTGGAGTTAGAGTCTTTACAGAGAAGTCATTAAGTTAAAATGAGGTTGTTAATATGGGTCCTAATCCTATAAGAGGAAACTTGGTGACAGGCATACACACAACACAGAGAGAACATCATGTGAAGATGAAGGCAGAGACCAGGGTGATGCTTCTATAAACCAAGAACACCAAAGACTGCCAGCAAACCACCAGAAGATAGGGAAGAGGCATGCAATCAATTCTCACAGCCTACGGAAGGAGCCAACCCTGCTGACACCTTGGTCTTGGATGTCTAGCCTCCCAAACTGTGAAACAGTTCCTGTTGTTTAAGCCACCCAGTTTGTGGTACTTTGTTATGGCAGCTCTAGCAAACTAATACAAATCCAAATTTCAATGAGTGAATGGTTAAAAAAAGTGTGGCACGTCCATACTATGGAATACAACTCAGCAATACAAAGGAATTAACTGTTGGAATGCAAAAACTTGGATGTATTGCAAGGGAATTATTTGAGTGGGAAAAAAGCCAATCTCAACAGGTTATTTACCATATGATATCCATTTATATAATAGCCTCCAAAATGACAAAAGTAAGGAGAACAGATTAGTGGTTGCCGGAGATTAGGGACAGAATAGAGGAAGGTGAGGGAGGAGGATGAGTCTAACTATAAACAAGTAGCAGGAGAGGTCTTTGTGATAATGGAACAGTTCTGTATCTTGGTAGTGGTGGTTAAAACCATCCATACATGAGATAAAATTGCACAGAATTATAAATACTGTCACACAAATGAATGCATGTGTAACTGCAAAATCTGAATAAACTCTGTGGATTGCACCAGTGTCAATTTACTGGTCTTAATATTGTACTAAAGTTATGCAAGAAAGGAAATTAGGTGAAGGGTATATATGACCCCCCCCCTTTATTTTGCTCCTCCTTGTGAATCTAGTATTATACCAAAGTAAAACTTTAAAATATCTAATCAAAATTCTAGCAAGGTTTTCTTTTTTTATTCAACAAACTGATTCTCAGGTGAAAAGACAAAGGAATTAGAATAGGCAAAACAATTTTGAAAAAGAACAAATTAGGAGGACTCACACTATACATTATATCAAGGCTTACGATAAAGCTACAGTAATCAAGACAGTGTGAATGGTGATTAAGACAGATCAAAGGAAGAGACCTGAAACAGACCCACACACATTTAGTTACTTGGTTTTTGATAAAGATACCAAGGCACTTCAATGTGTAAGAAACAGTCTTTTCAAACAATTGGATATCCATACGCCAAAAAAGTTCCTTAATCCATTCTTTATATCATATGCAAAAATTAAGTCAAAAGGAATGCTAGACTAACATGTAAAAACTTAAAACTATAAAACTTCTAGGTGGCTTTATATGTAATCACCAAGAGATGGAAAACAACCCAAATGTCCTTCAACTGGTGAATGGATATGCAAATTATGTTAAGCCACACAATGGAATACGACTCAGTAATAAAAAGGAACAAATATCTGACACACATGACTAGGCTGAATCTCAAATGCATTATGCTAAGTGAAAGAAGCCAGACTTAATAGGCTACTTATTGTTATGATTCCATTATATGACCCATGAATGGAAAACAGATCAATGGTTGCCAGGGGCTCAGGTTGGGGAGAAAGACTGATTACACCAAGGAGAACTGGAGGAATTTGTAGAAGGGGATATTGGAACTGTAACATATCTTGATTGTGATGATGGTTCTACAACTATTTGTCAAAGTTCACAGAACTGTATACTTAAAACAAGTGAATTGGACTTTATGTAAATGATATCTTAATTTAAAAATTTTAAAACTGAGTCCATTGGTGGTATTCCCCCACAATCACCCAAATGCTTTCTTCTCATTTTTTCAACATCTACACTGGAACTCCCAAACTATGTTTTAGCCACTTGAGCAATATTTAATTCCATGTTGCTCTGGCCATTTTAATCAACACATAAGCATCCTTCATGCCAACTAACTTGTGATTGATGATTTTGACCAAAGGCCATATACATTTGCAATTTTAACAAATAATATCAAAACTGGCCTCCATGGACAAAGTTTATACCAATTTGTACTCCCACCAGCAATCTATCTATGGATCTGTTTTTGTACATTCACTAACAGCACTGTCAAGACTTTCAAATTTTTGCCAATCTAAGGTGAAAAATGGTTAATTCAGGGTATAGGTGAATCTCCCTAAATGAAGTTCCACTTCATAAACTCAGGAACCAAACATACATTTTCAATAAATCCCTGTTATTCAAAACTCAAAAACCGTGATTAGAATAATTATCTGAACTCTTGCTAATGAATATCAGGAACCAAATAGGTCTGGCTAAGAAGGGATAACTTGTAGTTTTAATTTGCTTTCTTCTTATTTCTTTATGTTTAAGAGTCATTCCTAGCATCTTTTCCATATACTTTCTGCTTATGTTATTTGCTCATTTTCCTAACAGGCTGATGATGTCTTCCTTGCTGACTTCAAAATGCTCTTTATGTATTAGGATAGACTTTCAAGCTTGATAAGCCAAAGATTCTCTCTGCTGCTTCCATAGAAGCAATTATTTCCTGCTAATATGGCATCTTTGTGCAAATAGTTAAGTTCAGCCCTACTATCTCTCCTAGTTTGACTAAACCTTGTCCTCAGGGCTTTTACAGCCTGCTTACCTTGTTATCTGCCTCCATTGCCACACACAAAGGATATTATCTTTTAGACTTCAGATTTCTGAGATTAGCCATCCTGTGCTAGCTTACTACTCTCCATGCTTCTCTGATACACTACCTACCCCCTCTTAAACATATTTTATAATCTACGCGTTTCATCTGTCTCCAAGTATGCTTTTTAAAAAAAAATAGTTCAGAGGTTTTTTTTCCCTGCTCACTTTGTTATTTCTGTATCACACACAAGAAGAAAAATGCCCACACACCATCATGGTAAGACCAGAAATCTGATATTGCAAATACTTAAGCAAGTAATGTCATGAAATGGTTTCTTCAGCATTATCAACTTCTCCTAAACACTCGTCTACACTGAATATTTAAAGGGTCAAGAGACTTGCCCAAGGTCACACAACTAGTAAGAGGCAAAAATCTCATCTTGAACCTGTCTTAGGCATATTTGCTTCATATAAATGGATATCTTGTTGGGATAATCCACATCAGCTCTTCAGAACATAAATGAAATTATGCCCTTAAAGTCTTCTGAATCAGTCAAATTCAAGTATAAGACAGGTATGTTTCCTGCAACTGTATTTAGTAAATGTCTGAAACTATCACATAGAAACCCCTGATATATATACCTTGTTCAATACATACAATAAAAACAAGTTTCTTCACAACTGTGTACACAAAATAATCTCTAGCAAAATCTTGAGCAGCAGAAAATCCCTAACAACTGCACTTTACCAGCACTTTTATTATAAGTATTTGTTGCCTACAATTGTGCTTCCCTGAAGGAAAGTAGTAGCTCCACCATATACAGGCAGGTGATCACTTAATAAAAATGGAAAATTCTATCTATAAGAGTGGCTCTCTTAAATTCCAGTGTGCATAAGAATTATAGAAAATACTTGCTAAAATGCACAGTTACATAACCCACACATGGGGACTCATTCAGTAGATCTGTATGCAAGTCTCAGGTATCTGTATTACTCACAAATCCCATGTTGGTGGGTCTATACTCCACTTTAAGAAAAGCTGCTGTAAGTCATGGAATCAGCAACCTCAGAATTACAGGATGACCCAGTTTTAGAGACAGAGAAGGCATGAGTAGCTAGGGAACAGAAGCAAACAAACTTCTCCCTGCCTGCCTTGGGCTACTCATCTGAACCTAATTCTCTCAAATGCCAGAAACCCACAGCTCAATGATGTATTTCCCCAAAACGTTCTTAAGAAGTTTCCCAGAGTCTAAGCTACCAACCAACAGTCACCACACCACTCATTTCCACAAGAAACAAATATCTCTTTCCTAAAAGATAACTGCTCAAGTTGAAGCTAACTAATATGGAAAATCTCCAGGAAGTTTATTCTATATAGACTTCTACTTGCCACTGGGATCTTCCTCTTTCTAATTCCTATCCAGGAGCTGCCAATTTCTAGGAAGTATGAATAACCTAGGACTAAAGCTTACTCGACTGGAAAAAAGCATCAGATAAAGAGAGTTTTCTTAAAGTTTAAGAAAACTGCAAGATAACCTTTTTGGGTGCTTGTTATATTTTAACACCATCAAGCACCTTGGCAATCCCAATGAGATCCTGCAGAGACCAAAACTCAATCTTTTGTAATTAATGAAACTGAACCAATGGCTCCAACTACAATGCTCATCTCATTATTCCATGAAAGGTGCTCATTCCCATCTCTGCTTTTCCAGTCTGTAACCATAACCGCCCCTTTTACTCAACCTAATTCTTTAAGGCCCAATTAAAATTCTAGCTTCTAAGATCAGCTCCTGGTATCTTCCCAACCTAACTCACCCCTCCCCACCTTGCCCTATCCCTAAATCCATTGCCTGACTGCCCTTTTCTGTTTACCTAGCATTTATTTCAACCTTTGAACAATAAATTATTCTAATACTCATAATAATTATCCCTGTTCCATGAAATTCTCTCTACTCCAGTCTTTAATGAATTGCTCCTTTCAATTGTAATATACTTATAGTCAAATGCACAAAATCTCAAGCCAAATGCTAAGCATCTCTGTACTAGCAATGTGATAGCCCTGATGTTAAAAATAATAGGCACAGTTTTCAAAATGTGAAAAAAGGTTAAAAATGAATAAAACATTAGCTCCATTTAAAGACCTTAATGCTGAAGTCTTTAAGGGGTTAAAGGTGCTCATGTCTGCACCTTACTCTGAAATGCACCTAAAAAGTGGATAATTGAAGTCTACGGCCATGCTACCCTGAACAAGCTCAATCCCATCTGGTCTTGGAAGCTAGGCAGGGTTGGGCCTGGTTAGTACTTGGATGGGAGACCACCCAGGAAGACCAGGTGCTGTAGGCATAAGAAATAAAAAATAAGGGATTGTAAACTGACAAGGTCCTTGCCATCTGTGAGGTCAACCAAGGGCTGCCTCGCCTAAAAAAAAATAAAAATAAAAAGTGGATGATTGATGGATAAAAAGGAGTGATAGCCAGATGGATGGATATTTGACAAAGCAAATATAACGAAATGTTAAAGGCAGAATCTAGGTGGTGGGTACATGGGTAATCACTGTACAATTATGTATGTTGGAAACTTTTCATAATAAAATGTTGGGGGAAATTTATAAAATATATTTGTGTCCTCCCCAATGAGCTTACAGTAGTAAAGTTGTCACATAAGCAATTACAATTAATACCATGAAAGTACACTGGCATAAATATGCATAGGAAGTCCCAGGGCACAGAGAAATGTCTCTTAACTGGGAAAGGGGAGTTCGGGTATGATTTCCAAGTGACCCCCATCTAAATCCGGAAGGACATGTACAGTTATACTGGCAAGTGGGTGCATGAGTATTCTAGACATCAGAAATGGCTCAAGCAAAGAAACATATAGCCATCAAGCAGCTTGGTATGTTAAGAGAACTAAGAGTAGTTGGATACTACTGCAATATATGAGGAAAGGAAAGGTGGGGTTGGGGAGGTTGGCTGGTTTGGAATGCCCTGATAAACTCCTACTGAACCTCAATCACTACCTCCTTTTTGTAAGGAACATTCCCTAAATTCTCCCAGATAATTACTACCTCTTTTTGTTTACTTTAAACAAGCTTCCATCATTACAATAATGATCTTGTATATTAATGTTTTTGTTTCCTTACATACCTTCTGTATTAAGACTATGGATAAAAACTGCATCTTATTACACAATTCACTCTGAAAAGACACCATTATAATAAATTGTATTCTTTTGACATAAAGTATGCCCTAAATCACATCTCTGTGAACTTCCCACACAAGAAATGTCTAGGCTAACTTAGTAGAAAAATAATTTCTGTAAGAAAAAAGACTAAATTACAAGTATATCCAGAAAAAAATTGCAGTTTAAAAAGCCATGGGAATTCTTAGATTCATAAATACAAAGTTTATACTGCTAAAAACTGTGCTGATATTATAAAATGTAAGACAGTATCAAGAACAAGTTACAGACCAATAAATATAAATTTGATCCAATTCATTTATGCTTAGAAATTGTCTAGAAGGATAAAAAGAAACTATCAGCAGTGGTTACTTTTCAAAATTGGGAATGGAGGGATTGTAATATTTCACCTTACGCCCCTTCTGGACTGCATTTTTACCAAGGGCAGTAATCATTATTTTTATACAAGTAATAATAAAGTTCTTCCTTCTTTTGAAACGGCTTGCATCAAACATTTTTTAAATCCTTTGAAGACATGGAGACCATGCTACAGAACCCACAAGTTTTCCGGATACGGCTTCTATAAAATACACAAGCAAGAAAGGCAAACATTCCAAGGAATACAGTACAGGTAATTCTCAACGGTTTCACTTACAGACTACTCTCTGCAGATTAATTTAAAACAAATGGCACAAGGACATGGCAGGGGTAAGAAGAGAAAGGTAGAAGGAAGAATGAAGAGAGAGTGGGAGAGAGGGAGGGAGGGAGGGAGGGGAGGAGAGAGAGACAGAGAATGAAAATATGAATCAATTTAACAGTACCCTTCACTGGAACTGAAACGACTGAAAATGTACTCTGGTAAGTTTTCAACCCACCAAGACCATCATACCATTTACCCAGGCAAATTCTTTCTAACAAGCTTCTTTTAAAATCAGAATATAAATGAGAGATGCAAGAATCAATGGTACACTGTGTCTTGTAGTACTCACAGATGAATGGAAAAAAGAGGACTCAAACCAACACCAAAACCAGTCTTTTTAATGGAAGCAATGAAACAGAAAAGAACACACATACCATAAAATATATCAACCGTAAAATATGATGTAATTCAGAAGGCAGAGAGCTGTAAAGTATTTGCTTTGCTGATCAACAAGACAAGCTACATAAAAAGCAATGGGCATAGAAGATTACAATGGGACATTTATCTGGGGCTTAAAAACATGCTTCTTTCATGTCGCCAACAAGTTGAAGATTCTTAAATCAATTAAGGTGCAAAAACAGTTATATAATATATAGGTCTATTTATTGTGGCTATAATTTTTAAAGAAGAAGAAAAGAATAACATTAAAATCCCATGGTAAAATGCAATGGGTTGAATGATAATGTGTGTTCAGAGTTTACTAAAAGAATAAACAGCCAGTAGTTGAGACTATTAAAGTCCACCCGAAGTAAGAAACAATACTCGACCATGTCATCTAGGTCAAACACTCTGAGCACTTTAAAGACAATGTTCTTCAGTGCATACTACACAGGAAGCACATGACCTTGGTTCCCACAAAATTACATGCGAAATTACCTTTAAAGAACTCAGAACAATCACATAGCATCCATTACCTTGATAAATCACTTAGTTTCATTTTTCACCCCAGGCTTTATCCCTATGTGCATGCATGGATGCCCACGTGTCAATTTTCAAAACTATAACCAATAAATGAATACTTATTGTGCATAATTTTTCATCTCTACCTGCATTTCTACCATTTCTAAGTCATAATAAAAACTACTAACAGTTTCATGAAATTCCACTAGATGTGATATCATAACCTACTTATATTTCTTGTTAGACATTAGGATTGACTGCAATATTTCATTATAATAACACTGCTTTCTGTGTATAGATTCTTATTTTGTCATTATCAGATCCAAGTAGATCAACATTTATTTTAGGGCTCCTGATTAGAGACATAGTGCACATCCACAATTTTTTGCTATTTACGAAATGCAGAGATTTCTTCACATGCTTACTACCTAAGGATTTACGATGACACTTAGCTAGCTTAGTGCCTGGCACTTAATAAGATTCAATAAATGGTAAAAATAGTATTAAAAATTTCATGTCACTAACATTTAAGGTCATAATAGCTGTTCACATCAATATGTAAGAATGCTAAGTAACATAAAACCTTTGGTCATATTTACTACAAACGCTTTCCCAGATTTGTTTTCATCTTACTTGTTCCTTTCTGTACCATAAAGACATGAATTTAATTTCTCTGACATTTTATAAAATAATTAACATTATCAAACACATTCCACATTTCAGAAACATAACATAATTAACCATCTTTAAATATTTCCAGATGATATACCCATTTTACAGATGAGAATACAAAAGAAATGAATTTCCACACGGCTTCATAGTTAATAAGGAGTCATAGGATTCCAACTTAAATCTGCTTGACTATAAGCCTCACGACCTTCTTTCCACTGTCCCAAGCTGCTTCAAAATACATTCAAATCTTTTTGGAAGCTATTAACCAATATAAGTATAAACACGAACCAGAAAACTGTTAAGAAACCCAAATACCTTGGTTATCTGCTAGCCATTCATCCAGCAGCATACACATTTCCAACATCAAAGACAAGGAAGATGAGAAACAATACAAAACAGACCTGAGAAGACCTGGGCTGGAATCCTGGCACATTATCTTTGTAATGTTAAATTATTTTCTATACATATATAAAGGAGATTAGAGTTAAGGCTTCATCCTGATCTAAAAATTCTATGGTTCTAAAGAACACAGAAACAGAATCACGAAACAAGATGTTCTAAGTGTTTCTTTAAACCAATTCTAGTTGTGTGACTTTGGGCCATGTTGCTTGATTCCTCTGAAGCACTAACTCCTCATTTGTAAAACAGCACAACTGCCCCAAGACCTCTCTCCCTAAAGAGTTATGAGGACAAAGTGAAAATGTTATGTAAACTCTACAATGCACTGAAAGTATAGTAGAATCATCACTACTATTACATCCTTTAAATACATTTTTCAATTATAGCTGGCATACAATATTATTAGTTTCAGGTGTATAACATAGTAGTTAAACATTTATACTTATGAAGCAATCACCCTATTAAGTCTAGTATCCATTCATAGTTATTAATCCCTCCCATCTGGCAACCGTCAAAATGTTGTCTGCATCTATAAGTTTTGTTTTGTTTATTTTGTTCATTACATCCCACATGTAAGTGAATTACCATTCATCTTTTGTCTGAATTATTCCACTCAGCACAATACCCTCTAGGCCCAACCATGTTGTTGCAGACAGCAAGCAAGATTTCATTCTTTTAAAAATTTTTATGGCTGAGTAATAATAGTCCATTGAATAAATGTATACCACCTCTTCATTATCCATTCATCCACGGATGGACATCCAGGTTGCCTCCATATCATGGCTATTGTAAATAATGCTGCAATGAATGTATGAATGCATGTGACTTTTCAAATTAATGTTTTGGGTTTCTTCAGATAAATACCCAGAAGTGGGATTACTGGATACTTCTCTGTCTCCTGTTATATATAGCCTTTGTTTCAGTCTATTTTGTCTGGTATAAGTATTGCTGCCCCCAGTTTTGTCTGTCTCCATTTGCATGAAATATCTTTTTCCCTCACTTTACTTTCAGTGTGTCTTTTCATCTGAAGTGAGTCTCTTGCAGGCAACATATGTAGGGGTCTTATTTTCTTATCCAACAGCCACCCTATCTTTTGACTGGAGCATTTAATCCATTTACATTTAAAGTAATTGTTGATAGATATGTAGTTATTTCCATTTTATTATTCATATTTTTGATCTTTTTCTTCATAAAGAAGTCCCTCTAACATTTCTTGTAATACTGGTTTGTTGAAGAACTTCTTTAGCTTTTTCTTGACTGAGCAGCTCTTTATCTGTCCTTCGATTCTAAATGATAACGTCGCTGGGCAATCTTGGTTGTAGGATCCTTGCTTTTCATCACTTTGAATATTCTGCGCCAATCTCTTCTGGCCTGCAAAGTTTCAGTGGAGAAATCGGCTGACAGTCTTATGGGAGCTCCCTTGTAGGTAACTAACTGCTTTTCTCTTGCTCCTTTTAAGATCCTCTCTTTGTCTTTAAACCTTTGGCATTTTAATTATAATGTGTCTGTGTGGGCCTGTTTGGGTTCATCTTGTTTGGGACTCTGTACTTCCTGGGCTTGTATTGTATGTCTATTTCCTTCACCAGGTTAGGGAAGTTTTTCATCATTATTTCTTCAAATAGGTTTTCAATTCCTTGTTCTCCCTCTCCACTCTCCCTCTCGTCTCCTTCTGGTATCCCTATGATGCAAATGTTGGTACGCTTGACATCCCAGAGGTCCCTTAAACCACCCTCATTTTTTTTAATTCTTTTTTCTTGTTGCTGTTCCGATTGAATGTTTTCTGCTACCTTATCTTCTAAAGTCGCTGATTCGGTCCTCTGCTTCGTGTAATCTACTGTTGATTCTTTCTAATGTATTCATTTCAGTTATTGTTTTCTTTATTCTGACTGGCTTTTTGTTTTCTGTCTCCGTTTTTGTTTTCTATATCACTTTATTAAAAGCTCCCACTGAGTTCATCTACTCTTCCACTAAGTTTATCGGCATCCTTACTGCCAGTGTTCTGAACTCTGTATCTGGTAGACTGCTTATCTTCACTTTGTTGAGTTCTTTTTCTGGAGTTTTGTTCTATTTTTTCATTTGGGACGTGTTTCTTTGTCTCCCCATTTTGGTAGTCTCCCTGTATTTGTTTCTATGTATTAGGTAGGGCTCCTAAGTCTCCCAGTCTTATGAGAGTGGCCTTACATAGTAGGTGTCCTGTGGGGCCCAGTGGCACAGTCTTCCTTGGTCACCTGACCCAGGTGCTCCAGGTATGTCCCTTGTATGGGTTGTGTGTGCCCTCCTGTTGTACTTGAGCCTTGGTTGCTACTGGCACATCAATGGGAGGGATTGACCCTCACGCTGATTGGTTGTGAAGGGCTGACCCTACGGAGCAGGATTTGCTTTAGCAGGCTCTGGTGCCCGCCCAGTCTGCCTTTTGGGTGTGTTGTCCTCAGACGCCACCCCGGGTGGTGCTCCTGCTCGGTCAGAAGCCAGCCAACAGGTGTGAGGGGCCCCACTAAAGGCCAAGTTCAACCATAGCCTGTGCCCTACCCGGGGCCACCTAGCAAGAGTCACCAAATGATCCACAGATGGACATCACCCGTGCTGTGCTTCCAGGAGCCTCAAGAGACCAAACTGCGAACCGAGGCCGGCTGCCCCTAGAGCCGGGCTTGGGGCTGCTCAGCAACAGGTACAGGATATGCCAAGGCCAGATGCGGCTTGTTTGGGGTTTGTGAATCTTTGAGACACTTTAGGAAAGTCCGCTGCATGAGCCAAGACAGGCCACTTACATAGAAAAGCCACCGGACGCAGCTTGGGTGGGCCCGCAAGTGGGGTGGGACAGGGGCTCAGGGAATCACCAGTCTGTGTGCTGGAGAGGGGGAAAGACTCAACAAAGGAGCAATGGATTCTGCCGGCACCTCTCTCTGGGGGCCGCGGGGGAAATGCCCCTCCAGCCCTCACCCTGAAGTCAGACAACCCAGTTCTTCTCTGTATGCCCCTGGCGCTTTTCGAGCAGCTGCCATGTGCTGGAACTCAGAGCAAGTCAGTCAGTCCGTGCGTCGGTCCACGCGTGGGCTCCTTAAGAGGAATGTCTGTGACTCCAGCGGCCCTTTGTCTCACTCAGCCACAATTTCCACTGGTATTCACAGCCAGAAGATGTGGCGACTTCTCTTCCTGGCACTGGAACCCTGGGCTTGCAAGCCCCATGTGGAGCCGGGACCTCTCGCTCCTCTGGAGGGAACTTCACAACTGAGATATCCCTCCCGATTCACAATTACCACATGCGGGTAGTAGGACCAGCCTGTTTAGTGTCTCCACCCCTCCTACCAGTCGAGGTACCTCTTCTGTATGTCCCCAGATGTAGGACTTCTGTTCAGCTAGACCTCAGGCGACTCCTAATAATGGTTGTTCTGTAGTTTAAATTTTTATGGGATCACGAGAGGAGGCAAGCACAGCATTTGTCTACTGCTATCTTGACTAGAACTTCCGAGATTTTCTTAATAACATTTTAATCTAGCTTACTTTAAGAATACAGTATACAATACTGTTTGTGTTATTGGTAAGGCTTCTTGTCAATAGTAAGCTCTTAGCAGTTAAGTTTTAGGGGGAGTCAAAAGTTATACTCAGTTATTCAACAGAGGTTCAGTGCCCGTAACCCCTGCATTGTTCAAGGGTCAACTGTAGTTTCTAACTACTCTTTTCTCACTTGCTTCAGATTTTTTAACATCTGCAACTTACAAAAGAAACTTTTCTAAATTTAGAAATACAACCGGTCCCTGAATAACATCATTTCGTCCAACATCATTTCATTATAACTTTGATAACTGTAGGAACTTAACTCTTATTTATACCAATTAGTCTATGGTAAAATTGATTTCATTATACATCAATTCACAGAACCTATCAATGACTTTAAGTGAGGACTTATTATTATATACCAGATCCTTAAGAATAAAACCTTGTCCTAACTTGTGAAGATAAAACTGATCAGAGGAAAATGTGCTAATTGTCATAACTCAGATAATAAGATCATAGTTACATACAGCAAAAGATTTATTTAATGAACTTTGGAGAGTGATATCTTTTTTTACCCTTACCTCTAATTTCATGCATTCTACAGAAATATTGACAAGCCCCTCAGTTCTCAAAACTTCTCAAACTGATATAACAAAAAAAAAAAAAACCAAGTGACTTCTTAAAGTTGACATTTAGTTACATTCACAACGAAGATTGAATTTATTTCTAAATATTTTATTCAATATCCAGATAAAGTATTAAATAATTCATTCAACAAATATTTCTTAAGTACCCACTATATACCAGGCACCATTAGAGACACTGAGGTCACAGTATTAAAACAGCAAACTCCCTGCTTCATGGTGCTTAAATTTTAGTAAGGTGAAGAAAGTCTACAAGAAAACAAGAAAATGCCAAGTAGTGGTAAAAGCTACCATGAAAATAAAACAAGGTGACTGTGTTGCGAGGGGAGCAGGGCTCCATTTACTACATTTACACATAATATGTATGAGCATTTTAACTAAAGCTATAAATACATTTTGTAACTAATTAAAATAAGTCTTACTCTATAGAGTTTGAAAATTAACTATTCTATATTTCCACTTGCTCTGGACTTCTCTTCCCAGATCTAAAACTTTTTTCACTACAAAGCTGCTAGTATATCTTTAATCACTAAACTTAGATAGTCCCAAACATTCTCAGCTATCCCAAAGAAGCATATCTTTTCCCAAGGTTTCAAAATGCCTTGGCACTGACAAATTCTCAGATGGGGAAGTCTATGGACTCCTACTTGGCATAACCATAAATGTAATCATGTGATTGTTTTTTTAAAGAATGATGTCCAACAGCCAATTTTACTTTCTCTAGCCTGCTCATGACTAAAAAGTACATTATCAAGAAACATACTCAACTACTAACAAAGTTTTAATCTCACTGTATGCTTCATTGCTAAAAAGATTACATTGCAGTGAGTTAAAAAAAAAAAAAACCTGGGCTTTCCACATTGGTTTCTCATACTCTATTTACAATTTATAAAACACTTGAGCACAGCTCATCCACAAACTGTCCATTGAATGCAACTTAGCACTCTTGGGCTGGACAAAAGGATGCATAGATTGTTGCGGGTTTCCTAAGCAACTGCTGTCTATAAACTGAAATGAACCAAAACCATGAATAAGGTTAACAGGCATTACAAAATAATACACAAAACGAATTTAAAATAATTAGATACATTTACCTAATATTAAAAACCAGTAATTAACCAGGAAACTACTATATACTCATAATTAAAAGACCCTCAGATTAAACTTAAGTGTTATCTGTGACATTCAAAGTACCTTGCTTAAAAATAAGGGGAAATATTCATTCTAGCTATTAATCAAAAGAACACAAATTAAAGGAACCTGAAATAAATACCACAGGCAAACTGCTTATAATATAGCCAAAGCAAGGATAATGTGGTTATCATATACCACAGCAATGGAGGCACTGTAAAGTAAGTACAACCCTATTGGAAAACAATACATGTTCATTTACAAAGAGCTTTAAAATTTCACACTGACTTACAGCTTGATCCCACTGGACATAATTAAGGGAAAAAACCAAAGCAACGCAGAGAAGCAATGCCATCTAAATCAGAGGAGAAAGAGACAAATGTACAGCAAGAAAAATAAGTAAGTAATTCATGGTATGGCACAAAATAAAAGATCCCCCCTACCCTGCAAAAAAAAAAAAAAAAAAAGACAAAAATGTGAATGGCTACATTGGTTCTCAATCAGAACCAATTCCAATATGCGTTCAGGGGTTTCCACGCAGCACATCAAGTAAGTCTCCAGCTGGGTTTCTTATAATTCAACTCAATTCTGATACCATCTAGGCTGGATATAGCACCAGATTCTACAGTTTAAGGGTTAAGTTCTACAAGACTTCCTCCCTCACCATCTCAGACACCAGTGGCTAGTCCAGGTTGTTACCTGTGCTTCTGAGGGACTGGCAAGGTTCCCTTTTCTCAGGTTCAATTAATTTAAGAGAAACCTTTTGTTTACTAGATCACCAGTTTATTATAAAAGAACAGCCAGATGGAATAGATGCATTGGGCAAGGTATGGGGAAGGGTTTTGGAGCTTCCATGCCATGCCCTCCCAGAGGGCACCATTCTCCCCAAATCATTCTCCGAACCCTGTTCTTTTGGGTTCTAATGGAGGCTTCGTTATATAGACATGACTGATTAAATCATTGGCCATTGGTGACTGAGTTCCATCTCCAGCCCCTCTCCCCTCCCTGGAGATCGAGGTGGAGGGGGAGGGGGTAAGACTGAAAGTTCCAACCCTCTAATTGCAGGTTGGGAGTACCGGCAACCAACCAACCCCCATCCTTAGGTGCATTCCAAAAGTCACCTCATTAACATAAGAGACACCTTTTCATTCTTGGTACTTCAGAAATGCCAAGGATCTGGGGAGCTCTGTACCAGAAATGGGAGGAAGACCAAATATATATTTCTTATAAATCACAATACCACAATAGCCCTACCTCACATCATAGTCAAAAATAAATTCCAGGTGCACTGTTTTTAAATATGAAAAGAAGCAGAAGAGCATTCTCCATGTGGTGGTGGGTAGCGAAGTAGGGTTATACATGGGGATTATATCGAAATATGGAAAATCATTTGATGTTCTGTATTATTTTCACTTAATATATACATAATTATAACCATATAAAACATGCACATGGAATTCTGTACTTACCCTTTTGGAACACTTAACATATTTAATTGTAGTGCTTATTTAATCTTTTTTCTCCCTAACAAGACTTTAAATTCTGTGAGGGCGGGGAACAGGCCTGTCTTGTTCATTGTTATATCCTCAAGGGCTTAGCATAGTGCCTGCCACATACTAGACACTCAAATATTTTTGAATCAATTCTACTTCTGGGAACATACACAAAAGAATTGAAAGTAGATCTAGCAGCATTTTTACAACTGTGAAAAGGTGGAAGCAACCCAAGTGTTTATCACGGATGAATGAACAAAATGCGGCATATACATACAACAGATTATTCAGGCTTAAAAGGGAAGGAAATTGACACATGCACAACATAGATGAACCTTGAAAACATTATGCCAAGTAAAATAAGCCAGTCACCAAAGGAAAATTAGTCTATGCTTCCTCTTCTATGAGGTACGAAGAATAGTCAAATACATAGAGACACAAAGCAGTACACTCGTTACTAGACACTGAGGTTGGCGTGAAGGTAGGGAATTTTTAATGGGTAAACAGTTTCCTTATGAGGTGAGGAAGTTCTGGAGATGGATAGTGGTGATGTTTGCACAATTTGAAGGTACTTAATGCTATTGAATTCTACACTTAAAATTGTTAAAACGGTAAAATTTATGTATATTTTACCAAAATTAAAATAAGTATTTTTGGAATGAAGAAAGTAGAATTATGAGTGGTTTTTCAGACTAATAACAATAATTTCTCTTTGAAATATTTTCCCAAGAAGCAGAAAAGTTAATAAGATTTTATAAAATATTCATATCTGGCATTATTTTGACCCAAGGTTAACTTTTCCATAAAACCTGAAGAAAACTGTAAGTGGCTGGCTATGCAATTATTTCACATGAAAGTACAGAGAAAAAAGAAAAAGGTTTTCCTTTTCAAAACAGACTCCAGCAAATCCAATCATAATTATCACAGCTATTTTGAAGAGTACATAAATTACAGTATATTATCTAATACCACTCACATATTTAAGTACAATCAATTCTTTGTTTTTCCACACTAATATAAATGTTTCATATGAAATAAGTCCAACAAAGTTTTAGTTAACTTTTTAGAATGCAATAAGCCAGATAGGTCCTCCCTTGCCCTGGACCACTTCCCAGCTTATCCTTATTCTTGGTAACCTAGGTCTGTGTAAAGGAACTCAATATCCAAAAGCCACAAAGAAAACAATCTACACAAGGATAATCACTGATTATACCAGCTTTAAAGATAATTTCCACTTGACATAACTGGAACAACAGCTTTTATATCATATACAATTTAAAAGCATCTCCCAGATAGAGAACATGCCATCAGGATTCTCTTCAAATTTGAGATGCTTATGGATTTTATGCTACATTTTCCTAGATTTTCTCCTATTTCCCTGACCACTCTATTAACGGTCCCATTGCTATCCAAATAGCAATGAGGTTTTCATCCCTGACCCTCTGGCTTTTTATTTATAAGTTCCCTGCTCTAAAAGCCTATATACTCTATGCATAGAGATCTCAAATGTATATCCCTGTCTCCTGCTCTTCTATCTGCTGAACTCCAGATGCAATAATATCAGCTTAAGGTTGAAGTATCTAAAATACAATTCGACTCTCTCTCCAAAATCTGCTACCATTTAAATGCAAGAGCATAGTAGTACAACATTATCTATTGCTATGTTCCAACTACATACATTGCAAGAAATTTTTTTAGTAGAAACAAAGAGGTATGTTTTCCAGGACATCAGAAAATAATGACTTATGTGCTATCAAAATATTGACTAAAACGTAATTATTAAAAGTTTCAATACATAGCAATTTTTTAAAACATATAAACAATATATGTACATACGTGTGGTTTATGTATGTTATTTCCTACTAAATTATAAATGACAAAGCCAGGAATCCTGTTTAAGTCAACTAACTCCTTGCTTCACATCTAGCTCAAAACTACACATCACAAATATACCATAATTGGTCAATGAATGAATCTTTAGGCAAAATGAGGTGTTGAAATTTAAGCAGTAAGAAAAAGCTGGATGGCAGACCTCTACTAAGAGAGAAAAAGCTTCACAGAACCTAGAAGTGAGACCAGGGCACAGACTCCTCCTGGGATTCAAGGCAATTCATGAGAATAAGCTTCTAAGAACTACAACTCAGACTCAACTGTGTCCCCACTCCCACACCAAAACAGACCCAAGCACATGCCACAACACTTGACTTCTTTTGTTCCAGGGAATGCCCATCTTGGTCTATTAAAATTAAATCAGTTTAAAAACTTAAATCAGTTTAATTCACGATCAGCTTGAAAGTCAGTCTAGCGAGTCTCAGCATACCACACAATGCATCCACTCAATATTATACAATCTATACTATGTCTCAAACACTGTTCTAGGTGCTGGGGTTAAGACAATAAACAAGACAAGACAAATATCCATGCCCCCACTGACTTTACATTCTAGCATGGGGAAAGAGACAATCCATGTTATGTTTAATGGTGAAAAGAGCCTTGCCAAGAAATAAAGCAGAGTAAGGAGGAAAGGGAGTGCCAGGGACAAAAGACACTATTTCACATGGCATAGCCAAGGAATGCTTCAGTGAAAGGCTAATTACTTGAGCAAAATGTCCTCAAGAAATGAGGAACAAAGCCAGGCAGAGGAACCAGCAAGTACAAAGGCCCTGAGGTGAATTACTTAATTTCTTTGGACCTCGTTTTTCTCATCTGTAAAATGGGTATAATATCCCCTACATCAGGGGTCTCCAACCCCTGAGCCAGGGGCTGCACCAGTCCCCAGCCTAGCCTCACAGCAGAAAGTGAGCGGTGGTGGGTAAGTGAGCGAAGCTTCATCTGTATTTGCAGCTGCTCCCCAGCACTACCATCTCTGCCTCAGCTCCATCTCAGATCATCAGGCATTAGATTCTCATAGAAGCACTGGTCCCTGGTGCCAAAAGGGTTGGGGACCGCTGGCCTATACAAGTAAAGGTAGTATAGTACATCGGGTCTCTGACACAAGAAATGTACTCAATGAATGAGAATATTAGTTACCTGGGGGTTACCATGTCTGCAAAACCCTCATGATGTTGTTTGGTACACTCAGAAAAGGTATTGTTATCTAACTTCCATAATAACATAAGGCAAATAGGATTATATCTATTTTATACTTGGGAACCTGAAGATCAGAAATTTGCCTAATCCTCTGCTGACCTCTAAAATTCCTATAAGGATGAACAAACATAGCTCCACAATTAAAGAGAGGACTTAAATACATTGCCAGGATGAGGAAACCACTCAAATTAATGTCAACTAATCAGCAGTATAGTGCTGTAGCGCTATGAACATGGATTCTATAGCCAAATTGCCTGTTCTCATCAAGGCTCCACTACTTCCTAGGTACAGCAGATTCTCAAATGTCATTTCATTCAACATCGTTTTGCTATGTTGATGGAAAATAAATCAATTTCCTGCCAGGATCACTGTCTGTGTTGAGTTTTGCACGTTCTCCCCATGTCTGCCTAAGTCTCATCAATTTAGGATTGTCTCCTTTAATTCTCTACCTCCAAAAAGTTATCACTACAAAATCTATACGTCATCCCACTGGGAGGCAGTGTATCACCGTGTAAAGAATGCTGGACTTAGAATTGGATTCAAAAGAAAACTCTGCTACTTACTAGCTGAGTTATCTTGGGCAAGTCACTTAACCATTCTGAACCTCAGTAAATGAAAATAACCATCAAACTACCTTACAGGGTTGTAAAAAATAAAAATAAAAAAAATGGTGTTAAGGAGCGTGGTACAACTAGTACATAATATCCTGTAGATACAAACTTAAAGCTTATCATTAATGCAAAGCCTACTAGAGGAAACTAATTGACTACTTTTCTTCCAATATACAGCTCTTTAATATGAACATTAATAATGTAATTATAATGCAAAGTTACATTTCTAGAAAAACTAAGGTTTTAATTCAATTATTTGAGAACTTGTATATGTACTACACGATGAGACAAGGTTTCAAAATCAGATAAAAACATAATTCCTAGTCTGGAAAAATTAATAATCTAGTTATGAGACAAATTTGGACATTCACCAATATTGTACATTAAAACACCACATACTTATAAACACACACACACAAATAATTACCTCTCAAGTAAGGTTTGCTATTTTTCTGCAGCAACCTGGTGACTGTTCAGTCTAACTTCAAAGGTTTAGGAAATAATTCCCTACAAAAGGATCTTTTCTAATATCCTGTATTGTCCAAATAATCTATCTGAAATTTTTCAAGTATATTTAGAACACCCAACTACTGAATAGTCTTCAATGAATAGTAGCACATTATGCATTGATATTTAATCAAAACTCAAAAAAGTACATATACTCAGAGCTGGAAAAATCCATTTGTCATTGACAAATTTGCTTTTCAAAAACATACCTTCATGCTTCTGCTTCCCTGCCAGCCATAGCTAACACCACTTCCCCAATTCTCCTGCCAGGGATAAAGTCTGAGGAATGTCTTTTGGCCTGGATGAGTGTGGAAACAGGGAGGGACATATCCCAAAGGGAAAACATTATGGCTTTGCTAATATTTCCTACGTTTTCTCTACTTCTTTAGTAAAGAAGGGAAATCCTCAAAGGTTCACATTCCTATCTTTAATACTACTTCTTTAAACCACAAAAAAGGCCTTTTTTAGTAAGAGGATATTAACCGTGTTCTTTGTAATACTATTCTAGTCACCATAAAATTTGTAAATTAGCTACAAGACAGTAGACACACTGGTGAGTACAGAAAATTTCTCCTTGGTTTTGAAGAGAAAAAAAGGTTAGAAAGCCAAGAAAAGAGGATATCATGTATCCCAAACCTGAAATGGAAATACTTCAAATATATCAAACTTAAATCATCATACATATCATATATAATTAATTTAATGAGAATCATATAGTTACAAAGACATTCAAACGAACATTCCAACAAAGAATCCAAAAGTAAAACATTAGCATATATAAATTTAAATTCCTATTTTAAAGCAAGCATTTAGAACTTGAAATAAAGACACAAGAGTCCCATAACAAAATGATTGTTGATTGAGCCTTTTGCTTTTACACAGAATCATAATATCATTGAGAAAGGTTTCAACCTTTGGATAATAGTAACTAGTTATAGGGGATGATCATGGGCTCTTTTAACTTAATGTAACAACTACCAAACACTGAAGCATTCCAAGGCTTCATTAACAGTCCTCAATTGTTCTTTTCCCCCTAAAGCTATCCAGAGTAAACCCTATTTTTAAATACTTGTAACAAAACTGTATTGACTGATGGCTATTGGTTTTAGCCTAATATTCTTTAATATATAATAATCCAGTACATAATGTTTTTTTAAAGGGTTATTTTTAACCCCTCCCCATGATAAAGCCCAAATGACAATGCTTCCTGAGGGCAGAGACTATATAACCTAGTTTACCACTGTATATCCACGATTCTGTAGGCACTTTCAGTACTAGCTGATATAACAATGAATGAACCTTTTTGAGAACCTGAACACACACACACACACACACACACACACACACACACACACACACTTTACACCCTACCCATGGGCCCCAGATTAAAAACCAGCAATAGCTTTTTTAAAAACTATTACTTTTATATAATAAATCAAATACATGAGAAATAAACTTTTGCCTACCATTCACTCAAATTCTTTCACCTGTTAAGAAATGCAGTTCCCCATGTCCCTTCTAATTTCATGACAGCTTTAATGAACTAAATTAAATAAAATACTTTCTAAAAACTGAATAGACCTACTTAATGACCTCTTGGTTGTTTTCAAAAAACATCAACAAAACTCCCAAAAGTGAATTCCTCAATGAAATATTAAAATACCCAAGTATGAAAACAAAACTTGAAGTCTTCTTCAGATTAGATCTCTACCACTCACACTTACTAAAAGAAAAAAAAGGGGAACTATCTTAGTTTACAATATAGTAAATCTGTGATTATGCTGAAATTATTTCTCCAAATATTTGAATTCACCTACGGTAATCATTTTTTTGGGGGCGGGAGGTACCGCAAACATAGGTCACCAAAAATAAAAGAGAACTATTAATTTTATGAAATGACACATCAATCTCTTTTAAGACTTAACTTTCAAATTGTTACCGAATCAGTTTAACTTCGGATAAGTCCCTAAACTGAAACTTTTCCTCTTTTCTAATACCACTCTTCCTACTCAGAAAATACTCCTTTCAGTTTTTTTTTCATCTTCTACATCAGAACCTCCATGAAATATCACATTATACAATTCACATTTCCTCCTAAGAAAACGGTAAAGGAGTCTGAATATGTAAGGGAAGCAAACACAGATGTAAACAGTAAAAATAATTATCCTGGAGTTCTCTTTTTTTATTTAGGCAGACCTCAGAGAAGTTGCTTTTCAACATTAAGACACATAATCACTGAAGTATTAACAGTCACTTGAAAAAAGCCAACTGGAAATTCTACCAGCTTTAAAAAAAAAAAAACACTTTATCTCATCTTTTACTATCGACCCCATCCCAATAAAAACTTCTCCAAAAGAGTAAAAATAAACAAACTCTCAGAATATGGAAGTCTAAAGTAATTTAAATCACTTTCATGTCCAAAGAAATCTCTGTAGTGGTTTCAAATCCCTTCCTAGCACTTACTAATTGGGCAAGTTACTTGGCCTCCCTATGCTTTGGTTTCCTCTTCTGAAAAAGTATTAATTAGGGTCATCATACATTCTACTTTCTCTGAGACGGTCTTAGTTTATACTATCTTCCCAGCATGTCATCTGGTTAGTGCCCTCTTTCGGTCTCAAAAGTATCCTGGTTTGAACAATAAATCATATGTTCATCCTACCCCGTAAGGTTATGAAGATTAAGTGAGCTAATACACATAAAACATCTGTAACTGTGTCTGGCATATAGTGAGACCTCGGTGTTAGCTATTGTTAATGTTATAGTCGCTGACAAAGACTTTATAAAAAGTTTTGAATTGCATAATAAACAGAGCTTTTACAATATTCCTTTTTACAAATAAAATTAGGCATTTAACGCTCTACATTCAATTCTTTAAAACAACTAAGTAGTACTAACTGCTTGAAATCAACACTAACCAATTTATCCCACAGAGATGGCAATATTATCAATTGCATTCACATTTTATCACACATAAATTTTAGTAGAGACTATATTAGTTACTGACAGGAAAGGAACTGAAAGTAAAAATTTGGTTAGTGCCAAACCAAGTCTCTGAATATTCTAGCAGCCTTTCTCAACCAGGGTTCCTTATGTTAACCACGGAACTCAGAAAATGATTTGAGTGACAATTTCCTGAATTCTCCCAAGAATGGTACATAATTGGTATCTTTCTAAATGCACAGGAGAGAAATTAATTCAATGGATACCTTGAGACACCAGGGTCTTGGTATCCTTAGAGTACAAAAGGGAAAATACAGATGAAAAGACTCAATATTGAACAAAGCATCTGGACAGAACACCGCATCACCTGGAAAAATTATTTCCTACAGAATGGAGCTTAAATGAATGATAAACACAAAGTATATAAATTTGACTCACGGCTATGAAAAGCACTAATATATTCAGCTTTACTTCATCTCCACTAATTTATCTTAGGCTAGATATCCAACATCTAGCATTCCTTCAGATAAGAAAAATTCTAATTATAGTTTATGAAACACAGGAAGGAGAAAGAGGAAAAGCAAAGAAAGCCGAGATCGATTCTGATCACTAATGAATCTAATAATCCGCGGCACCGATATTATCTATTACCTGATAAAAATAAAAACAACAAAATTTAATAAAGTGAAAAGATAAACTAGAGTAGAAAGTAGAAACACAGAAGATACTAACACTTAAAATATTTTTAAAGTACCATTAGATAACAAAAACAATCCCCCCCTACAGAACCAATCAGAGCAGTGAATTATAAAAGAGTCATTTAAATTTTAATTTCAAAACCAACCACTCAATAAACAAGCTGAATGATTGGGGAGAACTATTCTCAGACACACTTAGCCTACATTCGGTATAGAGTATAAATGACCTAAAGGAGGAAAAAAGTGAAACCATTCTACCTTCTGTAGTATGACCAAAAAAAAAAAAAAAAAAGAATTCAACATATTATCCCACAAACTTTTGTAAAATGAGCATACTCAAACAAAACCAAAGCTCAGATTTATTTCAACTATTTCGACTAATAGTATAAAACACAATTTAGACTTCAGGCAGCAACTCATCTAACCCTGTTTATCTTGCACTATACATGAAAAAATCGTTTTTATAACATTAAAATGACACATGCTTTCTGGTTATAGATAACCCAAGACCTAAAACAGTTAAGGGAAACCACTGAGCTTAACGAAAAGGCACAAAAGTTTTGAGACCAAACTAATTCTGGTGTGAATTCAGGCTGCAAATTATTATGTGACAAGTCATTTACTCTGAGAGCCTCGATTTCCCCATCTGAAAAATGATAACCACCTGTAATTCAAGGTAGCTGAGAAAATTAAACAATACATGTTAAAACATATAGCAGTTTTTGGCATTCAAAAGGAACTCAAATGGCAAGTAAATTAGGACTTTCTTAGACTATCTCAGGATCAACAAGTTATAGGTCAAATCCCATTACAACAAATATTAGCCATGCAAAAGTGTAAACAGGACTTGTTCCCACCCCTAGCAGAATTTAAACTACTTTTTATAAAGGAATTCTACCTTCGAGTTGTATATTAGAGATTATCCACAGTTTATAGAAATCTCCCTAGTTTGTCTCATCAAGCCCAGCCATGTATTTTCCAATTAAAAGAATAAAAAAGAACAGACCATTAACCTTGTTCACCTTCTCTTCCTTTGGCAGAAGGAGAGTTTAAAACAACTCCAATAATCTCTTGACTAGACAAAGCTTATGTAAAGACTTCTTGTTTTCTATTGGTTACTATCAAATATAGAACTGTAAGCATACATTAAAAACACAATTTAGAAATAACTACTGTTTCAACATAATAAACATAATAGAAAAATAAGTAAGTAAATAAAACACAATTCAGGCAGATTACCACGGTTGCTAAAAAGACGTAGTTTTTTTTAATGTGCATATACAAAAATTAAGACTCCACCAAGCAACACCATTTACACTGAAGATATATACAATTTGGTTAAATTAAATGCAAAGCAGGCAACTCAGGCGACTGAAAAAAAATCAAACTAACAATTTTGTTTTCTCACATATCTTTGGCCAGACAGAACATGCAATAACCACTGCTCATTACAGCTGGAGATCTATTATACAGGATCACTATTGAACCACAAATTAAGTCTTAAACATATATCAAAAGTAGAAAATTACAAAAGGAAAATGTAAAGAACTTTTAAAATAACCTGTACCTATAAAGGTTTTTCTTTACTCTCCAATGATTAATCACACATATACTGATACCCATTGCTGAGATTAACTCTTTCCTTTGCTATGCTCCCCAACTTTCCAAAGATATACCATAGTGCTCCACTGTACAGTAAAACTGTTACTGTTACGTTCAAGGCTTTGAATAATCTAATAGCAATTTTAGAGCACTAATACAAGAGGTTTTTTAAAAAAAAACAAACAAAAAGCGTGAGACACAAAAAAGTCACATTAAAGAGATATGAATGTTATCCCATTGAGCTGTAGTAGATCATTGTGTATGTTAACGTAAATTTTAAGCTCAAAAGTTAACTTGCAGCATCAAAAAACTGAAGTCTTCCATCTATTATAAAGAACCCGAAGTAAAAAGAACATGCTATTCACTGTTTACTCCCTTCCTCCACATGACTGTGGGTGACATCAGTTAAACATGCAGAATATTATGCATTACTAAACTGTCCAAAGTGTATTTTCACATCTAACCCTATATTCCCAAAAGATAATTTGAGCTTGCGCCTGTTCACCACCCATTTTAATTCATAGTTCTTCAGGCCATGGGTCCTGAAGTCAATAAGGTCTTAAAGAACAAATGAAAAAGGAATGCAGAACTTAATTTCATTAAAATCTTAAGTGTTTGGGCTTTAAAAAAAATCCTAACTAAATAGACTTCAAAATTACCAAACTCATAATTTGTTGGTTTAGTAGTTTAGCTGTTGTCTCAGCACAATAAATCTGAATACACAATCATCATCTATTTAAAATTATTTGCAAATAAGAATTCAAAATATGTTAACATCTTTCTAAAGCTAAAATGAATATGAAATATACAAACTAATATTAACAGTTATGAAATGTCTGTTCCCAGAGGAAGGTGGAATTTTGTTTTCACAATTACGGAACACACTTCATCGAACAAAATTAAATATCCATTATTTTGGATTCTCTAGAACTTTAACATATATTCAAAAATACATCATATGAGAAAAACCCTGACATTGAACACCACAAAACTGCAGAAAGTAAGGCACTTACCTCCAAAGAATTTAGGAGCAATTCACAAATACTCTAAGGAGACAGAGTTTTAACTGCATTGCACTTTTATTTTAGTTGATGGGTAATGGTCAGAATTTTTGTAATAGGAAACATTAAAATACTTTACATATGAACTTTTAACTATAGCACCAGATCCTTGGGGGAGATTAACTCATTTCATATGCAAACATCCATTTTCATACGGGTTAAAAAAAATCCCCCTCCCCCACTGCCAGTCTCTGATACCTCGGAATGCTATAGTTATTTCACGGTGGGAAAGAATGGCTAGTAAGTACTTTTCTTTTCCAATTCTTTTCTCTATCCATTCATTAAACACCAAATACTGAAACTGATTTCAACTCCTACTTCAATCTTCCTACCAGGAATGCTCCCTAGGGCACCTGAATCCCTTCCACTGTCACTTATTCCAAACTGCCAAAGCCCCTCCTATTAATAGTAAATCTTTTCATACTGATGACTCACTGTAACTCCAACTTAATGAAATAGACACCAAGCAGAATTTACAAAATTTGCAAATGAAATTTTCCTATTTTCAAAGGATTAAAAAAGAAACTAAAAGTAGAGCACATTCAGACTAAGTTACAAACATTTAAAGTTCAACCAATTTATAAGTTTTTATATTGCTTTTTCTACACGGGTTCAAATTAAATACTTTTTGTAAGCTGATATATTAGCATTGTGTAATTACTTATACACAAGCACAAGTTTCCCATGCAAATAACTGATATGTAAATATAAATTTAAGTCATTACAACGAAATTGCAAGACAATTTGAAAAATTTTCAAGTTTAATTATGCAAATTTAAGTATACACAAAAGTAGAGAGAATAGTACAATGAGCTCTCCTGTACTCACCATCCAGCTACAATTATCAACTCAAGGCTATTTTTGCTTGATCTCTACCTTCCACCACTTCCTCCCCCAATTATTATCTTCAGAAAAGAATTAAGAGGAAGACACTGTGCTCCGGAAGTACACTGAGAAAAAATCCAAAGATAACACTAGCAAGTATCTAAGACTAGCAAGACAAGAATCTAACAGGATAGCTATACAGCCACCCTCTACACGACTCCTTGTTACGTGGTAAATTTAAGAATTCAGTTAAAAACAAACAAAAAAAATAGCCATCTTTAAGAATTTTAATGACGTCTATAAGATCCTGAGGACATATTTAAAATTATATCTAAAAGGATAAATAGGAGTGTGATGAAAATGAACTTTAACATGTGCAATTAGCTTGCATCTATGTAGCACCTTGGCTCAAAATGAGGAAAAAAGACTGTTTAACATGTGTTATAAAATTACAATTCAACCACTTGAAAGACCGCTGAACACTTACTTATGCCTTAACTGGTCCTCCTGATCCCTAATTATAGATACCAATGTAGAAAGAAAACCAGGCATTTTAACGTTAAGTGGTTTAAAATGTTCAAAATTAACTCCATCGTTCATTGGAAAAATATATGAAAGCAAGTCTAAACTACCTGAATTATATGTCATTAAACAAAAATGTATCCATTTTTCCGGGGCCGGTCTTTTTTTTTTTTTTTTTTTAAATAAGTTCACATATACCCTTAAACGCAACGCGCTAGTCCACAGATAGAATTAGGAGACCGCCTCCTGCTTTAGCTCCTAACCAATACGCAGAGAGAAGGTTGGCAGGAAAGTGCTGCGAGGACAGTAACAAACACCAGCAGCTCCCGAGCAGGCCCTGCTAGAGCCAGGAATGACGCACTTCGGTAACCCGACTCTTTCTCCCCTCCACCCCCCGCCCCCAGCAGCGGTGCTGACACCGCCAACAGCCCGGAGTAGGAAAAAGACAACAGAAAAAAGGCAGAGGTTGGACTGCACCAGGATTCATCAAGAAACCTCGATTATTCCTCTTTCGACACTAACCACTAGGACTAAACAGGAAAGGAAGCTTCGTGCTTAAGCAAGTTCCATCATGGTGGTTTAAGAGTCACTAAATTAGCTGATAATGAGTCCAATCCACCGAGACAAATGCAGGGTGTGGCTGCTGTGAAATACGGCGGTCCGTGGGAGAAAAGGGGTATAGAATTTACACTCCAGTGTGAGAGGAAGATGGGGCTTCACGGGGGGGGGGAGCATTTTAAGGAACCATTTCAAACCAACACAAGCTTTTCATTTACTTCAACCTAATCCTACAGATCAAAAGTTTCTAATAGATATATCACGTGAACTGTACAAAAAAACATTTAATCGAACACCATGACCCCCAATTTAAAAACTCCAAGAGAAAGGAGGGCGGTGATAGGCAACAACGTATAAAACATTTCTAGGCCACGGAGAAAGTCACAAACCGGATGAAACTACTAATGTGATATTAAAAATTAAAGCTGAACACAGCAGCACGAAAAAAATCACACGATAAAACCCGTTACAGTTCAGGATTAAAAATAAAATGACATGTACACCAAGGGGCAGCGGAAACTAAATGTCGAAAGTACAGCGTCTTATTAAAAACTAAAAGCAAAACAAGACATTCTCGCGACGGAAAAAAAAAAGGGCAGAAATCAACAATACGTTTACAATGTAGGCCAGAATGGGAATGGGGCTCAAAGTTTTGCGAAACTACTTGATGCTGTTTCCCACACCGTCTCTTTCCAATGGCCCATCTGACCCTTTTCGTCCCTAAAATCGCCGTCCACAGATCAGCGGGTGAGAGAGAAAAAAAAAGTCAACCCCCCGCCAGAATAAAAGTGTGGAGGGAAAAAGCAGAAGCTGCCTACCTGGGGCAAGGATCAGATCAGTTCGTGTCTTGAGAAAGACAGCGCGGGTGGGGGTGGGAACGAAAAGCAGCACTAAAACTAAAACAAAAGTGGCGCCAAAACCCCCCAACAAACAGCCTTCCACTCCCGCCCTTCCCCCCTTCCTCCCATGCCAGCCAGGCAGGGCCCCCTTCGGGGCAAGGGCTGCACGCGGGGGACAACACCGCCAGACCCCAACCTATTTATAAAATTGTTGTCCGAAGAAAACTGACCGAAGTCGGGCCTCGGAAGGGATGGAGAGATCGATGCCAATCGCTTTCCCCAGCAGTTCCCCCACCACGCGCTGGAGATGATGGGGCGGGGGAGAAGCAGAGGGGCCCGTCACATGAATGTTGTTCCCTCTCTAGGAAGGGAGGAAGAGAGGGAGGGAGAGGGGGGAGGGAGGAAAGGAAGGAGGGGAAGGGAGAAGGGAGGGGGCACGAGGGAGGGGTGTGATCAGAGTAGATTTTCCCTCGCCTCCCTCGGTCCGAGGCCCAAATATACACAACTGAGCCTCCTCTCCTCCCCTCCCCCCAGGTTCCCAGCACCACCATTTTGCTCTCCTCCTTCCCCTCACCGCGATACCGCGCTCTCCCCCACCCAACCACAGCCTCCCCGGCTTGCCTCCCCCGACTACGGCTCGCACTCCACCCCACCTCCAGTTTTGACTCTCCCAGCCTCAAGAGCCTGCCAGAGAAAAGGCACCTAAATCTAATGCTACACAGAGAAGCGGAGCCTCCATCTTGCGCTGCTCTGCGTTCTCCATTTTGGGCCACCCTTGGGGGGAGGGGGGTGGTCTCCGTAGAGGCCCCGAGGGAGAGTGGGGCGAGGGAAGGAAGAGAAAATCTTCAGGGAGGGTAGTCGAAAAGAAGAGTCCTGCGGTAGAAAGCCACTCTAGGAGTAGGAGGTAGGGAAGAAGGGGGCTGGAAGTTCCTTGACAGTGTGGACGTAGCGACTTGGTACAACGGAGAAAAGGGCTAGGGGTTATGCGGGGATGACAAGTACCCCCGCCTTGACTTGGCCACCCGGTCTACGGCTGGCCCCGCTGGGGGCAAAGGAAGAGGGGAAATTAAATGGCAACGGAGCGCCCAATCGCTTTTCCTCCCAACTCCTCTCTCGCGCCCTATTTCGACCGTACACACCTCATGGTGGGCCCCGCGCCGTCCGGGTGCCCCTCCAAACTTCTAGAAGCTTCGCCTCCGCCATTTTATAACTTACCTCCCCCCTCAGCGTACACAGAGGCAGCAACGAGACTGTTCGCCTCCCCCACTCCTTCCTTCTTTCTCAGGCCGGGGGCTTCTTCACCCCTGGGCTGGTACAAGATATTTTCCCCTTCCTCTTCTTTACACCCTCGAATTCTACTCAGGGACGGAAGCTCCCGCGGTTCTAGAGCGGTGGGGGGTTTTGAAAGTGGCGGTCGGATCCGGCGGGGTTTTTTTTTTTTTTTTTTTTTTTTTTTTTTTTTTTTTTTTTTTTGGTGGCGCTTCGGGATTGTTTGGGGTGTTCGCTCTTCGGCGACTTGGAGGCGAATGGAACGCGCAGGCGCCATCTGTCGGCCACGAACCCGCGTTCGGCTCCCGTTGGGAGGGAGCGGCATCTAGCGTCAGCGTGCTAGCACTGCAGCGCGGGGCTCCCACCCCTCCCACTCCGCGTACTCCTCCCAGTCACCAGCCAATCGCGGCTGGCTGCCTCCTGGGTGCAGCGTCTCGGACGCCACCGCCAAACGAGGCGCCCGCAGGGGCGCGCCGCCGAGTGGGGTAAACAAGGTGCCGTGCCCGCGCTTGACTTACTCATTCGTTTGGCAGCGCTTCCGCCAGGGACCTGATAGGGCCGTGTTTCCTCTTTCTTTATGGGGGCCAGGGGCGGGGGTCGACCAGAGGCAGATAGGAATGTTCGGCGCAGCACTGGGCCGTGGGAAATCGGAAACCGGGCTCGCTCGGAACTCGTCCCCTGGGCCCCTCCGCCACCCGCGCAGCCCGAAGTGGCAGCCGAGTTGGACATCACCCTGCGATGTCCCCTCTGACACGCCCCAGCGAGGGACCTTGGCCCTAGTTCCCGAACCGCGGCCCCTACTCCTAACCACCAAAAGGACTCAACTCTTGTTAACTCTGGCATTTGATCCTAAGTGATTTAAGGGTTTTGTGTTTTGAGTTTTTGTTTTGTGTGCTTTTTGCTCCGGGTGTGGAGAGAAAGCAAGCTGATTCTCTACCAGGAAGACCTGGCACTGGGAAAAAAAAAAATTTATTCTTGACAACTCGAGATTCACGTCTCCCAGAAAACGTGGTCTGTCTCTCCGGGGTCTGGGAGACGCTGGGAGCTGGGCTACTGGGCTAGGCCCGGCGCTGGACCGATTTATTGTCGACTCTTGAGGCAGGTGAGGGGGATGTGGAGCAAAGTGGAGGGGATATCGAAATTTGGGTAAAAAGTCGAGGGGGACCTACCCAGACTTCCTCCACTTCCCCCGCTCATCCACGTTCTTCCTGGAAACATGGGCAGGGGTGGCCTCATGATTTAAAGAATTTTGGTTCCTTCTTATCCTGCCTCCTTACCGCTTCCCCCCCCTGCCCCGCAAGGTGTTTGAAATGAGAACGGACCCCTTCCGCTTCCTCGACCATAGTTAATTCAAGTCTTTATCACCCTTTGTATATGTTTGTTTCGAATCCAGTTTCCCGGCCCTTCGACTGCCAGGCTCTTTTTACGCGGGGGAGATAAACTCGGGGATGGCCTGTCCCCTTCGAAGCGTCGCTTTTCCTAGGACAGGAAGAAGTGACCTATTACAGTTGTCTCCATTGCTGTTATAGAAGTTCCCACATTCATACAGTCGTTCAGTTAAGAGCTATTCGTTTCTGTTTCCTTTAAATATTTTTGGTTAAAATATTTAATACCAAATTACTTTTCAATTAGAGGAAAAGGAGTAAATGTACTTAATAACAAGACAGACTTTCCAAATGACAAATATTGCAAGCCCGTGTAAATCGAGATTTCATCCGATATCACGTCTAAAGCATTCCTAATGCTATATAATGATTATTTTCAGTCCTTAAATTATATTCCTTCCACATCTGTGTCTTAGTTTATCTCCCATCTTCTGTGCTTACTGGTTTTTTTCCCCGCAACTTTAAAAACATGGTATATTTAATCAACTGAACAATAAAAGTTAAACAGAAAGATCTAAATATCAACAAGAAACAAAATTGAAGACATTTTCACTTCTAAAGCTTTGGAGAGTGCAATACTATTCAAAATAAATTTCCATTTCTTTTATAGACTATCTTTGGTAGGATGTTATACAGTTTTTAATAGGTTCAAGTTACAGAATGATGGCGGCTAGAACATTAAATAGGAAGTAGTGGAAATTTTACAGTTATATAAGTTAATGCAAAATTCCACTTAAACTAATAGAAAAATTGGGCTCTGTACCAAGTCATTTTACATTAATTTAGTTCAATTGTGCCAATTTAATATCAATTGATATTAAATGATTTCCTGTTTTAGTATTAGCTGGAAACTACTGATTTTCTACTCTAAACATCACATTTATAGCACATGGTGCAATTTTTCATCTATTTTATAAATTTACATTCTCGGCTGATTATGTAGTAGCTGAGACTTTAAACAATTTTATACTTGGAACAAAATTGAAAAATGCCTCTGTTTAGTAAACTTACTTTCATTTTGTGACAATACCACTGAAGAATAACTGTTATAACATCAGAAAAATTTTATAGCAGATTTATACAGATATTTACGATTGTTTCACAGTAACCCCTCTTTTTTTCTAGAACTCATTCAAAAAATATTTATTGAGCCTTCAATATGCAGATCACAGTGCTATGTGCCTCAGTCTTATTCTAACAAGTGGAATCTATTTCATAAGGTACTGAAAGACCAAAGAAGACACTTTAAGGATTTGTGGACAAAATGAGAAAATGCCATCCGATGAAATATGTAGCTAATGTAAAATAAGCTTTCATCTTAATTATTTGTAGCATGTCCTTCATGAAATGATATTGTAATGGCAGAAGCTTTTGGTGTCTGATAAATACTGAAAGAGGAAAGTTGGTTAGAACATTTGATACAGTGTAAGGGGCAAGACACTAATTCAAAAATATTCTGGTCACTAGAAATGCATACCCCACAGTGTAGCAGCCTTAGTCAAATAGTCAAAATAAAGCATCCCACAATTCTCTTTGCTCTGACTCCATACAAATGAATCAAGCTTCTGATTATAAATCAGGTTTTCCAGATAGTCTCTTATTCTAGACAGCATACATACATATTTTGTATTTTCTAATACCATTCTAAACGGGACCAAAAATCCAGAAGACTAAAGATGGATAAATTTGAGTCTATAGAAATTTAAAATTATGTATATCAAAATACTAAAACAAAGTCAAAAGATAAACTGTAAATTGTGAGAAAATATTTACTACATGAATGAAAAAGGCTAACTTCCTTCATATACACAGAACTCTCACAAATCAATACGATAAAAATACTCCAATAGAAAAATGGACAAAGGATATGAAGTCTACTAACTTATTGGAGGTAGTGGGGGAGGGGAGAGGTAGATGGGGTAAAAGGGGTCAAGTATGTGGTGACAAATTTATGGGCGGTGAACACACAATGTGATATATGTATGACTTACTATTGTACACTTGAAACATTGGATTTCATTAACCAATGTCACTATAAGAAATAAATAAGAAATGCAGATGGCTAATAAATATATAAAAGAGTGCTAACTTCATTTCCCACTAAGATGTGCAAATTAAATTCCACTTCTACCAGATTGACAGATGTTTAAAATTTTGATAATGTTCAGTGTTGGTGAAGAACTGAAAATTCTCATATACCATTGGTGGAAGTATAAACTTTAAAAAAGGTATCTCAACATGTAAAATTAACCTAGCATTTCCATTTCTAGGAATCTATCATACAGATATACTCATGCAGATTCCACAAAGATATATGTAGAAAGATTTTCATTATAGCTTTGTCATAAAGAGAAACTGACAACAATAGAAAAGGCATCATTAAGGGACTGGGCATACAATGGAGTTCTATGCCCACCATTAAAAGCAATTAAGTATGTGTTTATTTACTGATACACAAATATGTCTAAGAGATGTTAAGTAAAAACAATCAAGTTGCAAAAAGCTTATATAGTGTGATCCCGTTTGTGAATATATGTATTTACATCTACATATATGTGCTTGCATATGCATAAAACATTCTTGAAGAATATACAGAAAACAACAACAGTTACCTCTCATGAAAGAAATGGTGTAGGATTCCAGGGCTTGTAATTTTGCTTTTCACTTTATACATTGCTACCTTATGTTAATTTTTTTACAGTGACTTGTAATTTTTACATAAATTACTTATGTAATTTTTAAGATCTTATTCTGGTTACTCTGGAAAACAATTTGGCACTTTCTTATAAAGTTAAACATACACTTACCATATGACCCAGCAATCTTACTCCTGAGTGTTTATCCTAGAGAAATGAAAACTTATGCTTACACAAAAACCTGTACACAAATACTCATAGCACGTTTACCTGTGATAGCCTAAAACAGGAAACAACCCAAATGTCCATCAACTAGTAAGCGGTTAAACAAACTGTAGTACATTCATACAATAGAATACTACTCAGCAATAAAAAGAAACTACTGATAGATGCAACAACTTGGGTGGACCTCAAAGGCATTATGCTTAGTGGAAAAAGCTGATCTCAAAGAGTTATACACTATGATAAAATTATAGTAATGGAGAACAGATCAGTGGTAGCCAAGGGTTAAGGTTAGAAAAAGGGTGAAACTATTAAGAACTAATGGGAAGGAGTTTCTTCATGGTGATGGAACAGTTGTGTTTCCTGATCATGGTGATGTTTACTTAAATCTACACATGTCATAAAATTTCATAGAAAAAACACACACACACAAAAAAAATATGAAAAACCTGGTGAAGTCCGAATAAGGTCTGTACCTAAATTAACAGTATTGTATCACTGTTGATTTCCTGGGATTGACAAAGTCTATGGTTATATAAGCTATTATCATTGGGGAAAGCTGCATGAAGGGTACATGGGAATTCTCTGTATTACTTTTGCAACTTCTCATGAGTTTTAAACTATTTCAAAATTAAAAGTTGTTATAAAAATGTAATGCCGGTAATAAAAGAAAAAAATCTCTGGTTAGTGGAAAGATAATTATGCCATTGTAAATTAATAAATTGAATTTCTAGCTTACAAATCAGCTTCTTGTGAACTTAGATATAATGACTTAATTTCTGGGATCCTTATCATCACCCTCGTATGAACTTGTACAATTAAGGGCCTCATACTTCAGTACTCAGGAGTAGATGATGGACTTGTGGCGTCAATAGGAAATAGACATACCAATACGCCTTGTCTAAAGTAGCTGGCACCTTTCTAAGACATCTCAAATACCATGTTACTGAATTTGCTGATTTTTTTTACTTTGAATAATATACAATATTTCCATTATGAGTTAATGGAACTGAAGCTATATCTATATGCAAAAGATTCAGTGTCTCTCACATACGAACCCTCCCACTTCTCATCTAAGCCACAGTAATAGTCCTATGTCCCATTTCTTTTACATCCAATACTGATTAGAATACTACCCTCCTTGCTCTCTTTTATGCTTACTCACTTGCTACCTTCTTACTCCCTTACTTAATGTAATTCGCTCACATACTATCTCATTAGCTCAGCTGGTCTACAATAATGCCCCTCAAATGTTACTATACTTAAGAATAACCTAAGGATCTTGCTAAAATACAAATTCTGATTCAATAAGTCTGAGGCTAGGGTGAGACCTGAGATTCTGCATTTCTAACAAACTCTCAGGTCATGCCCAGCCCATGTTGCTGTTCTAAAGTCCACACTTTGAGTATGAGAGCCTAAGGAACAAAGTACAGACTCCGTAGGGTAGCTTTCAATGCCTTCCATAGTCTTATCCAAATCTCATCACTCATAAATGTGAATTCTGCTGGGGCAATGTCTGTATAGGTCGCTGTTGTATCCCCAGTGCTTAGTATAGAGCCTAAAACAGGATAGGTGCTCCAATATTTACGGAATGATTGAAGGAATGAATATATAAACTAAACAACTACTCCCTGCTCCTATACCATCCATTCTAAACAAACTAAATTATTTCCTATTTTTCTAGTGCTTTCCCACTTCTGTACATTTGTTCATACTATTTTCTCTCCTTTCCCAAGATTAGCCCCATTCAAATTCTCTCCATCCTTCAGTGCCCAGTTTAAAGGAGAAAATGTTTACAAAGGTCTTCCCTGATGTCTCAATATGGAAATGATCTCTCTCATTTTACAAGGTTCCTCCCTACCAGATTTTCAATGCCTTGCAAATAATAATCATAATAATATGTTTTATTCATATTTGCTATAACCGTCATGCCTGGCACAAATGTTAACATATAGTAGAAACCAATGCTTATTAGACTGAAATGAGAGAATGAAGAATTATCTAGATCAGCACTAGATATTAGTCCTTTTGTGATGATGGCAGATTTTATAATCTGTGCTGTCCAGTATGGTAGCCACAAGTTGCTATTGAGCACTTGAAATGTGGCTAGCAGAACTGAATTTTTAATTTTAATTAATTAAAATTTAAATGTAAATAGCCACATGTGGCTAGTGGCTATGTATTATTGGACAGCGGTTATCTAGATCAGGGATCCCCAAACCCTGGGCCGTGGACCAGTTCCAGTCTGTGGCCTGTTAGGAACCAGGCCACACAGCAGGAGGTAAGCAACTGGCTAGCAGGCGAAGTTTCATCTATATTTGCAGCCACTCCCCAGTGGCTCATGGATCATCGCATCGCCTCAGCTCCTCCTCAGATCATCATACATTAGATTCTCATAGGAGCATGGGTCCCTGGTGCTAAAAAGATTGGGAACCGTTGATCTAGATAATTCAAGTTAGGATTGTTCTTTATTCTACAGTATTTACTGAGTGCCTCCTATGCTACAGAATAGAATAGGGGCTGGTGATTCAAAGATGAATAATTTATGGTCCTTGTCCTCAAAGAGCTTGCAACCTAATGACAGAAGATAGTCAGAATCAAATGAATCCAGTTAAGTGTTGTAGGTGCTATTATAGAATACTGACCAAGTAGAATGTGTGTACAAAGGTGAATGTGGGCAGGAGTCATAAAGGGGTTTATAAGGAAGGTAAGAGTTGAAATAACATAGTATTCATTAGGCAAACAAAAGATAAAGAGCTTTGCCCAGGGTGGAGTGTGAACAAAACCATGGAGAGTCAAAACAAAAGCCCCTCTCCTCCTGGAACTATAAGTAGTTCCTTTGGCTAACGCCTAGGAAGTGGAGGGCAGAAAGCTCTATCAAAAGGAGACCTGGAGACGTTTATGCTGAAGACATAGGCAGGAGCCCAATCACAGAGCCCTTGGAAAGCCATCCTAAGGTAGGAGTGTGGTATCCTGCAGGCAATGGAGAGCCATGGATGCAACATGTTCAGTCTGACATTGTAGAACGATGACTCTGGGTGACGAAGTGGAAAGGGATAAACAGTCTGAGAGGTCATGGGGCTTGCACTAAGCACTGGCAGTGAAAATGTAGTCAAAGCTTAGGGTACATGTGCTTTGTAGCCTGAAATTAGATGGTAATTACAGTGAACATTTTTGTTTTGTCTTTATTTCATAATAATCCATTCGATTTTCCTGGTTTTTTTTTTTTTTCTTTCCTGTTTTTTTCACTAAATGGCCAGATCTCCATGGAAGCAAAGTCAAAACTTGGTATGAATATGTAGAAATCTCAAGGAAAAAGCTGTATTCTGCCTTCTGCTTAAATCATTTGAGAAATACTAGCCAAAATAATTCATTCTTATCAGCAGCTAATTCTTTTATCCTTTAATGCTGGCACTGGTCTTAGTTATTTGTATTAAATAGTTAAACATGTCATAGGATTTCTTTGTGTAGACAGATGACTTTTGCATTATTTTTTGAATGCCAACATTCAATAAACAACAACAAAAAGGACTGAATAAGGCATGGGCAGACCTATCAACTCAAACGTATGGATTACTTTAAAGGTCCTATTGTGATGCGGGATTTTTTAATATGTTCAGGAGACATTTATCATTTTAAACCCATAAACATTTAAAGATTACATTATTCTTTATTTTATTTGTTGCTGTTGTGACATTGTTATTGAGTATTAGTTTTTATAGAAATAGCAATAGTTTTGGGGAACAGAAAAAATATTGTTAGCAGAATAACAGACACACACCCCCCCAAAATAAACGTTTTTAAGTTATTTCCCTATATTGCTGAAAGTGAGTTGGTTAAAGTTAGTATTGCCCAGCCAGAGCATTTGAGATCTTGCTCCCCAGCATATGTTATCAGTTTGGCTCAAATAAACTCTTATAAATTCTCAGAAAAAAATAAAATTAGCATTGCCCAGAACCTCCAATAAGACTCTTTTATTGGCACACATGCAAGCATATAAAGCCAAGTTCATATTAATAACTAAGAGGGACAGGAACATTAATAACAACAAAGACTACTCCCTGAATTTGAGTGCAGTATTTGTTACTAGTAACTTACCAACATTAAATAAAATTTGAACACTAGAATCACTGTCAGAATTTGATGTCTATCATTGGTAACACGTTTACTGTTATACGTTGATACATTTCTAATGTTAAACACTAGAAGTTAATGCTTTAATTGCTTGTGGAAAGATTAAGAGGTGTGAAGAAAGGATGAAGGGGGGGTTACAAAGTGGAAGAGGGCTAGAGATAGAAACTTCTGAGAAAATACATTTTTATCTCGAAAATATAGACAATACTGGATTAGACTCTGGGCCAAATCTTTTTTTTAAGCTATAAAGGACATTATTGGGAAAATTGGCAAAATTTGAATAAGGTCTAGTAGATTATATAATAATACTGTGTCAGTGTTAATTTCCTGTTTTTGATCATTATATTGTGGTTATTAGGAGGATGTCTTCATTCTTAAGAGATATACACTGATGTATTTAAGGGTAAAAGGGGCATTATGTCATCAACTTAACTGGTTCAGAAAGAAAGGTAAATATATTCCTTATGTACACATTATATATTTTGGTGGTGTGCTAGAGCCTGCTAGCACTGGCTCACAAGAGCTGATTGTGCGCGTGTCTTCCCAACTCCAGTTAGTTACCTCACATTGGGAGTGTGAAATCAGCCATGGTGAGAACATTTACACCATGAAAATTAGCAAATGCTATAGATCAGGGAGATCTGGAGAGCCAGTTGTTAAGACATATTTGCCATGGATCAAAATCAAAGATAATGTTCAGATTCGTGAAATTTTTGTGTTGTTATAACTGATGGGTTATTCTATTTTGTTTTTAACCTAAATCGACATGTTCAAAAATAACCTACGCAATAATAAAATAATAATATATTTTAATATGCCATTCTCTAATCACCTAAAAATCTTTCAAACTTACCTTCCCAAGAAAGTAGGTAAATACATACATTATCCTAGTTTTGTAATTACTTATTGTACACTGTAAACTAAAAGCAATCACATATCTAGCAATAGGAACCAGATTAGTTATGCCTAAAAACTGCTTGCCTCTAAATCCTTCATGGGGCTTTGTGAAGCCCCACGTTCTCCATAAGGTTTCTCTTGAATACCACATTCAACATTGGTCCCTTCCTTACGGTTCATAGAATTGTGTGGAAAATACCTGGAAGAGCATTCAGATCAACCCCCTCAGAGGAGAAACTGAAGAGTCAAGAGATGAACACCGCCCCCCCACCCCGCCATAACGCAATGTCCAGTGACAGTGTTAGGAGCAGCACCCTAGTCCTCTCATCTCCAAGCCCTGGGCTATTGTTTCTCTCCACCACTAGAGAACACACTTTCCAGACCAGTTTTAGATACCGAATCATAGTCTTATGTTTCCTGGCCAAACTTAGTAAGCTTACTCATTTCGAGAGTAGAAACATCTATCTAGCACAGTAAATGCTCAATAAATAAAACTTGGTGCTCAATAAACAGTACATATATCCATTAGTTTGGAATGCCTTTCACATAGTCTTTTTTTAAAGATTTTTTTGACTTATTTATGAAACTATAAAACCTGATGCATATTTCCTTAGAGTTGTAAAAGAAGAACTGGCTACCAACAATGAAAGTAGATGATTTTTTTCACAGAAGGTGAGACATCCAAATGTCTAGATGCCAAATTATAAAAAAAGATCAGATTTAGAGTCCGTACTGAGGTTTTATTCTTTCAGATTTAAATATGGTTTATTGAATACTTTGAGAATCAATTTAAAGTCACTTTACAGGGCAAAACATTATAGCCATTTAGATATATAAATATTCTTAAAGGAGAAGTGTATCACTTAGTGGCACAAGAAAATGAACAAAAAAAGGCTATCAGAAGTTTTTTTCCCCAGTTTTTAAAAATAACACTTTCTTACAATCTTCACAGTGAGAAAATGATAAAATTTAAATAAATTTTTGAAAGGACTGCCAGATGAAAATTAATGAGGTTAATAGTCTATGATCTCAATCATCAGAGACTTTTTAACTGGGGTCTTTATTCCTTTATGAGTTGTTGAAACATACTTAAGGTTTACAGCCTACCATTCAGCAAGTTAAGACCAATAAAACACCTACTTGACCAATTCATTCTTTTCTCAAGAAGAAATAACAAAGCAGTCTGAGTTTGAAAAGCCATTCATTAGTTACTACTGTTGTGACATAGACCTCAGAAACCTTTGAAGTATAATGATCAATCAGATTTTTTTATACATAGTATAAGATGATATGCTGTTTGATTGGAAGTCAGGTTCTATTCTTCAATTTTCAGATAGCAGTATGTAAAAATTAAAAAGCAATCAAAATTAATTAATAAGACCAGTATTTGCTGTCATGACATCATTATTTCAACCAAATTGTGATTTCGATGCTCAAGAGGATAGCTATAAACATTCAGAAAGTCACAAATACTGTTAATTTTTAAGACGTTGGAATGGATGGGACACATAGTTCCTTTGCCTGTGAAAAAGAAAAGCCATATTTTATAAAAATGTATCTTTCTAAAAATAGTTAATTAAAGATGAAGAACTCTAGAGAAATTTTCTCATATATGAGCACAGGAAGATATGTATGTTTATTGCAACACTTTTTGTAATAGAAACAACCTAAGTGTCCATCACAGAAGAGTAGATAAATTGCAGTAAATTCATATGATAGAATACTATGTTGTAGTGAAAATGAACTCATGCTACATGTTTCAACATGGATAAATCTCAAAAATGTTATGTAAAAAAAGCAAGGTACAGAATAATAGCTAACACATTATGCTTAGTATATTATGTTCTAAGTGCTTCACATATATCAACTCATTTAATCCTTAAAACAACCTTATGAGGTAGGTATTATGAATTTTCATTTTATAGATAAGAAAAATGAGGCACGGAGAGATTAAGTAATTTGTCCAAGGTCTCAAAGCTAGTAACATGTACAGCAGATATTCCAGACCACCTCTGGTTCCAAAGTTTGTGGGCCTATTCACTGTGCTATACTGCCTCTACTACTGATTGTATGATACCATTTAATAAAGCTTAAAATATGCAAAACAATGTTCTATACAGTTTATATAAAGACGCATATGTGATAAAAATATGAAAACATTCATGGAAATGAAAAACATCAAATTCATGATTGTGGCCACTTCTAAGAAAGGGAGACGGAAAATGAATGGAGGCAAGAAACTTCAACTATATCCATAAAGTCTTATTTCTTTAAAAAAAAAAAAAAGATCTTCAATAAATATGGGAAACATACAATTTGACAGTGTTGAGTGGTGTGTACATAGGAGTTTGTTTTATTATTCTCTATATTTTTTCTGTATTTGTAAAACATTTTATAATTTTAAAAACAGAAATTTTAAAAAGAAGAAATGAAATGGTATAATATAAAGCCAGGATATTTGTCTTGGATCTCACATGTAATACACAATTCTGATTGTAATTTTAAATATTTATACAAATAATGCAAAATAAAGGTGCTATAGAATTCAGAAACCCTTTTTCATTTCAGTTGAAATGCACTTGGATATTTAATAAAAGCTCAGTGATACAGTCTAAAAACAGATTCTACAGATAAAAGCAATGAAATCTTCACAATAAAAAAAAAATCAGCACACATTCATATAAGCACCACCTATATGGTCTCTTGAAAGACTATGTCTCTATTCAAACCAGAAGTTAATGTAACCATTTTGGAATTTCTTAAATGTAATATTGTTGTTTTACACATTTAAATTACATTGTTTAAAGAAAGTTGCACTTAATCAAAGAAAAGGAAGATTTCTGAAAAAAGCTTTCAGAAGTATCCTGATAAACAATCAGGTTCGAAGAGATGCATAATTCTTTTTGAATAATTGGGCATTTTATTTGTGTAACAACTAATCCATTTTTAATTTAAAAGTCAAAGCATTGATTTGGATCTAGGCAGAGGAAAAGAGGGACTGTTTTATCTCCCTGTTTACAGACATTCATATAGTTACACAAGACTTCTCAAGATCTAAGGTGCAGTAGCTTTTTCTTAATTTGGTGGAAAAGGGGTTTCTGTGCCTGTTGACAACAGAAAGAAACATCTATTTTCCTATTTTCTCCTTTTAAATAAAACAGAAAAGCTCCCAAGCAGATTTCATGTCAATATATCTTTCCCTAGAAATATAGTTAAGGGATCAGGATTTAATAAATATTCACATAGTTTTTACCCCTTTAAATTTTTTCTGCTTTCCTCTTACATATTTCAAAGCACATTTTTCCTGACCAGAAGAATTATCTCCACCCTTTAACCTGGGAGTAAAAAGAATTTCCCACTGCAAATATTTCTGTTTGTAGCTACTATGCCCATAAATTATGTTTCTGAAGCATTGATTCTCAACGATTTCCAAAGAAGTGTTCACTCCACACTCTGGGGATCAGATAACTTTTGGTACATCCTCAAATCTTGAAAGTATCATGGAATTAATTACCATGTTTATGAGACATTTGTTGCCTCCTCTCTGTGTGTGTGAGCTCACCCCTTCGGTGTGGAAGATCTGAGAAAAGAAGGTGAGAAGGAAAAATCAAGAAATCATAATACCTTTAATATCTGTGTCCTAACAAGGAGCTCCAAATACTTTGATTTTATAATGCTGCATTTGTCTTTGCAACTTCCCTGCCAACTGTCTATGTGGGAGCTAAGGGGAAGGACTACCGCAATCATTTAACCTTTCAGTTTTATTATCTGTTAACTGAGAATGATAATAGAGGCTTGACATGCTTTGGTTTCTTGAAGAAATAAATATAATACACGAATCCATTCTCCTTTTAAAAAATCAGAATATTAAAAAGATAAAGCTAAAATCTATTAGGATTCTCCAGAGAAACAGAATCTACATGATATCTATATATTTATATTTATATTTATCTCTTTGCATATATATTTTATATATACATTTATGTAAATATTATATTTTTATAATATTGTGTATCTATATATGAGAGAGAGAGAGAGAAAGAGAGAGAGAGACAGAGAGAGAGAGACAGAGAGAGAGAGAGAGACTGATTGATTAGAAGGAATTGGCTCAGCACAATTATTGGAGGCTAAGTCCCAAGATCTGCAGTTGGCAAACTGGAGGGAGACTCCGGAGAGGCCAGTGGACTAGTTCCAGTCCAAGAGCTGACAGGCTGGAGATCCAAGAAGAGCTGATGCTTCAGTTTGAGCAGCTAAAGCAGTCAGGAAGGGGGGAGGGGCAGCCTCTCCGTCCTGCTCAGGCCTTCAACTGAGTGGATGAAGGCCACCCACATTAGGGAAGGCAATCTGCTTGACTCAGTCTACTGATTCAGATGTTAATCTCATCCAAAAATATCCTCACAGACATGTCCAGAATAATAATGTTTGACCAAATATCTGGGAATTCAGTAGCCTAGTGAAGTTGACACATAAAATTAACTATCACAGTCCCCTTAGCCACTTCTCCAACTTGCTCCCCCGTTTCTTTTATTAGATAACCACTTTTGAGTTTGATATGCATCCTTCCAGATAAATCTTTTAAATATATTACTTAAATAGGTGTAGAATTATACATAATATTGTATTGTAATGTTTGACCAAAATGGTTTCATACCATACATATCCTTTTGTGGCTTGCATTTGACATTGTTTTTGAGATTTATCCCTGTTGACACATACACTAGTCCATGACTTTTAACTACTGTATAGTGTTCCATTGAATGAATAAGCTACATTTTATTTAGTCATTCTACTGATGGACATTGAGGTTATTTCTTATTTGTCACTATTAATAACAGTACTATAGTAAACATCTTTGTGCACATATGGGTGTGTTTCTCTACCTAGAAATGCAATGTATGTAATTCTTTCAATAGTAGAGAACTAGTTTAATGAAAACTGGCTGTAAAGTTTTAAGCTAGTCCTTTTGGTTTGTGTGTAATCTTGTAAGTTGTTGTTTATTGATAAGGATACTATGGCGAGAAGTCAGCTCTCCAGCCAAACAGAACTTTGCAGAGTGGCTGTACTTTGGGAGGGAATCAACATTGTTCATTGTCCAGAACTCGCTTCTGCAAATCAAGGACCTAATTTTTGTCAGTGTACCTGAGACACCCTGTTTCTAGTATCCAGGTACTGCCGAAGCCACCTCAGGTATAAGAAGGTAAATTCTTCTTATTTTATATTTTCCAGAGTACTTCATATTCTTTTTATAAAAATTTCTTCTCAAAGTCTTTGGGATCATACCAGATTATTTGAGTTTTTGGCGACTGTGACTTTTAAATTTGGTTGTCATTCATAAGTATGAACTTTGATTTTTTCAGAGCTCACAAACTGAAATGCTAATTTATTTGGTTAGTTGCTAGGTTTGCATATAAGTGAGCAAAATCTCTCACTCTGAATAGGTACTGTTCTCCCTATTTTACAGATATGGAAACTGAGGCTCAGAGAGGTAAAGGGACTTTGCCACAGATCACAAAGCTCTGAAATGGCTGAGCCAGATTTAGACCCAGGTGGGTTTGATTTCAAGCCCAGTGCTTCCCCACAGTATGCTGCCATCTTTCATGATGTATTTTCTTTCTCTATTCCTACTCACTTTGTGACAATATGTATGAAAGTGCTTTGAGACATATAAAGGGCCAAGTAAATAATAAGTAAAACTACCATTGATTGACCACTTAAACTGTGTCAAGCACTGTGCTAAGCATGGTACCTTACCTGTAAACCTTATAACGTCCCTCTAAGGTAGATATTATCCCCATATGACACATTAGAAAACTGAAGTTTGGAGAGTTTAAGTAACTTGCGTAGGGAGTGTCAGAGCCAGGATTCAAACTCAGGTCTATTAGGAAGCAAAACCTGTGTGCTTTCCACTACAACCAAGCTACCTTTTAGTGTATTATTTTATTATATTTCTATATATTATTAATATCTTCATCCTGGTTAAGCTTATATCTTTTTTTAGACAGCCTTTGTGTCCCTCTGTAGTTTCCTTTAATAGTAGGTTTCATTGCATTTCTTAACTTTAATGGGAAGGAGTTGAAGGAAGAATTAAACTCTTGCTATTATCTAGTGTTTTCTTCATTCCACTGTTGTATGTTTTCTCTTAATAAAATAACTTGGTATTTTTTAAACTGCTGACAGAATGTCAGTAAACAGAAAATTTATTGCCTGGGAGCAGTCCTCTGTTCTTTTCCTATTATAACTTGGGTCTCTATTAAAGTATGTGACAGTTCAATAGGCATTTTTATCTTTAAGAAATGGCTAAAATGACAGAGCGGGAGAAATCATCCATAAATTTCAGAAGTTACTAATTCATTCATTTGTCCATCCAGTACATATTAATAAAGTGCCTATTATATCACAGGTACTCTGTTAGGTTCTGAGGGTGAAAAGATGAATGTGACATAATTTCTATTCTCAAGAAATTCACAATAGTTTGGAGAGACTAGAGGTAAATCGACAGTTACAATACAGTATGATGAGTGCTGTGTCTGAGCAGGAAAGAAGTATAGTGGTTTTAACAGTAGGTCCTTGGGCCAGGCATCTGGGTTTAAATTCTAGCTGCCACTGGGATTTACTTGCTGCCACTATAAAAACCTACTTCATGCATTAGTATAAGAATCAAGTTATTCATGCAAGTGATCAATAGTATTATAACAATAAGCACTAGATGCTATGGCAAAACAGAAGAGTGGCACCTAACCCGAAGTGAGAGGACGATATGGGTAATGGAAGTATTCCTAGAGATTGAGTCTTGAAAGAAAACAGGGAGTTACTCAAGTAGAGAAGGGGACAATGGTTTTTGACACAGTCTAGCATGGGCAAAAGCATCAAGACATAAGGGAGCATGGCATGAATTGAGCTACAAGAAGTTTTGTATTGCTGAAGTATAAAGGGCAAGGGCAGAGGGCAGTAGAGGGAGATTAAGCAGGGGCCAAATCATGAAGGGCCCTTGTAATCAGTGTGAAAGACTTTGAACTTTATCTTGAGAGCAATGGAAATCCATGAAGGCTAATAATGAGGAGGCTAGCATCAGCAAATGATTTTGGTGGCAGTATGGAGGATGGATAAAGGGGCAAGACTAGTACCAAGGAAACCTGTTAAAATGCTGTGACAATAGGTCAGAGGAGAAATGATGAGGTCTTGGACTAAAGCTATGGCAGTGTAGATGGGAGGATGGGACAGAGTCAAGAGATGTTTAGGAACTGGAAGCTATTTGGATGAGTGGGGTGGAAGATGTGAGTCCCCATTTCTGCTATTCACCTGGATAGGAAATATAGGATATGCAGTGTGGGGAGAGAAGATGTTTTTCACTTGGGTTCTGAGTGCTTGAAAGGTAAAATGTAAATTCCTTAGCATAGTATTCAAGGTCCGCCCTGGTCTGGCCCCAAATTATTTCCAATTGCATCTCGCCAGTATAGCTTTCCCCAATCAAATTACCAAAAGCTGTCTTTTTAGACTCTGCATCTGTTTTTCTAAACCCCTGCCTCCTTCAAGTGTGTCAAGGGCATGCAAAATTATTGCAGGAGAAATAGACATAGGCACAAGTACAGTCATGTACCACCGCGTAACAACATTTTTGTCAACTACATGTACAATGGTGGTCCCATAAGATTATAACGGAGCTGAAAACTTCCTATCGCCTAGTGATGTCTTAGCTGTTGTAATGTCATAGTGCAATGCATTACTCACATGTTTGCGGTGATGGTGGTGCAAACAAACATATTGTGCTGCCAGTCATATAAAAGTATACCATATACATTATATACAGTACATAATACTTGATAATGATCATAAATGACTATATTACTAGTTTATATATTTACTATA
>NW_011889116.1:1588124-1647726 GCF_000151845.1 Pteropus vampyrus
CTATACTATATTATACTATACTATACTATACTATACTATACTATACTATACTATACTATACTATACTATACTATAGTTTTTATTGTTATTTTAGAGTATACTTTTTCTAATTAAATTTTTTTTTGCTGCAAAACAGTATTCTCTGTTATGCTGGCAGCAGTCTCATACATCTCATGTTTACTCTGTCTCTAGATTACATCATTTTCTCTTATGCTTGATTTAATCTCATGTTGTTTTGTTCGTCATGGCTCCTAAGCATACAAAATCCACTGCTAATGTGGCCCCTCAGTTTCTCTCTACTGCCCTCAATCTGGAAAGGAAATTAAAACTGATTAAGGACTATGAAAAAGGAAAATTGATGATGGTTATTACTAGCCAGTTAGGTATGTCCCATTCCACCATAGCTACAATCTTGAAGAACAAGAACAGAGTGACAGAAACTGTTAAAGGATTTGCTTCATTGAAGGCAATGAGACTAACAAATATTTGAGAAGGGCCTATATCAGACATGGAGAAACTTCTAATGACCTGCACTGATGACCAGACACAGAAGTGTTGTGACGTTGAAAGAAAAAGATGGACCCAACTGCAACGTTGAATTTACTGCTAGCGATTCAAGAATTGTTATTATATAATGTGAAAGTGAATGGTGAGTCTGCGAGTGCTGATATAAAGGCAGCTAAAGAAAATTTGGAAACTCTAGATAAGCTGATTATGGAGAAAAATTACTTGCCAGAGCAAATATTCAATATGGATGAAAACTTTCTATTCTGGAAATGGATGCCTAAAAAGACCTTCATCCATAAGGAGGTCAAGTCAATGCCAGGTTTCAAGGCTTTTAAAGACAGGATAACAGTCTTGCTTGAGGGCAATGTCGCAGGCTACAAATTGAAACCTTTTGTGATCTGGCACAGTGAGAACTCCAGGGTCTTCAAGCATATCCTATGCCAGTGTACCATAGGAGCAATAAGAAGTCATGGATGACCCAGCTCCTCTTCTAAGATGCCCTCCAGAACGGCTATACCAGCAAAATAGAGAAGTACTGTTTGGAGAATAACGCACCTTTCAAGATTTTGCTTATTGTTGGTAAAGGTCCAGGACATTCTCTTTTTATTGGTGATCTTCATTCCAATATCAAAGTGGTGTTTCTCCCTCCAAACACCACCTCTTTGATCTGACCAATGGATTAAGGAGTGATAGCTGCTTTTAAGGCTTACAGCCTGAGGAGGACCTTTGCCTAGGCTATTGCTGCAACTGAGGAAGACACTGAGAAAACACTGATCCAATTCTGGAAGGATTGTATCTGTGACTGCATCAAGAACCTTGCTTGGGCTTGGGGTGATGTCACCAAGGAGTGTATAAATGGCATCTGGAAGAAGACATTCAAGAGGTTCATCCATGACTTTAAAGGATATATCAAAGATGAGGATGTTGCAAAAATGAACAAGGCTGTGGCTGAGATGGCAAACAACCTGGGTGTGGATGAGGATGACATTGAACAGCTCCTAAAGGTGGTTTCCTGAGGAGTTGACTAATGAGGAGTTGTTAGAACTGGAAGAGAAACACATAGCTGAAGAAGAGGCAGGAGAAAAAGAAACTGCAAGAGAAGAAAAAGATGAATACCCAAGAAAATTCACAGTGATGGCTTTAGCAGGAGCTTTTGCAGACCTCAACAAGCTCCTTAAAAAGTTTGAAAACATGGACTACAACACCAAAAGGTTTTCATTAATAAAGAGGAATGTTCACGGTGCATTATTTGCTTACAAGCAAATCTATGATGGAAAAAAAGCCAAGTAAACCACCATGAACATATTTCTGAAAAGACGACATCTCTTTAAGAAGACCCTCAGGCAGGTCCTTCAGGAGGCATTCCAGAAGAAGGCATTGTTATCATAGGAGATGTTGGTTCCATGCATGTGATTGCCCCTGAAGACCTTCCAGTGAGACAAGATGTGGAGGTGGAAGACAGTGATATTGATGATCCTGACCCTGTGTAGGCCTAGGCTAATGTGTGTGTGTTTATGTCTTAGTTTTTAACAAGAAAGTTTACAAAGTAAAAAATAATTTAATATAAAGACCCCTAGAATAGGATATAAAGAAAGAAAATATTTTTGTAAAGCTGTACAATGTATTTATGTTTTAAGCTATTATTACAGAGTCAAAAAAGTAAAAATAATTAAAAGTTTATAAAGCAAAAATGTTACAGAAAGCTAAGGTTAATTTATTACTAAAGAAAGAACAATGTTGTTTTTAAAAAATAAATTTAGTATAGCCAAAGTGTCCAGTGTTTATAAAGTCTACAGTAGTGTACAATAATGTCCTAGGCATCACATTCACTCACTGTTTTTGCTCACTGACTCAGCCAGAGCAACTTCTTGTCCTGTAAGCTCCATTCATGGTAAGCATCTTACACAGGTGTACTATTTTTTGTACTATTTTTATCGTTTTTAACTATATTTTTATAACATATTTTTACTATACCTGTTCTGTTTGGATATGTTTAGATATACAAATACTTACGTTAATGTAATAATTGCCTACGGTATTCAGTACAGTAATATGTTGCACAGGTTTGTAGCCTAGGAGCAAAAGGTAACACCATATAGCTTTGGTGGCTCTTCCATCTAGGTTTGTGTAAGTGCACTCTATGATGGTCACACAACAATGAAATAGCCTAACAATGCATTTCTCGGAATGTATCACTATCATTAAGCAATACATGAGCACATATATATCACAAACGATGAAGAGGTGACATTTCAGCTGTATGATTATTAAAAATGGGTCCCAATGGATTATGCCTCCCTGCGTTCATGTCCCTTTTGCAATGTGATTCTGCAGTTCCTCCTATCTCGTTTCCCTCTCCTTGAACTTGGGATGAACATGTAACTTGCGTTGACCAACAAAATGCAACAGAAGTGACACCGTGGGATTTCTGAGCCTAGGAAGGCCTTAAGGGAACTAGAAGTTTCCTTTGCTCTTGGAACTCAGTTGCCATGGAAAAAAGTCCAGACTTTCCTGCTGGAAAGAAGTTAGCTACATGGAGAAAGAGGCTCTGGAGGATGAGAGACCACATGGAGAGAGAGGACCAGGTGTGAGTGTCCCAGCTGAGCCCAGTCCTCAGATGATCCACTAGTTTACTGCAACCACGTGAGTGATCCCAGGCAAGACTAGTAAAAGTGCCCAGCCAAACCCACAGAATCTTAGGAAATAATAAATCAAATTGTTTTAAGCCATTCGGTTTTGGGGGAATTTATTATGCAACTATAGGTAAGTGAGACAAGCTGGCAATGGAAAGGTGAAGAGGAAATCTCCAGGAAGATAATGGAGGAAAGTGCTTTTCAAGCAGAGTGAATATTATGAGCAAAGGTGCAGAGGAATGAGTGTACCCTTAGGAAGGGAAAGTGGTATTGAGTGGTTAAAGGAAAAACAGAAGGTAAAAGGCAGGGAGTAGCTGATGAAAGGGTAAGTTAGATCTAAGTCTGGAAGGGAAAAGTGTTATCAGTTGTAATTTAATGCGGAGCTTTGACTATCTCACATCTTAGAACGTCATACAAGAATTATGCTTCTCTTGTCTTGTTCCTTTCCTTTATGAACTGTTTTCTCCCAAACCTCCTCAAAGAAATTATTAGGTCATTATCTAGTTTCCTCCAATGCCGTCATGTAAAGATTACTAAGAAGCACTTTCAGAATTTAGCTGCCTGTCCAGTGACTTTCATTTTTGTTGTTTGCTTTGCTGTTCATTTATTAAAGAAGCAAACATTTATTGAGTTCTTAGCATATGCCAAACACTTGGGATTCAGAAAAAGTAAGCCACAGTTCTTACCTTCTAGAACTTGATAGTCTATCTGGTGAAACTGATAGGCAATAGGAAATGATAATACAGCATATTTCATCCCAGAAAGGAAGGAGAGGTTTTCATGTAATTATTATTATCTAAGACAATACTGTATTCATAGAGAGAATTGCCATCAAGATCCTTCCCTTGTTTCTGAAATAACAGGTTTTTAAGTGGCCATGAAACTGTGATTGACTTGAAGCAACCAGCTTTGGTTAGAAATCACCTGGAATACCTGAATGTCAGTGCAAACCGTGTGTTCCAAAAAAGCCAGCTTACATATGGCCAGACTCCTTTTAAGTTCCTATGGAAAACTTTTCTGAAATCCTCATTTTTAAGTTCTTATTAATTGTTGTCCTTTCATTTTCTTCTTACAGCCTAGAACCAGGTTTATGTTTTATATATTTTTCATTCATGTATAATTTCTCAGCCATTTGGAGGTCTTAGAATTAGTTCTGTGATAATACTTGCGTTCTCTAGATCTGAAGCTCCTCATTGCTTCTTTTCCCCTTTTTGCTTTCAATATTTTCAATTCCTTCTAACATAGGGAGGAGGCGAGAGAACTAAAGTGTTAAATCATGCTATATTCAGAGACTGCAAAATGCTGATCAGCTCTACAGCCAGAAGGAGGACACCTGCAGAACAAAGGAAGATTTCTGCTGGGATTGCTAACAACCCATTTCCCCACATCATGAAGGGGAAACAGGAAAAAGAGTCTTTAAGTGGTGCCCTACACAAAATAAAATTGTTCATTCTCTATGGCTAAAACCATAGGGAACCTATGGATTAAAGGCTGGGAACTGCCAGCAGGTCTTTCATGCTACATATTCTTACCTTTTCATGCTACATACTATTCCCCTTCCTCACTGTATGTCCATATCAAAGGAAAATGGGTAAACAAAGTGCTTAAACTATAACTTACAGGAACTAAAGAATATGACATATAAACTGAATTCCCCTAACACTCAGGGTCCCTCTTAGTGTCTTTACTCAGTCTCTCTCACTGTCCTGATCTCTATTGTCTCTGTCCCTCTGAGTCTCTCTTAGGCTCTCTCACTCTCTGCCTCTGAGAGGAGACCACACTCTTTCTGTGGAGTGTTACCCCTTCTCTAATAAACCTTCCTTTTGACTCTAACTTTGGCATGTGCTTGAATTCTTTCTTACACTCTCCACCAAGAACCCTCTTCTCTCTTGGTGCAGGGCTTGGTCTCCCCCAACTTGGGGGAATTTGCTCTGTCCTACATCACCTCCACCCAGTCTTTCTTCTAGCTCATTAGAAATTATCATACAGCCTTTTAATTCTTTTATAGTGTATTTAACTGACAGTTCCATTTTGCCCACGTATCTTTGAAAACCTCTAGACCAGCCCTTCCCATTCTCCCATGTTTTCCCTGGCATGGTAATGTTGATCCTGTGTCTGCTAAGTTACGAGTTTTCTCCTATTTTGCGGTGGCACTGAGATCCCTAACTCAGCCACCAGGAAATTATTTTACTACTTGTTTGGATGATATCAGGTCTTTGTGGGGATGGAAAATATCATCTTGTTGAGCCTTCAGCATGTTGTTTGCAAGAATGCTGTTATTTGCCAGGAATATCTGTACAATAGTTGGACTTTCAACATATGCATTATTCATTACTGTTCAGTCACACCTGGTCTTGCGTATTACACCAACAGAACACTAGGCAGAGATTTGACTTTGACCTGGATTTTTTTTTTTTTTAGTTTTACTATCAAGGTGTTTGCTAGTTTGATTCTGTTTGAATTACCTCATTATTGACTCACACAGAATAATTTAATTGGAGGTCTTGATACTTAAACAGATGGGCTGAGCTGGATTTTCCTCTTTTATTCCTTCAGGATGATAATTATTTAACAGAGATTATCAATGACTATGACTAGAGTCTTCTTCATCTCATGTTGGTCCTACCTAGTGCTACCTTTTTGGTTGAAATATATGTTCAAAACCTAGTTAATATTTCTTCATTTCCAAAAAGAGTCTGTATCTACATTTGCTGTCTCTTGATACTCTTAGTGTGAAGATTTAACCTTTATAAGATTTATTCATTTCTCAAAACATATCTGAGCCAGTCATTTTGCAGTGGTGGCACTTGGTTTAAGGCAAATTTCTGCCAAAAGTCAGCATGATTTCCTCACCTTTATTTGTAAAAATACAATTATATAATAAAATAATTAAATAGACATTAGGAAGTAGTTATTTGTTTTGAAAATTCATATCTTAGACCAACTTTTAAAAGAAATAAATATTGTATAATTAAGCATTTTTTTTTTTACTAATTTGTAACATAAATCCTTTACATGGAATGTCAAGTTGTAATCAAAACCTTCTTTTCTTTTTTTTCTGATTTATCAAACTTTAGTTCTAGGGTCACTTAATCCTCAGAGGACAGCTCGCCTCTCAGAGTCCAGCTTTCTTTGTCTCAGCCATGGATAGTGTGTCTCCTTGCCTATACTATTTGAGTGGGGCCTAGAAAAGTCCTGGTTAACTTCTTTTAAAATATGAATCATTATTGAGATAATTGTAGATTTGCATACAGTTGTAATAAGTAATACAAAGAGATCCCTTGTACACTTTGTCCGGGTTCCCCCAAGGGTAACATCTTGCAAAACTATAGTATTACATCACAACCAGAACATCAACATTGATTTAACCCACTGGTCTTACTCATATTTCCACAGTTTTAATTGTACTAATTTGTGTGTGTGCACACACTTGTATGTATTAATTATATACATTTTTTCACCTGTATAGATTCATGTATCTACTGCCAGTCAAGATATCAGTTCCAACAGCACAAGGATTCCTCAAGCTGCCTTTTTATAACCACGCCCCCTCCCCAATCTTTGGCAACTATTAATGTCTTCCATTTCTTAAATTTTGTCATTTCAAAAACATTATATAAATATATACTTTTCAAAAGTTTTCTGTACTTTGAGTGAGAAACATATGCAGTGCTACAGTATTTCAAGAAGGGTAAAAGCCCTTTGTGTTTTTTACTCCATTTGAAGGAAAATATTTCCTACCAGCAGAGTAAAATTGACTCACTCTGGATATTTTACTCTGATAAGTTCTAGTTTAGTGATGGTAACTGAAGACTCTCAGAAATGGGCACTGCTTCAAGTAATGGTTTCTATGAAAGGAAACTCTACCTACCAGGTAGTGCAGACAGAACTTGGTGATTGGAGGAAATGAAAGAAAGCTTTTGCCTGAGATTCATATGTTGAAATTGTCACACATGTTGATATATGACAGAATTCAAATGGAGCTTAAGAAAAAATTTCATTTATATTCATAGTATCATGTTCTATTTAATCTTCTATCTTGGAACCAAATGTTCAGAAAAAGCATGCTTTCCTTCTAACATAAAAATGTCACTATGGATCCATGGTCATTAGGATATATAAGCTCGATGTTGTTTTTCCTGTGATGGGGAAGGACACCACATTCTCTTGCTTCCTTCTCTCAAATGGCAAAATGGCAAAAGGGGTTTGTGGGGAAGGCTGCTGGGTTAGGAGTCAATGGTTCTTTTCTCAATTGGCTTTGTTGTTATAGGTTTCCCCTTACTATCCAGACAGACTGGGATGTTGTCACAATATCTTGCTCACATCTCACCTCCAGCCCCTTTCCTCCCCCTACTCAACACTCAACATTTAGATTTTAGCATCTCCTTTCTTCTCCTGCTCTGGAGTCATCTAAAGAATTTCACCTGCTATGTATTTCCAACAGGCCAATTAAAATTAGGGGAGAGGGGAGAAGAGAAAGAAGAGGAATAATAACAGCAAAGAAGAAATTACCAAGTATTAGGCAAAGCAAAGAAGGGCCTCCTGTTAGATTTCGGTGAAGCCATTGATCTGATCTTTTACAATCTTTGGGGACTGCCATCAGAGAAGAGATGAGTGAGCTAACTGAAGTGGAGAAATGAAGGTAGAGATTGATCTGGAAAACTAAACTCCCCCAAAGGAAAGACTTTAAGAATCCTAAAGCCAAAGGATCAGTGGTCCTTACTAGTACTATGGACTACATTCTATTTTAAAGGCAACTGATATTAGTGGCTAAATAATGTAGTAATAACTTGAGAACAAGGGAAACCTACCTGAGCTGTGTCATTTTGAATACCTATTAAAGACTGAATAGAGGAAGCCAGTTTGAGAGACTCACCGTAGTGTGTAATTATGCACTTTGAAAGCACAGTTCATCCATGGATCTCAAAGCACATTACCAATTTCAATTATTTTTCATAACACCTCTGTGAGACCATTATTCTCTATCGGCAGATAAAGAAACAGACAAAAAGATTATTACCAAGCCCCTTGAATCACACCATGAATCACCTGCTGACTCGCTCCCATTCCCGATCTGTCATTTGACTTAATTGACCATTTCCAAATGAAGAGAAAATGCTTAAGCATAACTTTGAGTGAATTTCGGCTTATATTTTTTGTTTCAAAGCAAGGGAGACTGAATTCTTTTTAAGATGGAATGCTGTTCAAAGAGTTATTATTTAATGGTATGTATATGGAAAGATATTAAAATATTATTCAAGACACACACCAGATGAACATGTAAGTCCTTCATTAAATGGCTCCATCATTAACCTTGCATAGAAAACAAAAGAAAACAACAACAAATATATCATATAGAATCATAAAGTTTTAGTATCTGGAATGGCCTTCAATAATCTCAGATTTCTTAGTTTTGGTCGCACCACTCATGAAACCTACTGCAATTATTGGGCTACACCCTTATTTGTCCTCCTGTGTCCCAGTAATAATGATAGTCTATACCACACAATCTAGTACTGTAGCACACTGTATTTTCACTCTTTTATTCTTTTGATTTTTAAAGTTAAAAAACACAGTGATTACCAATGGCCCCTGTATTATGTTTCGAATGGGGAAGAATACCTTTTGAATGATGAACAGAAATCTCTTTCTGCAAATAAGACTGTAAACTCCAAGAGGATCCAGACTGGGTCTTGTTTTTTTCTATCACTACCTCCCAGAATTTCTGAGTACACTGCAAGCACTTAATGTACACTGTTGGTATGATTTTATAGGATTAAGAGTTGTTGGTGGAGGCAAACAATGAAGTGAAACAGGGCTTCATCAAACTCGTTAAACAAGTGGCTTCAATTTGAATGTATATTTCAATCAGAAAGGAACCTACCTGAGACATGTATATTTTATTCAGCCCCAACAAAGTCTTAGAACTGGTGATGTTTGCTTGGTGAATGAATATACTTTCTCTTATGCCCCACCTACTTCACAAAACCTGCTTTAGAAGATAGCTTACTAGTTTCCTGCTCAGAAATTCAAAACCCATCATACCATTATAGAATAGAAAGAGTTCAGGAAGAGTTCGTCCACCCGGTGCTAGCAGAGCTGAACACTGAACGCTGAGAATTGCAGTGGGAAAGATTGGCTATTTTATTGATGAATGGTGCCATCTAGAAGAACAGGAAGCTAACACTCAAAAGCCCAAACTCCCTGATGGTGTGTAAGTTACAGATTATATAGGACAAAATCATAACACACTGTGGGTTAGGGGTTCATGGTCGTGCTGGAAGTTGATTGGTTGAATGTGAGGTAAGGGTAATGAATTATTTCTTTAGGTCTGGAGGACAGTTCTGAGGCCTTTTCCTGCATTTCTTTGTCCAGTCTCATGGGAAAGTAGCCAGGGAGGCATTCCACCTTAGGGCTCAGGAACTGAAACATAACATAGGTCAGGATGTTTTCTTTAGCCCGTCTTCTGCTGCCCCGGGGATTGCTTATTATCCAGGGGAAAGGCCGGGTCTCTGAGAGGTATATATAGATGATTTCTAGAGCTAGGATTTAAAACTAAATTTAATTGAAGTCATAAGGACCCTCAGTTTCAATACCAGCTTGAATTTCTCTAATCTGTAGGGAAAAGAGAGACCAAATTTATCCTAAATGTGTACCCAAGGAGACCTAGTGCACATAAAGAGCCCTTGAGAATTCTCAATAAATGTCTTTGGACTGCTCATTCAAAACCTCTATTTTTACTTCTTCAGATGTGTCACACTTTCTTGATTCTGAGCTCTGCACAAGCTTCTCTCCTAGGCAGAAAAGCAGAATTCTCCTCCCTCCTCCTTGACTATTTCAAGGGCTCTTCCAGGAAACTTTCCCCCAGACCCTGCCCCAAAGAGTTTCAATTAGATACAGTTCCTATTGCCCTTCAGTGCTCTGTGACAGAATGGACTCCCTAGCACCTAGCACAGAGCCTGGAACATAGTGCTTAATGTTTGTTCATAAAAAAGAATATTTGTAGAAAATTAATATTGATTCTAGACTGTATTATATTTGTCAATGCACAACTTTGAGATAAGGAGGTTTTCCCACTCTGTTCATTTATTATTTTTTTCATTAATTCCTTCACTTGTACTGAAAAAATTAACTCAGTACTTATTAATGGACTAGACAGCATGCTACTCATTGGGGGCACAGTGATTAGGGAGCCATGCTTCCTGACCTCTAAGGTTTGCCTTGGCAAATGTAGTAAAAAGTTTTCTTTCTTATTTCCAAATTCGTGAGACTAGAAACATAGTTATAAATTTTGGGGTTTTTTTTTAGAATTAATTTTTCAATTCTAGTTGAGTAGACGTGCTTAGGACCACATATACCTATTTATTACTTCTATTTGGTTTTGTGGTTTGGTATCATTGGCCAGCCAGATCTTGCCGTCTCAAAGAGCCTGGATTTGGACATATATACTCAAAGTTCAGACAGTGAGGCAGCCAATTTAGCTAATTCATGCCAAAAATTAGCTAGAAACATTTTTACTGCCTATAAGAATAGCTTGACTGGTGATTCACCGTATGATTTAGGTGAGTCACATAACCTCTATGTCTGGGGTTCCTCAGCGCTAAATTACAGACATGCTAGGAATATAATGAATGAGAGACACAATGGCATAGTGCAAGAGTACCAGACCAATTATTTTATCATCCCTAAATTTATCTGTTTTATATATTCTTATTTTCACATGTTAGAAAACAGATCTGACCTGACCTGACTGCCCAAGTAAATCTATTTGAGGGCCACTTGAATGGCAGGGTTTATGAATACAATTTCCACAACTGTATACAGCAACGATTTCTTCAATCATCTATGCACCATTACCTATATACTTCTGATTTAAACACAGGAGTAACCATGTAGAGAGTGGAAAAGAAAGAGATAATGTACATAAAGGTTTTTGAGAGCCACGGAAATCACCGAGAAACTGTATAAATGAATTTCATCACTATTATATCTCTGCTTAATGAGATACTGGTCCATGAATGTTTCATTTTGTGTGAAACTAACCCATAATTAGTCTAGTAAACCCTAATTAGAGTAATGATCCCTTGGGTTTATATGGAGGGTTTATACTTTTTGAAGCTCTTTCATGTACATTTACTCATATGATCCTTGCAACAATTCTCTGAGGTAGGTTGAGCAGGGATTATTTCCTCATGTATTAATATTTTTGTTATATTTTATTTCATATAATTGACCAAATATTGATTTATAACTCATACTGAGTATAGGTATTTTTATCGAATTCTTATGGATCATATAAGAATATAATCTATCTGGTTTATAGTAAAAAAACAAGAAAGTTATAAGTACAGTAGAGTACATTCTTTTTAGTAATCAAACAACAACAAAAAATCTAGTAGAAAGAACAACAGGTTTTTCCAGATGAGTTAGGTTATCCTCTTAATGATTAATACAGGCCTTTGTTAAATTTCTACTGGGAAATTCATGCACACTGTTTTTATTTAATGAAAAATAAAATTATTTTAGCAAGATTTTCTCCACTTCTGATTAATTTTATGGGGGAAGATTTGAGGTCTTTTAATATAAGTTCTTCTAAAACGTCAGTAAGTGTTCATGAACATACTCGTGGTTTTTTTTTTTCCCCCTCAGTACAAATGTCAGTAATCTGGCAGAAGCAGAACTTAATCACTGCCAAACAAAATTCCAATATTTAATGAGAAAATACATTTTTGATGTTAGCCAAAAATGCAAACTCCCTTATATAAGCTAATGGAATTAAAGAGAAATTCCTAGTACTTAGTTACAGAATAAAGTTAAAGAAGTACAACACACATACTTAAAGAAAAATAACTCTCAAAATAAAAGTTTATTTAACAAATGAACATTTATAATTTTGCATGTAAATATATTTTTGGAACAGTAAAGTTTGTTGAAACAATAATTGGATTTTGTAGCACAATCATTGTTTAAATACTATTACCTCCATTAATTATACCCTAGTCTTTTATTTTTACAAATTTAAATTCTTCTGGGAAATTAAAAGGAGGCAGTAACAAAGTTTTCTCTTGGGTTCTTATTCCTTACTTGTTTTGAACCAATATTTTCCCAATGTTTATTCATAAGCCTAAAGTTAACAAGTATAGCCTCCTGCAACAGATTTCTTATGCTGTCATTAATTATGGTGCCTATAGGGTCTTGGAAATCTCAAAATAAACAAATTAAGGTTGGGAAAAAAACCTCTAAGCGGACCAACTCTACACAAAGCCAAATGGCTAGTTATGGAAGTATTTGTTATAAGCAAATTAGTATTTTGCAGGAAAAGAAAACTAAGTCCACTGCCTAACTTTCATCTAGCCTTACCGACCTTAAGAATTTTATTTTGGTTACAGTTAGAGACCAATAGTGATGTGTGTGTGTGTGTGTGTGTGTGTGTGTGTGTGTGTGGATTTATGCAACTCTGAAGGCCTTTTAGAGATCTAAGACCACCACACGAGTTTCATTTTGGCTCTTTTGTGCCACGGTTACTTAAATAACTTCAGACTTGAAAAAGTATTCAGAACTGCTAGTTACTAAGAATTGGACAGGTTGACCTCCTCTAACTCTTAAATTCTATCATTGTAGATTAACTGCTCACATTTCACTGAAGCTTTGACTCTTTAAAAGTGCAGGTCTGTTCTGTACAATTTCAATTGATTGCTGTCTCACTAGTACATATGAATGAGTCTTCAAATACTTAACTCCATTGCTTGATTGGACAATAGTTTAATGACAGCGAGCAATGTGGGGCTATTCTGAACTTAGCAGTGAAAGGGCTGAAGATTGTCTCGTTACAAAAATTCAAAGAGAACTGTATGCAAAGAGCTTTGTTGAAAAGTAGAATTAGAAGACACCTTCAGAATGTTGCATTTTATGCCTTCACATTTTGGTAGGAGAAAATATGCAACTGAATCAGTAATAAGGAAAAGAAAGGCAAGGATGACAGTCATTTGCTGAGGGCTACATCAATTTGATTTACAGGTTTCAGCCATTTAGTTCTTTCTGGATTTAGACCCCATACCATATTCCAATGGTTTTCAAACTTTAGCGTACATCGAAACCGCCTAGGTGGCTTTTAAAACACAGATTGCTGGGGTCACACCTGTTTCTGATTCAGTAGGTTTGAGATGGGGTCCAGTGATTTCCATTTCTAACAAAATCCCAAGTGATGCAGATGCTGCTGCTCCCTGAGCCACACTTTGAGAACCATTAGGTATCCATATACCATGAAGTTAGATTACTTTTAGTAAGCACCACATTTATTCTATAGTCTATAAGCAAATTACAAATTAAATAGTGAGAACATAGCTTAAAAGTATTTTTTAAATGATAATTAGTTTTGAGGGGGTTTATTTAACCTTCGAATAGGGGAAAAGACAATAAATTTTATTAGTTTCAGGTATACAGCACAATGATTAGGCATTTATATAATTTATGAAGTGATTCTCCAGTTACTCTATTATCCATCTGACACTATACATAGCCATTACAATATTACTACCTATATTCCCCATGCTGTACTCTACATCCCCATGATTGTTTTGTAACTAATTCATACTCCTTCATCCCTTCAACTTTTTTCACCCTTTCTCCCAGCTCCACTCCCCTCTGGCAATCGCCAGTTTGTTGTTTTCTTTTTGTTTCTTTTGTTCCTTAGATTCCGTATATAAGTGAAATCATATGGTATTTGTCTTTCTCTACTTACTCCACTCAGCATAATACCCTCTAGGTCCATCCGTATCATTGCGAATAGTAAGATTTCATTTTGGATGGCTGAGTAATATTCCATTGTACATATATACTGTAACCTCTTTAAGTCTTTAGATGTTCATTAAAATTTAGCAAAAATAATGGTGCTAAAAATTCACACATTGATGTAAAAAATGTTCTACTCTGGTATAGGTACATAATTACAGGAGAAAAGGACATGATGTCTAGAATTTGTTCTAGAATATGCCAACAAAAATAAAAAGGGAGGGGAAATCCTAGATGAAACAAGATTGACAAAATATTATTTGTTGAACCTGAATGAGTACCATGAAGTTCATTATATTTTCCTACTTTTGTATAAACTTGAAAATTTGAGAAAGCTTTTAAAATTCACATCTTCATCAATATTCATAGGCAGTGTAATTGACTTGTAAGAAATGTGGACTGCATTTAAAACAAAGTTCTTGGTATATCTCAGAGAACAGTCAAGGATTTGAGTCATTATAATAGACTAGGCCTGAAATACAATTCTTGATTTAGGAATCTCCATTGTGGGCAGGAAGGAGAAGAAATAGCCACTGGAAATACCTAATTCTAAACTCTCTCTGCCTTTGATTCTTTATTCCTACCTTCTTTATCCCATCAGATTGCTTGCAGCTTCTGAAACATTCTGGGCCTGCTGCCTCTACAGACTGACAAAAATCCTTCTCTATTTACTGCCTGCCTGCCTCAAAAAGGTCAGTGGCTTTTAAATCCCTTGCTTGTTGAAGCTTCGTTGTGGTGACTATACTATCACTTGGGACAACCAGGCCATCTTTGTGGGGAGGGGAGTGTTACTATGGTTCATATTTTTATACTTTTAAAAATCAACTTTTCATGCACTTGTAGAATTACATAAATTAATATGAAAAGACTTTTAATGACGATTTGATGTGTACCTTAATGCCTGGCCCAATAGCATAAGATGTATTTAGGAGGTTACATTTTAGTACTTTTAAGAGGGTTATTTTACTTTTTTCTGAGAAAAAATATAACGCATACAAAATAATATCATTTTAAAGAATAGTACTTTATTGAATAAGTCTTATTCACAGAAAAATATGCTTTATAACTGCCAGATTATGCAGTGGAAAGTAATTTTTCTTAGTTGTCCATATTGATGGAAAGGTTTCTACTAAATGAAAGAAACAAAATTATATTCACAAATATAGTTATCTCAAAACATTTCACATGATTAAATCACTCATTCTGTCAGGTTAGATAAAGTATAACAATAATGAAAAGATACAAAACTCTAACAAAAATTACATTAACGCCTTTGTTATATCAAATCAAAAATGCAAATTTGTAACTAAGTATAGACAAAATATATTTAAAGTAATTTTACATGTTACATTAGTGATACAGAATAAGGATACAGTAAATGCCAAAAAATCTATACACATATCTGCAAACTTCAGACTTCAAAGTAGAATCTTACCACCCAAACATTAATGTATTGTACAATTTGAAGATATATGTATTTGATTGTCCTACTGTATTAAAGTGTAATTTAATATGTAGTGAAAATTATGATACAGAAGAAAGAATAGCTGAAAAAATAACATTTGAGACCTCCCAGGAGAGGTAGCTCGAAGTGTTTCACCGTCAAACTATGTCCCAGTCTGGGATGCCACCAATTAGCTATATAGCTTTAAACAAACAACTTCCCCTCTTAGCCTCAGTTGCCTCATCTGTAAAACAAGGGGGATGAATTAGATACTCTCTAAGGTCACTTCTAGCTTTGACCCCCTATAATTCTATTATGCTGCAAATGAAATTCATTGTGTTAAGGTATCTAAGTCAAACTGAAACTGACTATGAAGGTGGGAATAAGCCAATTGTTTCTATTAGGAAAGTTGAATTAAAGAATAACTTTTCAAGTTTTAAGAAAGAAATTTAAATTTTTAAGGACTTGACCTATTTATTATAATTTACATCTTAACTATGAGAAACATCAAAAAAGATGAGGCAGAGTCACTGAAAGATTACCATGTAAGTTTTAGCCCAAATTTCCAGAGTCAAGGCAAACCTGGAGGCTAACAGTGTTAGGAAGGGAATTAACATTTATAACAGATATTTTACACACTTGGTTCTCTTTGAACTCTCATAACTGTAAGATAGGTACTATTCTCATTTCACAGATGAAGAAATGGCTACTTTTTTTTTTTTAAAGCAAATTTCACTAAAAGGATCTACATCTGTCAAATATTCCCTTCAGTTTTTTTATTTCTCCAATGGAAATGATATACAAGAAATCTCACTTCTTCCACACCTCCGCCCCTTTCCCCCATATTCAACATATGGGTAATCAGGAAATAAAATGAATTGGATCTAAAGGGTACAATACATGCAACTAATGCTGTGGTGGTAGTTTCCCATTCATAGAGTTCAAAATACCAATTTTATCCAGTGAACTGAAAACAAGAAAAAAAAAACTACCAAAGTTTAGCTATTAAAATAAAACAACAAAAGATCATAATACACAGAGCCAAATCACATAAACACTTACCCTACCCCATCTTAGCCCCTAACTAAAGGGAAAAATAGCAAAAACAAACAACAAATCTAGCAGGAAAGGCAATACAAATTCATTAATTAAAAAACTGGAATTTACAAACACATTAAACTCATTTCTCTAACATTAAGACAAGACTTTTGATCAGTACACCAAATTATTACAAATAAAGATAACTATTACGAAACAAATTGACTCTTCACGTGACTAAAATGCAATAGGTGGTGACTTTGAAATATCAGAGTGAACTTTATACAGAAAAGGAATGTCTCCATGTAGATCCTGAGAACTATTCTGGGAAGGGGAGAAGCACAGAGTTGGATCTGGTTATATTTTTTACCTTGCAAGTGATCATTTTTTGCACAATTAGATGGGAAGGATCCAGTGCTTTTTATGGTGTAAACACAGACAAACACTGGTAAGTCTTAAAAAATTTGAAGTTGGAGTGCTGAGTGATTTAAGACCCCAAAGCAACAGGGTTTCTAAACAATTCTGAAACTTGTTAGTCACATCAGCTTCATGCATTAGATTTCACAACTCACGAGGAGAAAAAAGTGTTGGTTAACTCTAAACATACAAATTTTGAAAGAGTTTTAATGAACTGAGGCTCCCAGAACAGGAAAAGCCTTATGTTAAAACAATTCAGTCCTTGGCCAACAGCTACACTGAACTGTCTGTCTTGGAGCTGACGTGTCCTGGAAAACACACTTTAAAAAACTTTAACACTTTTCTCCCCTTGTAATTTAAATTTAAATCTTATACTATACATGTAAAATTTAACTTAATGGCTATATGACTAAAAAGCATGACAATCATTATTTAATTTTTTTTTAAATTCTCATTTAAATTTGCAATGCTTTAAATATCAAAGTAGTAAACAGAAGTTAGAACACGACAATACTCTTTCTCTTAGAAAAATGCAACGATAATTATAATTTTTAACAGTTTCACTCTCAAACTTTTCTCTGCAAATACCTCACTCAACTCTACAACAGGTCGTTGTGAGAATTTTGTAATATAAAGCCTGGGTGTTCTATGAAACATTTTAAACTTCCATTTTTTATTTATATTGATTCTTATTCAAGTTTCATTTTCTCTTTAATGAAAAAACTATTCTTTCCTTGTCAATATTTTATAATTTCCAAGAGGTTTTTAAGGATCTTGAGAGAATATTTATTTCATAAGTACCTACTACTATTACTAGTCAGGAAAACAAGTCAGGTAGAGGAGAGACTTGACATTTTGTCCTATATACATCTTAATCATCGTACAGGTAAAAACTCACATGAAACTTTACAAGATGATATGAGAATCTCAACATGGAAAGCTTTCACTATAACTACGAGCAGTGTACAAACATGCTTCTACTTTTATCTACATAAGCTGACAGATGTTTAAAATACTGGGTTAACAAAGATCTTTTAGTAAAGTGACTTAGGCAGGCTTAAACTAGCAAGGATTAAGGATGAATCCTTACTAATTAATTGGAAGATCTGAGACATATTTTATATTTCATTTTACAAAATCAGGAATATTTATTTTGAAACAAGAGAAGACATGGTCTACCTGTCAGAAAACTACCACTCAGAAATATTTTTCACCCACAAAGCAGGACAAACATAAAGACATTTAAATTTCACATTGGCACCAAAAAGGTTAACTGCCCTGCCTTCTTGGATTAGAAAAACTAAAGCTGAGCAATAAGTAGTTTTGCAGGCATTTGAACATGCCTAAGCCTTTAAATCAGTAAAATTTTTCTAAAAACTCTGATTACAAAAGTAACATACTTACAAAAAGTTCAACAGAACAAAGTAAAAAAAAGAGAAAGTGAAAGGCCCCTGTAAAGTCCCTCTAGGACCCCCCCTCACCCCCCTCAAGAGAAACTAAATTTAACAGTTTGGTGCATATATTTCCAAATCTTTTGTTCTGTACATATACGAAATGCATACACTTTCATTTGGCTCATTCAATACACAGTGTTTTGCCACATGCGTTTTATACTTAACATATCTTTGACATCTTTCCATATCAGTACATGTAGGTTAGATGGCATTCTATCATTAATTACTTTAACAATAGCAAAATCATTTTCTAAAATTAACTACCCAAGTATGTGTGTATAATTTTAAAAGAAAATTCTAAAACACAAACATCTAAAAATGATCTCTTTCTACCAGTGTAGAACTGTTCATTCCTTTTTCACACAAATTATGATTGGGGAGATTAATCTCTACATTTACACAGAATGCTCCATTTGTTAAGCCTATCTGAAAAGAATGAAACGTTCAGTTGAGTAACTCACTTAAACTTAGAAGCTAAGTCAGTGTACAACAAATATACATTGTGATCAGTTACAATAAATATGATGTTTCTTAGTCTAGGGTTTCAATGAGATAACAGGAAAAAAATGGGGTAGATAGATAACATAGCTAATATTTTGAAAAATCCAGAAATTCAAATTCTAGATTGCTAAGATTGCTAACTCTAACACTGCAGTTTACATTTTCTTCTACTTGGAAGCAAATGTTAATGGAATTCAATGCTGTATTTAAAGTCGGTTCACATCACATATTCAATCAGGGTAATAAGAACATAATACATCTACTGTAGAGTTAGACTAAGACATAAAAATTTTTTGCTTGAAAGTAATGACTGTGTAGCACATGGGACATTTATTAACTGCTTCAGAACACTGTTTACAAGTGACCAGATGTCCACAAGGAATAAACACTACAGCAATATTTCTATCCATACAGATTTTGCAAAGCTTCTCCTCTTGCAGGAGCCTTAGCTGCTCTTCAGTACTAATCTCTGCACAAAGAGAAAAAAAAAAGTTAACTGTAGACTTAGTTATTTAAATTCATTGAAACAATTTGAACCCCTACTATGTGCCAGGTACTAATCAAGTGTTGAGAGATAGGATGACTCACACATGGCATCTGCTCTCAAGTAGCTTGAATGCTAGTAGCAGGGAAGGTAAGCACAAAGTACGAAATGATAAGTGCTATAATAAAGTTATGTACAGAGACAAGATGAGAGAACAAGTCCTTCTGTTCAGACTAGGTGGCGGAGCCTTCACGAATTGGCAGCTACTGAGGGGGGTGGGGCAGAGAGTGGAGTGATATTTAAACACAGCAATTTGCCAGGCACAGAAGCAAGGGTAAGGTAAAAAGTAGCAAAATAGAAAGGGCATGGCTTATTCTGGAAATGGAGGGACAGATTTGAGGGCCACTTCTGAAGTGAGATAGGTAGGATCTGGTGACTGGATGTGAGGGATGAAGAGGAGGAAATCCAGTTGATTTCAGGATTTCTAGTGTGGCTGACAAGGGGATGGAATGCCAATAGGAAATATAAAAGGAGGTACAGGATTGGGATTTTCAAGATATTTCTGAGGTGTTTTCAGGGCATCCATATAAAAGTGTCCAGGAGGCAATTGGAGAGTCAAGTTTTGATGTCAGAAGTCAGGGCTAGAGATTTGGGTATCATCAGCATGCACTGAAGTACTTAACTCAGCCTTTTCCAAACTAAGTTTTGTGAAATGTTAACAAATATATCACAAAAATGTGTTTTGTGGTCTTAATATAACTATAATGACATTAATAATAGCAGTTAACAGTAATACAGCACATATTACCACGTGCTAGACACTATTCCAAATGCATTACATATTTTAACGATCTTTGTAATTATTGTATAGCAGTGGTTTCCAAATCTGGTTTCACATGAGGATCACTTGGGGGCATTTTTAACAATAAATTCCTAGGCCCCATTCACTGAATCTAAAATTTTGGGGGTTGAGCACACTGGCATTTGGGAACCATTGTTATTAAGTTCAGGGCAGTATAATATAGTACACGTCCCCTCTTAGAAATTCACAATACATTGCCCTATTTAACTATGGAGCTCCTTTTTCATGTTATCTTTTAACAAGTTTGGGAAATAGTGGTTTAATTTATTCAACAAATATTTAACACTTAACTAAGTTCCGGGCACTACAACAATTAACAAATAAACTATTGGGCCCCCAATAGTTTATAGACAAGTAAGGAACACAAGCAGAATAGAAATTATAGTACAGTGTGATGATAAAGGTAGTTACGTGTTATGAAGAACACAGGAAGGGTGTGTGTATAGGTGAGCATGTGTTTGAACACATAAAGAGAAAGTCTCCTGGAGCAGAGTATACCTAAACTGGGTCCTAAAGAATGAGTGGGAGTAAACTAGGAGACAGAGAAGGCCTTGGAGGACAGAGGAAGTGGAATAAGGGTGACTTAGACCAGCAGTCCCCAACCTTTTTGGCACCAGGGACCGGTGCTCCTATGAAAATTTAATGCCTGATGATCTGAGGTAGAGCTGAGGTGGGGATGCTAGCTCTGGGGAACGGCTGAAAATACAGATGAAGCTTTACTTGCTTGCCCACAGCTTACCTCCTGCTGTGCGGCCCAGTTAAGGACCGGAACCGGTCCACATCTCAGGGGTTAGGGACCCCTGGTCTAAACAAAGGAAATGAAGTAGGCTCCAAGGGGAGCGACAGAACAGGGCCTACAAGTCTACAGGCAAGGCTTGGGAATACAATTTGAAGGGGAAACAGCCTGAGATGAGGCTATAGAAGGTTAAGAGCAGCCTGACCGTGTACTATTTGGCAACCCACAGAAAGGAGCCCCGGGAGCCAGAGATGGATTTTCATCTGGAGAGAGATATGCTCAGATTTGTGCTTCAGAAAGGTTTCCCTGGCTAGGGGTGGAGGAAATGATTATTTAATATTTTTTTCTTAAAAGACAACCTCCTGAGCATAATCGAAACTGTAGGCTTAAACATGGAACTTATCAGAGACAAAATGATAAAGCAGTTGCCCTCAAGAAGCTTGTCTAATGGGCAGGACGGAAAAGAACAGTTGCAAAATAATGCTACAAGTGCTGTAAAAGAACTGAGAGTAGAGAAGAGGGAGCTCAGAACTCTGCTATGGGCACTGGGGAAAACTTCAGAGATGTGACCTCTGAGCTGAGCATTGAAGGATGAGTTCACAAGATGGATTTAGGGACCCAAGGGTGTAGTGGGGAATAAGAACAGGTTTACAGATAGGAAAAAGGCATCTAGCACAGAGGAAACAACATAAGGGATGGCATTATAAACTGATTTATGTTATATAAAAGCATGTGACCAAAAAAGTCAGGATAAAGTGTATATTCATGTCATTGTCATAATCAGTAATCAGCATGAATTTGCCTGACTTGGTTAAAGGAAAGCACAGTGATGATGGACGGGCTATCTGCTACCAACCAAAAGCAGGAGGACTTAGAGGTCATCATGCAGCAGAAGCAGAAAAAGACAAACGAGAAACCCAAGGAAGAACCCAAGTAGCTTTGTGGCTTCATGTCCAACCCTTCTTGCCCTTTGCCTGTGTGCCTGGAACCAGTTCAACCATGCTTGAGTTTCTTCCTGTAGTGCTCAGGGGTTCCAGGACCAATGGCAATCCCTTTGCAGGGAGTCTGCAGCTGGTCCCTTTTGTGGTTCCTTCCCTTCAAATAGTCTCTCTTCCCCTTCCCAGTGGTTTTATTCCTGTGGGGCTCACCCCAAGGTATTAATAGTAGCTTTGTAATTAAAAAGAGGAGGAAAACAATGAAGTAATGTATACATTACTTTTGAATGTGATGCTTCAATGACTAAAAAAGTACACCGAACCAGACACCTAAAATTTATAGAGACAGAAAGCAGAATGGTGGTTGTTAGGCGCTGGTAGGAGAGGAATGGGGAGTTGTTTAATGGGTAGAGAGCTTCAGTTTTTTAGATGAAGAGTGTTCTGGAGATTGGTTGCACAACAATGTGAATGTACTTAACACTACTTGTACACTTGAAAATGGTTAAGATGGTAAATTTTAAGTTGTGCATATTTTACCAATTAAAAAAAAAGGGGGGGGGGGAACACTGGACCAGAAGTCAGGAAACCTGAATTTCACTCCCAATTACCTGAATGATCTTGGTCATCAGCGCAACTGTACTTCAGATTTCTCACTGAAGTAATGAAAGTTATGTGATCTTTAAGGTTCCTCTTGGTTCTGATTGTTGAGATTCCATTTTAAAGACTATAATGGAATGTCATGCATACCAAACACTAATATCAACTCTACTTTTTCTACCTCATTTCAGCATTGCATATACTTACTTGAGATGGTAATGCTCTGGGCATAGTTTCCCCGTTCCCCCCCAGACTAACAGTTTACCTCTGGTAATACTTCACTCTAGCCTTAAGAATAACTACTGGATTCTACCATCCTTTCCTATGACACCCTTTCCCTTCTACTTCCTATAAGGCTTTCTTCTAGGTCAAGAGGTTTCTGGCACACTAGCATTAAAAGCAATATAGTTAGATAACTTTTTATGTTATTTGCTATTATTCTGACATTATTTTAAACCACTTCTAGAATAAACTGATGTCATTCATTTTACTTTCAGAGCAGATCCATGTGGAAAGACTGATGAGAAATGTATACGGGTTTGGCATACAAAGGACAGGGCTTTGATTTTTAAAAAGAAAGAAAAAAGAATACTGATTTGGTACTATTTTTAGAAGACTGTTTACTGGGGCATTCTGTGTCACACAGCCATTGGGTATTGCAACTAGGATTTCTCAGTAAGCAACAATATTGGTACTTTTTCTAAAAACTTCCACCTGCTTTAATTCAATTGTATAGAATTAAAAAATTCTTAGTGCCAGTCTCTCTTCCTCAGCCTTTCTCTGGGAAGAGAAACAGGCAGCAGCTCTAGCATGAGAAGATAGCCTGTATCAATTACTTGCCTCTCGATTCAGTGAGAAAAGGTCAACTGATGAATTTCAATCCTTGCCCCTGAAAGCTGCCATTTGCTTTGGCCCTTCTCCCTACACCATCCTAGCTTATAGTCTCAGTGATAAGAACCCCCATCAACTCTTGTTGGATAGAGAAGACACCCACAATGCACTCTGTCCCTTGTTCTCTTCCTACTGCAATCCACTATATCCTTCTGCTGCAGACAACACCTTGAGGTACAAAAATTAACACCTTATTGTCAAACTTAAGCTTAAGCTGTGGTTAAGATGCAGGGAAAAATGACATAATCATTTATATTTCCATTGCAGTACAAAGATGACCAAGTAAATGGTTTATTTTACCATCACCAAGACAAGTGGAGCTATTATAGGTATTAAATAAATGCATCTTTAGCATAAGAGTAGTAAGCTTTCTGTTGAATCTTTTAAATCAACTGATAGGATTTTAAGTCACTAACATTATACTGTTTTCTGACATGTAATTATCTGAATAACGTTTCAAAAGTATCTGAAATAACAAAGATCACAAGGTTCTTTCATGTAAAAAAAACATAAGTAAACTTTTATGTTCAGTTAGCACTATATGAATTCTCATCTTTTAGGAGAGGTGGTCAAGAGCTTAGAAAACAATGATTATAATAAGGTACCCAAAAAGGTATTCAGTTTGACATCTTTTCTTTATATGCTTCTCTTCTACATTATTTTATACACTTTCTATATGATTCACAATATTAAGATGCTATTCATTCATGTTCCAGTCATATGACCCCTTTATATGAAAAGTTACAGAATACTCTATATCTAAAGTTTCAACTACAAAAAACTCATTCTACACATAATGATAAAAGTTAGCTTTTGTTGTTCTTTATCTAAAATAGAGCGTAAATTCACACTTTTGAAATGAATGGATCAGTGGATCCTACTTGGATCCTGATTAGAACGAATCAACTGTAGAAACATTTTTAGACAATGGGAAAAATGAAAACCAATCGAGTTTCAGATGACATCATAGAATTACTGTTAACTTCATTAAGTGTGATAGTAATATGGAATAGACTAAATGTCTATGCCTTCTCAAAATTCATAAGCTGAAGCCCCAACATCCAATGCGACGGGACTTGGAGATGGGGCCTTTGCTATATAATTCAGTTTAGATGAGATCATGAGGGTGGGACTACATGATGGGATCAGTGTCCTTATAATAATGGAGAGGAAAAGAAACCAGAGTGCTCTCTTTTGGCCATGTGAGGACATAAAGAGAAGGCAGCCTTTTGCAAGTCTGGAAGAAGTCCTGATCAGGAATCAAATCTGCCTGCACCTATATCCTGGACTTCCCAGCCTCCAGAACTATGAGAATTAAATGCCTGTTGTTTAAGACACGCTGTCTATGTTATTGTTATATCAGTCCGAGCAGACTAATGCACAGGGTTAAGGTTAGGTTAAAAAGTCCTTATCTGTTATTTATTGAAGAGCCTGTAGGTAAATGATATATAGGATATCTGGGATTTACTTTAAAATACTAGCAAAAAAAAAAAAAAGTTTGGGGGAGAAATGAAACAAGATTGGAAAAGTGTTAATAATCACTGAGGCTGGTTGATGTGTATGTTGGGGTTCATTATACTGTTCTCTCCACTTTTGAGGATATTTGACATTTTTCATAATACAAAGTTACAAAAGTGTATTCTAAGGAGGATATGAGAGGAGGGAAATGAATGGGCCACAAAGTCATGTAAGATACTATCCATAATGAAATGCTGTTGGGTGTTCCTTGCTTTTTAAAACCAGCCAGGCATACCTTTCTGCAACGAAGTCTGACTTGATTCATCTTGCATATTGTCTTTCTGAGCACTCACTAAATCTGCAACCAGAACCTCGAGTGATTTATAGTTGCTCCCAGATGTCTGAATTTTTTCCTCCATTATTTTCTTAATGTCTCTGAAACTGAACCCCATTCGTATAGCTTCATGTGCCATAGGATTTTGGAAGATAGTATCATCTAAAACAAAAATTAGTAATGAAAAAGAACAGGGTTAAAAAAATTATTTTTATTAACAGAACTCAACACAAAGTATAAAGAAAATTTTAAGCAGCAAGCAAAAAACCCAGCAAATTAAAGCTGCTTTGAAAGAGATTTTTGAAATATTTAGGCACTTTCAGAATTTTACAATAATTGAAAATGCAGTGTTTTGTAGCACTACGTACTGAGATTAGGTGCTGTAAGATTGTGCTAAAACAGTACAAGACAAGAAGGATAAGTGCTTTGAAAATCTGAACATTTTTCAAATGAGATGTACTCATTAACAGCTAACCTAAAGTACTTAAAGAGTGGATGTCTTATGCTCTAAGAGACTGTGGTCAAGATGGTGGAGTAGGTAAACTATGTGCTTTATCTCCTCCATGACCACCTGAAGATTACAAACTAAACTACAGAACAACCATCATTGAGAATCTCCTGAAGTCTAGTGGAACAGAAGTCCTATAACTTCTGTTCCTAGGATATACAGAAAAAGCTATCTGGAGACTGGTAGGAGGGGCGGAGATGCAGAAAGGGCCAGTTCTACACCCAAGTGTGATGTTTAAAAAGCAGGAAGGATTTCTTTTAGCTGTAAAGGTGCCCCAAGAAGTGAGAGGTCCTAGCTCCACATCAGACTCCCCAGCCCAGAGTTCCACTGCCAAGAAGAGAAGTCAACACAACTTCTAGGTGTGAAAACCAGAGAAAATTTTAAGGAGGAGGGCCGTTGTAGTCCCAGGTGTTCCTGTTAAAGTGCCCACTGACTAACTCACTTGCTCTGAGCGCTAGTGCTGGAAAAGCAGCTTGAAAGGCACCAGTGACATGTGGGGAGGAACTAAATTATCTGACTTCAGGTTGAGGGCTGCAGGGGCAGTTTTCTCTCAGACAAAAATGCTGGCAAAAGCCACTGTTCCTTTGTTGAGCCCTCTGCCACCCAGCCTGCAGACACAGGCAGGTGCCATATTTGAGTCTCCATCAACCTGGCTAACATGGTTCCCCTTGCCTTGGTGATTTCCTGAGACCTCTCTCTACCCAAATTGTGGGCCCACCCAAGCTGCTTCCAGCGGCTTTTCCACACAAATGGCCTGTCTTGGCTTATGCTGTGGACTTTCCTAAAATCTCTAAAGGGTTCACAAACCCTAAACATGCAGCATCTGGCCTCAGCGTGCCCCATACCTCTTGCTATAAGGAGCCCCAACCCTGGCACTAGTGACAGCTGGCCTCGGTTTTCAGCTTAGTTTCTCCCAGGCACCTCCAAGCCCAACGCAAGTGGCAACCATCTGCAGATCACTTTGTAGCTCATACCAAGTGGCTGCTGGCAAAGCACAGGCAGCCCGTGACCTTGGCCTGCACCTGAATCCCTCCAAAAGGCCCCCAAACCAACACACCTGGTAGCCAGCTTCAGACCACAGAAGAGCATCAATCAACCACTTCCAACAACACAGCCAAAGGGAAGACTGGGCAGGCACCAGAGCCCTGCTAAAGTGAATCCTGTTCTGTAGGGTCAGCCCCTGCACAACAACACATCCACTGTAGTCATGGCCAGTTCTCACAACTAATCAGCCTGAGGGTCAATTTCTTCCACTGACGTGCCAACAGCAATCGAGGTTCAACTACAACAAGAAGGCACACACACAAGGGACAGCCTGGAGCACCTGGCTCAGGTGACCAGGGAAGATTGCACCAGTGGGCCCCACAGGACACCTACTACATAAGGCTACTCTACCAAGACTGGGAGACATAGCAACTCTACCTAATACGTAGAAACAAACACAGAGAGGCAACCAATTGGGGAGACAAAGAAACAAGTCCCAAATGAGAGAACAAAACAAAGCTCCAAAAAATTAACTAAACAAAATGGAGATAAGCAATGTACCAGATGCGGAGTTCTAAACATTTGGTTATATGGATGCTCGATGATCTCTACGAGAACATCAACAAAGAGATAGGAAACATAAAAATGGAGATTGAAAACAAAAAAGAGCCAGTCAGAAATGAAGTATATAATAACTGAAATGAAGAATACATTAGAGGGAATCAACAGATTAACTGAAGTGATTTGGAAGAGAAGGTAGCAGAAAACAATCAAAACAGCAAAAAGAAAAAAAAGAACCCAAAACTATGAGGTAGTTTAAGAGGCTTCTGGGACAACATCAAGCATACCAACATTCGCAGCATAGGTTACCAGAAAGAAGAGAGAAAGCAAGAAATCAAGAACCTATTTGAAGTAATAATGATGAAAAACTTCCTTAACCTGGTGAAGGAAATAGACATACAAGCCCAGGAAGCATAGAGAATCCCAAACAAGATGAACTCAAAGAGGCCCACATCAAGACACATCATAATTAAAATGCAAAAGGTTGAAGACAAAGAGAGAATCTTAAAAGCAGCAAGAGAAAAGCAGTTACCTGCGAGGAAGCTCCCAGCTGATTGTCAGCTGATGTCTCAAAAGAAATATTTCAGACTGGCATGAAATATTCAAAGTGATGAAAAGCAAAAACCTACGACCAAGATTACCCAGCAGATCTATCATTTAGAATCGAAGAACAGAGAAAGAACTTTCCAGACAAGAAAAAGCTAAAGGAGTTCATCACCACCAAACCAGTATTATACAAAATATGAGACTTCTTTAAGGAAAAAAAAAAAAGGTCAAAAATATGAATAAGAAAATGACAGTAATTACACATCTATCAACGATTAGGTTAAATGTAAATATTAAATGCTCCAATCAAAAGTTATAAGGTGGCTAAATGGATAAGAAAACAAGGTCTTTACATTTGTGCTTACAAGAGACTCACTTCTGATTGAAAGACACACACAGTCAGAAAGTAAAAGGATGGAAAAGATATTTCATGCAAATGGAAAGGAAAAAAAAAGCTGGCGTGGCTATATTTATACCAGACAAAACACACTTTAAAACAAAGTCTATAAGAGATAAAGAAGGACATTTCATAATGATAAAGGGATCGATCCAACAAGAGAATATAACCATTGTAAACATTTGTGCATCCAACACAGAAGCACCTAAATATGTAAAACAAATATTGATGGATGAAAAGGGAGAGATCAACAGTAATATAGTCTTAGCGGGGGACTTTTAACACCCCATTGACATCAAGGGACAGATTTTCTGGACAGAAAATCGATAAGGAAACAGTGGCCTTAAATGACACATTGACAAGGACTGAACTGATATCTTTGGAGTGTTTCACCCTAAAGCAGCAGAATACACAGTCTCTTCAAGTGTGAATGGAACAAAACGTTTTCCAGGATGTTAGGTCACAAAACAAGGCTCAATAAATTTAAGACTGAAATCATATCAAGCATCTTCTCTGACCACAATGGTATAGAACTTGAACTGTATACATTATAAGGATGATTATTATCAAGAAATGTTACGGAATGTTTCTAGATAATTTCAAAAATACAGGCTGAAATAAATGATATATTGTATTATTTATGCCCATTATAAAACCCATATTAAACAATATCAAAGTGGCTATCCTGCTCAAGCATATTAATAAAAAAAAAATCATTCTCTTGCCTTGTTATCCTTAAGATACTAAACAGATGATGCTATAAGTACAGGGAGTGGGGAATCACCAGACATATTCTAATTTAAACTTTCTACTATTTTTGAAAGATGAAGCCTAAGTTGAGAATGAGATCTGGAGTGTGATGCGAGATTCAGATGACCTTGTTTACAGTTCTAGTTACACTAATGCTTTGTAATGTAACTGTGGGCAGGTCACTTAACCTGACTTTGTTTCTTCATATGAAAAGTGGAGATATCAATATCTTTGCTTATCATATCTTTCTTTGCCCACGTTCTGGTTTCTAAAAGATGTCTACGATGCATAAATCATCTTTCTAACAAAAATCTCTCTCTGTGATGCAATAGGAGGTAAACAAACCTAATCGTACCCCTCGGTGAAGAAGCTGGGGAAGGCACAAAGATGGCATGGAATAAAGAAGCAAGTAGATTAGGGCTGATCATTAGTAGAGCACTGGATTCACAATCCTGGATAACTAAAGAATCCTGAGGGACAAAAATACACTTAACTATTCCTTTAGTGATTTTTAACAGAAGAGGTGATGGACATACTATAGCTGCTTCTTCCTAACTTGGGAAAACTAACTGTCCAACCTCCATAGGAATGTTCTGAATATATAAATATCTCATTAAAATTTATAGGTACTTCATTAATTCTTAAATTTATAGCAATTTCATCTCAAATAAATATACCTTGGTGAACCTGAAAGAATATGTTTACCTTTCTACTCTGTAAGTATAATAAATTGGCAATGAAATTAAAAATATATTTATTATAATAAACATATTTACCAATTATTTTAGTTAGTGATGGTGTTTTTTCAGCAGTTCTTCCCTAAAACAGAAATATGAATTATAAGTTAGAATTCTTTTTGGTAGAAGGCAATTGTCTGAGTTTGAAAAGTAACATTAATCATGAATTTATAAATTGGCTTTATTTTATTTCAACATATAAATATTCACAAGAGCCATAGCCTGATGAAGCTAGAAGGAAGTAAAAAGATCATCTAACCCAATCCATTCACTTTACAGACAAGAAGCTGATGCTCAGGGAGATTAAACAACTTGATTGAAGTAATACAGATGATGGCAGAACCGTAATGGCAACTCTGGTCTCCCACTCTAGTCCCGGGCTCTTTCCACATGATACTGATGCCTTGGTCACCCTATGTGACACTATCTCATTTCGATGCATTTTTGAGATTTTAAATTTAAGGCTGTTTAAAACTTTTCACAGACAAAAGTCAAATTTCAGAAGGCTGAGGAATTAAATTATTTTAGTTCTTCAAGCCCATTTTTGCATATAGTGATACTTAAATCAGTCCGTCCTGATCCCCTTTTTACAAATTTGCTTCAGGTTAAGAATAACAAGCACTGTTCAAGATCTCTCCTTTAAAGCTCACCTTTAAAGCTCACATTATTAATTTAATATGCTATACTGTCAATTTTACACCAAGAAATCATTGCAAAACAAATTATATAATATCTGAAAATATATATTCTACAATATTGGACTTACCATAGACTCAAGTGAATGGGTTAAATGAATGCTGTTTATATATTCTTGCCCCTTCTCTTCCAACAGATATTTACACCTAAACAAGAAGGTTAAACTTTAGTAGCTGAAAAATTAGTAAAGTATAAGTAAACATATAATCTCCATCATCTCCACTTACTTGCTTTCCAGTATTTCTAAGGAGCCACAAAATAAAATGTTACTCAATTCCCCATCCAAGTGTCATTTTAAGGTTAAAAAAAACATGCTCCCTTTGTTATGCTACTTATGCTAACCTCAGTAGAGCTAAACATATCAGCTTGACAACTTCCAACTTTTAAGTACCTTAATTAAAAAAAAAGTTTTAAATAGTTAACAAGTTTAATTTAGAAGATCAACCAATTGTACATTTAAAAGGAATTCTTTAGGCTTTCAACCTTTCCTTTTAAGGCTATTTAAGGTTAAGATTTATTTTCAAGTGATTGCTCTGAAGTTTTAATTTGTATTATTTTGTAGGCCAAAAATTCACATCACTTCTGTATCTGTGTACTTTATTTTAAAGCAAAATGGCGAAGAGATATTTAGAGTATGTCATCATCATTCTAAAACACCATTGATTATAAGAATGCATTCCTAATTTGGTGTTTAGAAATGGAATTATCTGAATGTTATAGATACAATATACAAGCAATGAATGTTTTTGTCACCAGAGAAGGCTTAGGTGTTTTTTTCCCTATAAAGTAGGTAACCCAATTTTTATAAACCTGGTATAAATTTCAAGCCATGGAGAAGGCAACAATAGCTGAGGTGAAAAGTTATTCAAGTCTTCCCACTGCATAATGTCCAATTTGCCATTACTGAATGAACATTTAAATATCTTACCCTGGATACCACTTAGCATGTTGTTCCCAAGGGTCTTCACTAGGCTTCCAATCAGTTAGCCCTCCTCCACAGTGAAAGCACTTTACTTTATCACCTTCACCTAAGAAAATACACAAGTAAAAATACATGTATTTGTGCAATTAGAAGCTTACATACAAAGAGCCTTTTTAACAGCATGAAATTAAGCATTTCTAAATTACATAAAAATCTCATAGCTTAAAAAACATTCAAATTCACATCTAAGTAATATACACAATCATTTGAAGAGGAAGTACACACTAAATTCACTGATTCAACTTGAGGTATTTTACAGAAGACAAATATAAAATTGCCCATTTTTTGTGTGTGTGGAAATTATGATTGTTACATTCTTTTTAGCATATGTCGCTTGTGGTCATCAATACGACACTTTTTCCAATTATGAAACTTCAACAGTGAAGTTCAGCATAATGAAATTACAAGTTAAATTTCTCCAAAATTAAAGCTATATGACACTAAACAAACCTTCAAGATTGCTATATGATACTATGTAAAAAATACTGAATTGATATTTTGTATTTCGGCACTATTCAATCTTAAAGTAAATGAATTAGGTACTTTTTTCCTGACTATCCTTGGAAGCCATTACACTAATGGCTCTTCCTGACATGTCTATAGTAGTCCATTTGAAAAGTACTCATTTGAAGTAAAATAAGGCATCATATTGGGCAGCTTTCAAATACAGAGTCTCTGTACAAAAGGCAGATATCAATTTTAATATCAATTTTACTAGCAGCCAAATTCTCTGTTAACTCTTAAGCGGCATAGAGAAAATTCATGTAATACATGTTTTGAGCACATACAGTAGGTGCTCGACAAATTATAGTCAGTATTACTATCAGACCCATTCTTTTTATCAGGGTTATCTATCACCTTTTGCATGTTATCCTTCTCCAAAAAACAATCACATGAAGATAAACATGATTAATATGGTAGTCTTTTTCACATAAATTCAGTGGTTACATTACATATTCAACCGAAGGTCAGTGAATAATAGTGATATAAATAATCATGCCAGCCTACTCCTAAATATTTACCAGTTCAGGGGGCTAAAGGAACCTATTTACTGTTTAGGAGCCCGGGAGTAGTTGTTATTTATTAGCTTGGTTTTATAATAAAGTTTACCTAAAGCATAAAATCCAGCTCTTGCAAGCTGCTCCTTGTTAACTGAGTACATCCACATCCCAAAAGTTATGATCCGTGCTTCATAATCTGCCATGGCTGGATTTCTTGGAGGATTTGTTGAATTTGAAAAATTCCTATCAGAACTCACATCAGATTCACTTCGAATATTAACATTCCGGCCCAAAACAAAGAAGCAGTTAGGAAAGTGTCGCCTGTGTTCTGACCATGCACGATCACAAGGTTCCCAATTTTTCAATTTCCCACCACAACAAAAGCACTGCACTTGGTCATCAATACCTGTGTAGTAGAGCCCAGCATTAGCTAACTCGCTTGGGGTTAAGTGGGCATATTCTGGCCAGTTCTGAAATGTCTTTAATCTAGCTTCTTCACTACACATGGCAGGGTTCCTTGGGTATATGGTGTCTGATATATCTACAACCTGTCCAGTTCTCAAAAGATAGTCTGCATGAGTCTCAGATGGTCTGTCTAAAATAAAATGATTTCTGTTTCCCAGACAGTTTTCAGCTTTGCACTGACCATTTTGGACACCAGAATTTGTAGGTTGCGTAGTATTATTTTCAAAATAAAAGCCATTGATAAATCTGCAATTTGGGGATACTTTCCTGTGTCTTCCAACTGCTGAGTCTCCATATTGCCATCTATCTACTGCTGCGTGACAACTAAAGCACCGCACGGTGTCTCCTTCACCAGTATATAGAAAACCAGCTCGTGCTAGCGTTGATGCTGAAACAGGACTACTACTTGGAAAATTAGCAAAAGTTTTTAATCTATTAAACTCTTCTACAAATTCTTCATCCTTATTGATGTCTGCAGGTACACAAGTTTTAGATCCTTCAAAACTGTTAAAAGTCATCTTCTCTTGAATATAGGATTTGTCCACCTTTTCTAGAAAGAGAACATTTACATTAGGAAATCCAAATATTACATAAGCAATTACTTTTGATATTAGGAGCTAAAAAATTACCTTCTGATGACATAAAATTACACAACCCCAAAGAAATATTCCAATTCTAAATATTAGAGGTCTACATTACGATTCAAGTTGTAAAATAAAAAAAACTAACATTTTTGTTTTCTCTCTTAGAAAAAATAATATTGAAGCAGGTAGAACAGAACTATTCATTTTTTTCCAGAACTATTCATTTTTAAGTGCTTATTTTACATAAATATAGGGACTATGTGATGTAGAATACATTAAAATTAACCGTGTAAAATCATTAATTAGGAAAAACATGAAAGCATAAAATATGCAGATTCTTAAATTCTGTGCATAATTGTGATAATGGATCATTATATATTCAAGGCATCAAAGTTCAGTTTCTACAATTAAAAAAACACAAATGTTCAGAATGCTAATGAATTAATTTTTAATAGGTCTTTACTTTTTTGCTTAGCAAAAGATAAGTTATCCACAATATTGGTTCCAATGGGTTCTTAAAGAGCATCAAAAGTTTCTGATTTTCCTGCAGAGTCAATTTTTTTGTTAAATTCTATCATTCAGATGTACAGCATACTGCCCTCTAGAGGGTGGCTCAGGAAAAAGACTAAGTATGTGTAGATCTTAATGCAGTTACTTTTACTATCAACTTCCCATGGTCAAGGAACAATCTGTTCAAATGGAAGAGAAGTACTACTGCAGCCTCATTAGATCTGCCAAATTATAGCTGTGTGATATTTAACCCAGATAACATACTAAAAGGAAATAGCTGAGTTATGAGAAGGGTGCCAGTTATTTATCCTTCAAACCTGGACACTTTTAAAAAAAATAAATTTATTTATTTAAATTAGTTTTAAGTATAGAGTGCATTAGTTAGACATCTATAAACCTGGACACTTTTGAAAGTGAAAAATGATGCTACTAATAACTACACCAGGACAACAGGTGTAAATCAGGGTTGCCTCAAGCAAACCTAGTCCTCCAGAATCTCTCACCATTCCTAACACTGTGCTCTGTACATGTCTGTCAAATGCAAAATAAAAAAAATGGTCACAATGACTTTGTCTCTATTTCATGTGTGTATTAATTGGTTTCTTAGGAAGAATTACCATTTCTTTTGGCATTATGTTGGCACAATCTATGTCTTGGAACATCAACTCTCCTAATGTTCAACAGTTTCACAGGCTGGCAGTGGACATCGGTCTTTCTCGGCCTTGTCAATTTACAATGGTATTAATTCATATATATCGCAAGAGCCGAGTTATGTCTGCATACCACCATTTTTAGAAGACAGTCTCCATGACTTTTAATTGTTTCCAAGATGTCTGAAAACATTCAGACACTAGCTTCAAGGCCTTTTGTTGAATCAGCGTAAGCTGGACGACAAAAAACAAGATTCAAAGAAAACAAGGCTGGCTGATAGGCTAAGATAAAATTTAATAGAGTTATGCTAAAGTCTTACATTCTGACTTTAAAAATCTGTTGCAGAACTAAAGGAAGATGGAAACTTGGTTTGGAACAAAGTCATGTGATAGCAAGCCTCCAGATTAAAATCTTGGGATTTTTTTGTTAATTACAAAGTGCATTATGAGCCAACAATACATGGTTGCTAAAAAACTTAAAGCAACTTCCGGTTGCATTAATGTCAACATGTACAATACCTAGGTCCCATTCAGCTACACTTGGAATTTTAAGTTCTGAACACATTTTATAAGAGAGATTAACAAAGTGCAATGTCCATAGAAGGCATCAGGATGACAAAAATACTGTCCTATGAAGAATAGTTGGAAGAGTTGAAAGTGTTTATCTCAAAGGGAAAAAAATTTGTGGAAGAGGGGTATAGTAGATAGAATAAGTACCTTTAGATATCTAAAAGGCTGTCATGTAGAAAAGGGATCTAAATTCTGTGATGCTTGAGGACAGGATTAGAGTCAAGAAATATAATTATAGCCAGGGGCAGGGGGAAAAAAAGAAAGAAAAAGGAATATAATTATAGCCAGATTTTAACCCAATACAAGGATGAATGGTTACAATAATCAAGAGCAGCACAAAATTGATTGGGGTACCTTGCAGATTATGAGTTCCTCTCGTTACTGAAAAGTACTTCGGCATGGACAATGAGAAAAGATTAAACATTTATAAATCTATAATTACCATGAAAATGCTCAATATAATCCATATGAAAAATCCATATGAAAAATTCTTGAGGTGATGTTTTATTTCTCAGATCAAAACAGATAAGTGCAAAATCAATGATATATTCTCATTTCACAATAGTGGACATTCTGCATGGTTCAAGTAGCCACCCCATTTCAGATATTAGATACAACTCCATCATTCAATAATATTAAACAGAAGAATCTCTATTTGAAGCTTTCAAGTGGAGACCTCATCCTCTCAGGGGTTATTTCTATGCTAATAGTTTAGATTTCACTGTTTTGAAAAGCAGATATTAATTTAGAAGCACTCAATTGAACATTAAATATACATTATCAGAGTGTGAGCTTTTGGAGAAGGGTGAGAAAAAAGAATTACCAGAGAGGTTAATTGTGAAGGAGAGAAAGATGACTGACAAGACAGAAACCTTGGGATTGGTGGAAGGAGCCAAAAGAAAGGGATGAGAATTTTTCTTTAAAAAAGAATTTAAGTAAAATGAAGGTGGAGATGATATTTAGAAAATAAGTATATATGGGGCACAGAAATTATGAATACAGAAGAAAACGGGGTATGGATATTGAAGAAGCAGTAGTACATATTTACATGAGGGGTGTGGAAGATTTCCAGATGTGAGATGTGTTTAAACATATATATATATATACACACACACACACACACACACACACACATACATACATGTGTGTGTGTGTGCACGCGCATGCACACACACACACAGCCTAATCACAACTGGGTAAAGATAGCCATGGCTGGTGCCACGGAGAGGAGGATGACTTCTAATCTAGTGATAATGTGGGAATATGGGCAGTTGGAGGGGACAGAAAAACAAACAGAAGATCTACCTACCCGGTATCTGTACACAATGCAAAGTTTCTATTTCACCCAGGTTATTATTATTAAAGTCAAATATACAGAATAAAGGCTATTTTAATGAGGAAATAGTCACTGCGTGAAAACATATACTTGCAGATAAGACCTGGAAGGTAATTTTGAATAAATGGGTAAAATATGTTAAGGTGCCAGGATTACAGGAGTCCGCTAGTGTGGGAGGTAGCCAAGGACAAGGAGGTGGATGGGCTAGCTGCTCCCTCATTCTCTTCTATAAGAGCCCTGCAGCTGCCAAAGCAGAGAGAGGGATGGAGGGAGTTGTGTCTCCACCTGCTACCACGAGAAGCCCTGTGGGGCTCAGTGGAGCTTAGCATTGAGACCCAAGTCACCTCTGCAGGTGCATTTGGTGAGCTGCGGGCCAAAGCTATGCATGCGGACTGAACCAAACACTGAGCCAAAGGATGAAGACGGTAATGAAGATGACATTATTACTGAAGATAATGGTGTGCCACACAAGATTCCTAAAACAGTTCCTACTACCTCAAGCCAGGAACTCAGTTCTGGCTGAGACAAACTCAGTTCTGAGTCTGGACAGAATGGTTTTATTCCTTCTAATTGAGTTTAGCACCCCTAGCAAGAGGCGCAAACACAGAATTTGAAACACGTTACAGATCAAAAACTCTTAGAATAGGAACAATTATAACATCGTGAAACCATCTTTTGAATGTTTTCTGAGTATGTCACAGGACTTGTAAGTTGGCTATTTTGAGAGCTTTCAAACCTCTGATCCAATGACCTGGAATAGGCATGAGAACAATAATGTTGTAAGTTCAAATTTTGTTATAAAGATAGAAACAGAAAGTAGATTAGTGGTTGCCTAAGGCTGGGGGAAGAGGGCAAATGGGGAGTAACTGCAAATGGTTACTGAGTTTCTTTTTGAAGTAATGAAAATACTCTAAATTAGTTTGTAGTGAGGGTTGCCCAACTCTGAATATATTAAAAGCCACTGTATTGTACACTTTAAAATTAATTTTACGATAGTGAATTACATTTAGATTAAGACAAATGTTATTAAAATAGTAGTTTGGTCATTGTTAGTATAAACTTTGATGGATCAGAGATCATTTTAAGTCTAAAGCAAAGGGACTTTTGCTGATTAAATTATGTGCTTTTGATATGGAAAACTAGATGTTACGGTACATTTTCAGAACTATGTGAGAGTACTAAATTGTTTCTGTTTGAAGTGGTTAAATATTTAACCTGTTGCAAAGATCCCAGTTAAATTTTTCTTTAACTACATTCTTTAAATTTTAATGTGAAGTCTGATTCTCTTTTGGCATTCTGAGGGCCTCAGTTCTTGTGTTCCCAGTATTTTATTTCTTAATGTTGTTCTTTGTTGCTAATTGTAGCAAATTATTTTCTGAAATGTATTTTTTAAATTCTAAGAAATCAAACCAATTGGCTGTTTTTAGAAGTTTCTTTCCACATCATGAAGCACTGAATCTATGTTCCTGAATTATGATATTCGGTGGAAGTTTCTTACATTGGTGTTTGTCCACCCTATAGCTTATGTATTTATAAATCAATTCCAAAAAGGTATACTTTACATTTTAAAATGCAGTTAATTCCACTGACTCTGGTAATATGGAGACTCTCTCCTTTAACTAATTTTTATCTTTATTCCTAATCTTATTGGAAAGCATTCCTTTTGTTTTGGGTGTGTCTACATACATGTTGGTGTGCTTTTGAAGTCTTCTATGTATTCAAGTAGTGTGAACTGTTTGGGATACAAATGCACCTAGATTAAAACATTTTTACAAACAAGACAAATGTGCACTTTTTTTTATACAAAGATTTTGGATTTTCTTTAGCGAGATTTATTCTAGGAACACTGCCTACACTTTAGGAAAAAGATGTATTGACCACTGACAAACAGAGTTCATCTATAATATTTTCATTAGGCTATTTATTTCCCACACATCCACTTAGAACAAGAGTAAGACTGCCAATTTTCATTCTTTGTCTGATTTCTTTGGTATTTATTATTGTACAATGTGTGAGGGCACCACAGTATGTGTATATATAGAAGTCAAGAATATTATGAAGTACATAAATTCCTTATGGTTTATGAATGAATCTCTTCAAGCCATTTATTAATTTTATGGTAAGGCTAGTATGGATGCTTTCATAACAGTTGTATGCTATTAAAAAAATGAAGAATCAAATGACTATTTTGAAGGACAGCTTCTCCAAATGGTAAAAAAAATATATGAATAGTCTTGATTAATTAAAAAAAGAAACTCTAATGTTAAAACAATAGAAAAAATCCCATACAGAGAAATCTTTTTTGTGAGATATTACACACAAAAAAAGCATTTTTATATTAAGCGTTCTAATAAAAATCTGCCTTACTTGAAGAGTAAATGTAATTTTAAAAAAAGCTATTTGGCAGTCAATTATTGCTGGCTTAAACAATTTTAATAAACAATGTATTCCATAATACCATGAGTTTCAGTTACCACGGCATCTTAGAAAAAAATAAGCAAGCAGTTTCGTAAGTGTACCAGACACTGTAGAAAATAATTCTGACTGAAAATTAATACAAATTTATTTAGGATGGCTAATTAGGAAACTATCTCTGCTGATTGAAAATTAACTATTATAAATAGCCATTATTATATTTTTTTAAGTCAGAATAGCAAATCACTGTTCTTAGTAAGTAGCGAAACCTTTTTTTTTTTTTTCTATTGAGCTCATAGATCTCTATGATGTGTCTGTACTTCACCCTTCTGGTCTTTGGAAGAAATTCCTCTAATCACTACAGGCTCACCTAATAAACTATAAATATTTAACATTATTCCTTCAACCAAGAGCTTTGTTAACAACCTCTCATCATGAAAAAGCATTTCTTAAGTAACTATATGGATGTGGCACTACAAAAAGAATTAAATGGTTGTTATGGGTTGAATTGTTTTCCCCTAAAAGATATGTTGAAGTCCTAAACACCAGTTAGGAATGTGAGGGTCTTTGGCTGGCATGATCAAGTTAAGATGAGGTCATTAGGGTGGGCCTTCATTCAATTAGACTGACATCCTTATACGAGAAGAAACACAGACACAAACACACATAGGGAAGAAAGCCATGTCAAAATGGAGGCAGAGACTGGATGATGATGCATCTACAAACCAAGGAACATCAAGGATCAATGGCAACACCAGAAGCCAAGAGATAGGAATGGAAAAGGTTCTCCCCAGAGCCTCGGAGAGAGCAAGGCCCTGCCAATATCTTGATTTTGGACTTCTAGCCTCCAGAATTGTGAGAAAATAAATTTCTATTGTTTTAAGCCACTCCAATTATGATACTTTATTATGGCAGCCCTAAGAAACTAATATAATGATGTTAAAAATATGAAAAGAATTATGCAAGCAAAATACCCTTATTAGCTCCCACTGTAGTATTATCACACTGATTGACACATTATATAATAAAGGCAGCTGTTTAAAACTGAGAAAATAATTGTTTTTAGAATCTCATCTATATCTTTGATGAATCTTCCACTCAAAATCCCCACAGAATGACTACTCTTTGTGCCTTCATGTATCCTCTACATGATTTGCTGATGACCCAAGTATAGTAGTAGATTTAATAATTTCTGAAGGTGTGTATGTTTGTGTGTATCTGTATGTGCACACACACATTGTGAGAATGAAAGTCCTTTATAACAAGGGCTGTTTTATCACATTTGTATTCCCAATGCCTAAAGTGATGCATGACACATAGCAGTGCTTAATAAATGTTCAGCAAAAGAATGACTGTTGAACCACCTCTATTAGGCTACTGTAGTTATTATCCTACGTCCCACCCACTACCTCTTCTGGGATCTTGAGATCAATGTGAGTACTAAAAATTGTTAATATGTCATTGTGTCTAGTAAATGAGACCAAAATTGGAAATACATGCATATCGTGCAAACTATAATTCTTCAGTGATAAAAAAAACCTATACTAAAATCACAGTTCAAATATATGATTCATAAAATTTTTCAAACATCAGAAAAATTTCATGTTAACCAAAAAACACCATCATAATTTAAAATTTATCTTAAGATTCTCTCATTGCTCAAATATTACAAGTTTTTCTAATCAGTAGTTTTTTTCCTCTACAGAAGATCCAGCATAGAGATCTTGTCAATTAAGTGGCATTCTCCCTGACCCAATATAGGTCAATCCCTCTTTTAATTATATTAAAGTATTAGCCAGTTAGTTCTTTGTTTAGAAATAGCCTTTTGATATACAAAGTTGTATTATATAGGAACTATATCTATGTAAACGTTATCATAGTATAAAAAAGCTGAATTTGTAAAATGGTATGCCATGAACGAAAATGGAATGTCATTTTTCTAATTCAGTTTTTATGACACATTTACATAAAAATTCAACTTTTAAGTCAAACTGCTTATTTATACTATGGAAGTTCTTCAAACCGTGAAGCATATTTTCTTTTAACTTTAAGTTAAATGGTCAATAAAGCATTTCTGAGATTACATTCAATCGAATCAAAAGTTCTTTCCCTAAACTTAAGCTTATAAACTTAGTATATAACTGAATGGTATTAATGAGCACTTATCCCATAAGTTTAATCAATAACAAACTTATTAACACTGCTGAATACAATACATGCTTGATCATGAAGCCTACTTCTGTAAACACCTGAAAGGGCATACTGAGAATCAACAAAGGGATTATCAATTACATGTTGTTCGCTTAATTTAGAAAGTCATAGTAATACTTCAATTTGAGCATAGACCTCCAATCTTTGACAAATTCTTCATAATAATTAACTCTATAGATACAGTTCCCTGAGAATAAACACACAGTAAGGCATTCCCTTATCTATTCTTCAAAAAATTATGGGACTGTTACCCCTAAAGAATGTTTTGCATGAAGAATACACAGGTTTGGGGCTCAAGAATTCACTCAAGATAATAAGAAGGCTCAAGATCACTATTATTCCCTCTTCCATTTCACTGAAAACTTCGGAACTTAAGACAATTTACAGTGCTCATTAATCGGTAGTCTTTGATTCAAAACAAACCATTTGCAGTCCAAATTATAGATCTGTGACATAGATTAATACTATTTATGCTTATTCAGAGCTCATATCAAAATCTGTTAAAATCTGAGCACGCAGAAAATCTCAAGAATGTTAACTTAATCCTTAATATAAACAACTGTTTTCCTTTTTAAAAGAGAGGGGTTAAAAAAATCCTCCTCCTCAGGCTGTGAACACTTTAGTATATTTACCCTTTAAGAACCTTTTCTGGTCTATGGCCATGCTCCCCTGAACACGCCTGATCCTGTCTGATCTTGGAAGCTAAGCAGGGTTGGGCCTGGTTAGTACTTGGATAGGAGACCACCTAGGAAGACCAGGAGCTGTAGGCGTAAAAAAAAAAAAAAAGAACCTTTTCTGTGTGCATGTGCGCATGTCCATTATAAATAGTTTCAAGGGAATTTGTTATACATGGTATTTTATAACTTTTTTTTCCGTTTAATAACATATAATAAGCATCTTACCACATCAATTTTTATTTGTATTAGAAACATCTTAAATGGATGACTAGTACCTGACTGTATGTATGTTATCATAACCTCGCCAAATTCATATTGCTGAACATTAATTTTAGATATATATATTTTAAAAGAGACAATACCACATGATCAAACAATTCAAGAGGTACAAATGTTGCATACATTCCACCCTCATACCTTAAACCTCTGGTTACATTCCTAGAAGCAATCACTCTTACCAGTTTTCTGTGTATTCCTCCAGATGGTCTATGAATATAAAAGAATGTATAAGCATTTTTAAAAACACAAATATTAACATATTCTACTTATAGGTATGCACCTTCATTGCTGGGCATTCAGAAAGTTAGCAATTTTTTACTATTATACTTTTGTATACTATTGCATAAAAATTATAAATTTTTTTTTACTATTACCAAAAATGGAGTGAATGTCCTTAATCTGTCATTATTTGCTTTTAACAGCAATATTAAATGGTCTCAAAGAGGAGTCTGTCCTATTACCACTTCTTTTTAATCTATCAAGAAAAAGTTTGAAAGTACTTATAAATCTATAAGAAAAAGATGAATACCTCAAAAGAAAATAGGCAGATTTATAAATGGTAAATACTAATGGCCAAGAAACATTAACAAAGATGTTAAACCTTATTTGTAATCAAAGAAATAAACATTTTAAAAGATAACAACTTTGTCCCGTTTGGCAGAGATCACCATTACGACCAACAATAAAAATTCAGTGGTGGGAAATGTATGGGACAACAGGCACTCTTGGTGAAACTAAAAACTGGTACACATTTTCTAGAGATTAATCTGGCAATATGTTCTAAAAGTCTTAAAATACTGATTATCTTTTGAGTAAGCCATTCTAAATCTAAGCATTAACTCTAAGGAAATGATCATGGAAGTTTTTTAAAAGTGTATATATAAGGATGTTAAAGTGTATATATAAATAAGTGCTATTTAAAAAAACAAAAAAAATTCAATATCCAACAAAAGAAGACAACACTTTGGTAATGCAGATACTAGGCAATCATTAAAAACTCAAGTTTCAGAAGAATACTCAAGGACACGGACATATGTTCATGATGCTGCATTAAGTGGAAAAAAGCTGGTTACAAATGATATGAGATTACAAATTTTTTATTTTCTTATTGCTTTTAATTTTCTAAATTTTATCCACCAAATATATTAGATTCTAATAAAAAAGCAGTTGAGCTCTTGATTAGTCAGGTCCCTTATATAATCCTGCCCAGAAGACTGAGGATGTTATTTGGCTATTTTCCATGTGACAATGCTTCCATCGTCTATGAATACATTGTCCCAGTAAACTATCAATAGCAGTGCATGGTATTGCAAAGTTTTGGCTTTTTATTCACAGAAGATAATTTTATAACTTACAACAAAGAGAGAAAAGGATATGTTCTTGGTCCTTAACTTTTTGCCTATTCTGAGAATTTTTGCCAGTTTGCTGCTTTGTAATATTACTTTTAGATAACTGCCTCTGAGCCACACTGATGAGAAAGGAGAAACTGTAAATTGATATCAACACTGTCAATCATCAAGTTAAAAAAAAAAGACGGATGCAGGCCAACTCCCAGAGACAAAAGCTGTAATCAGGTCATGTCCATGGTGGTTGGCCATGAACAAATGTCTTTTGGCCCACTGCTTGGGTGGCAGTGTATCACTAGTTGAGAGAGCTGAGAAACATAGGTAATATCTGATTGAGACTGTTAATTTGAGTTGAAAATAAATGAACTTTGCTGAAAAATGTTTCTGAGTAATGTCTATTGCTGTAGTTCTGAACTGTTCACTCACTGTCTTGTAAAAATAATTAATTTGGCACCTGGTAAGAAGAAAAGAGCCTTCTCTGATCTTTGGCCAAAAATTTCCCTAAAATAATTTTTACAAAAGGGCTGCTCAAATCAATACACTGAAAAGTAAAATCATTAGACATCCCGACCAAAACTTGTTCACCATAACACTATGTGCTGAACAGGATAACAGAAATCACTTTATAAGGAAACTAAAGCGTAAGGAAGTTAAATGATTTGACTAAGGCCATAGAGCTGATTAGTAGCACAGAACTGGAACTTATTCTACTTGATACTTGTCCAGATAACTTATGCTGACAGAAAGATTAGGATGCAGTACTTAAAAGCCAGATGGTTCCACAAGTGTCATGCTAAGGTTCTTTTAATGGATGACTTGGTAAATGGGTAATACCTACTCTAGATATTTCTCAGAATTAAATATTCTCTTCCATGATCATTTGGGATCTCAAACAAGTATTGAAACAAGTTCTTGATAAAAGCCAACATTTTTTCTTTTTCCTCAGTAAAAATACTTATTCCTATCTTATTTTACCTCAGTAAAAATACTTATTTCACTCTGCTGTCTATATACATTTAGTAGGTCTGCCTTCTGTCTAGTTTTAATTAAAAAAAAAAGACACAGAGACGCATAGATATGAACAATGGACTAGTGGTTACCAGAGGAGAGGGGAGAGGGGGGAGGTAGATGGGGGAAGAAAAAAAATGGAAAAAATTAAATCATTTCTTCAATTAAAAAAATAAACTAAAAAGCAAAATAAAATAAAGTATCATTACTGAAATCTTTGAGATGATTTATGAAAAAAAAAAATGACAAAGGAACTGCCATAAGTGGCTACAAGCCAATGAGTGCCCACATGTTCTAAATGCTATCTACAAATGAATTTCATTTCCCTCCATCCCATCATTTTAGCCACATGTAAATATTTTTTCTAATCTACTAAAACATCCTGAATTGAAACTAAAAAATTCTAATCCCATTTGTTTTAACACAAGGTCAAAATTTAAGCATGAGCTTCTGTGATTCCACAGCCCACCCTTTTTTAACCATGTTACCTCTAATAACTAAAATATGTAATGTACTTTATAATTTAGAATGTCTGCATATGTGGTATCTAATTTAACCTACCTTTATTAATCATAACCCCCATTTGAAACATAGGGTAACTTGTTTTCCGACTGGTTGTTACTCATCAAAGATCACGTGGCCAGTAAATGACAGTCAAAAATTAAACTCAGTGATTATGACCAATATAGGTCTAAGGAAATGAAGGATTATTGGCAGAAAGGGTAGCCCAGTGAGGTAGCAAAAAATGTTAGGCTCCTTGCCTTTTCAAGGGTTGAAAAATTAGCTGGAGCGATAGAAAGGTAAATCACATAGCAATATATGTTGAGAGGCCTGTGTTTTGAAGTTAAAAAATTATTACAGTAATAAGTATGAAAGTTCAAACCATAAATAAGTATTTATACAGATATAGCAAGGAATGCACAGTGGCACCAGCTTTGCCCAGTTTAAGAAATCAGCCTTAACTCACTCAGTTTAACTTCTGTCTGGACCATCTGCATTCAAGCTATTCCTAGTCTATACAGGTGATGGGAAGCAGAGTTTGCCACTCCAAAACATCCCTTTTTGAAGTATTACTTATTTTAAGATAGTGATTTTTAAGAAACAAAAAACTCAGAGAGAACCTCTGACCCTCCTCCCCCTTATCTGTCTAAAGGAATTCAGATAGAAAATACTGCTTAAAGGAGCTATCATCTTGGCACAATATGATTCAAGTGTGGCAGAGAGGAACCTGCAGTCTGTTAGACTGCCTATTGTTTCTGGGTGCCACAGCAAGAATTTGTTTACCACATGTTTGCTATTTCTCATCTACCTGTGAATCGCCTACTTTCCCTTTGAAGTCCCAGACCCCTGCCTCCCTCTTCTTAGTCCAGAAAGGAATATCAGCCTCAACTGCCGGATTATCTCGTGGAGTCCTATATTCAGAGTCTCCATATATAGATACATAATAAATCTGGTTATTTTCTCCTGTTAATCTGTCTCATGTCAATTAGACCAGCCAGAAGAACTTAGAAGGAAATAAATTTTCCTTCCCCACACAGGTAAATCCCACTTTTAAACACGACCCAGATCCCTGAAACTACATTATAAAAGTATATCATAAGTGTATCACATGTATTCTTAATAAAAGATTGGGTACCAATCATACCAAAATCAAATAGCAGAGCTACAACTATACAATAATTAGAAATAGTAAAAGTCCATGCCAAGTCCTACAAAATGGATAAAAATATGCTTTTATCACACAAAGGATAATCTACTATTAAGTATACACAGAGAAGATAAAACATGTAACTCTTACGTTTGGCCTCAAATTCTTGTGGTAAATACACTAATCAACAACTGCTATCCTTAATTTCTTAGAACACAGAAAGGCCTTTCTTTTGAATTATCTGGAAGGTCTTGGAAGTTTAAATTTTTCCTTTTTCATCTAACACATTTCTTTGTAACAAGCAGGAGCATTCAATCAACAATTTTTTACCTACTTATTACATGCCAGCCACTGTCAAAACACTGATGTTAAAATCAGCTCAAAGTATAAGGTGCTCAAGGGGGTGTTGGCTGGGTTGCCTCAGGCTGAAAACTATTTTCCTAAGTGCTATCTCAACGTTTCTCACCTTAGCTCCTCAATTTACTGATACCAAGTTGGTTAATTTTGATCAAAGCAATACCATCAAGAAATATGTTTGAGAGATCGTCATCTTTTGAAATACAGCATGCAATGGAAGAAAAGCATGAGAACTAGAATCAGAGAAATCTGGATTCAAACCCTACCTCTACAACTTAATAACTATTTGGACCTTGGGCAAGTTATTGAACTCTTTTGTGCTTCCACAAGGTTTTTCTCCTCTATGCTCTAATAATCACAGAATCCCAAGTTCAGAAGCCTAGTTTCTCCCTCTTCAATCCATTATATACCCACCCTACACAATTGAACTTGGTCAGCTTTTAACGCAGTATTGACACACGTATCACCTGCACCTCCAACAAATTAAAATTTAAGTATTTAGCATGTGAAATTTTAAAGTAAATGGAAGTATAAACCATAAATTACTAAGGACTGAATCTCTACCTTATTCTTAATTTCTTGTCCCTTTGAGATATTTATTCCAAACAGATTTGGGACTGTTATGTGGGACTTTTTTCCTTGATAAAATCTAAGATAATCAGTTTTTTTAAAAAACTATTATAACGGGTTTCAAATCTTTGAGTCAACTAGCTCGAACCTGTTACTCTACAGATGAAGGAAACGGTGCATAGAACTTGCCTAATAAATAAAAACTATATTTTGAAAGACTTCATGACATATAAAATGTTCAATACAGAATGTCGAATGAGAGAAAAAGGATTAAAACAATCTATATACAATATGATACTAAGTGAAAAAAGGTAAGTAAATATAAAAGAATGTGGGCCTGCTTAATTAAGAATACTTATTCTCTATATACTATTCTGAAATTCAAATTTTCTATAATAAGCATATTTAATATATAGTATTCCAAAAACATTTTGTTTTGAAATAAATGGAATATATTAAAAAAATTATGAAAAAAATATGGAGGCACTGAGGTTTACTGACTTGCTCACAATTCTACAGCTAATTGGAAACGAAGCAAGACAAGAACCCAGGCATCCAATCCAGGGCTCTTTCCACTGTATCACATGACTGCTACAATAAAAAAAAATTTTTGACATTTGTACGGTTCAACTTATTTATTTTATCACTGTTTTTGTGTCCTCGGATGTACTCACATAATGACCTTAAATAGTACTACAGATTACATTGTATAATACTATTACCAGATTCGACCAGAGATTAATCTTGAGAATTGACAGCACAAGATAATCTTCCAGCTTCAAAAGAACAAGGGCACTATGTTGCCATATTCATCTTTGGAACCCTATCACTTAGTAGTACAATGCCTGGCATATAGTAGGTGCTCAATAAATGTGTTTAACAAACAAAACATAGCTTTTTTTTTCCTGGTAGCACTAGCTACCAGACTTAAATATGAGACCAAACAAAATAAGTGAAATATATTTTATGTTTGGGGTCTCTAAGCATTTATAATATATACGAAGGAGTCACTAAACAAATTAATGTTTACAACAAATGTAAGGGGAATGTTTATATAACTAAAATATTTCAAGTACTATACAAATTAATGGTACACTAATTACAATAATTCTTATCTACTGAAATCGGCCTGACTACCCTCTAGTCACTACTTTGTCTGCCTAGTTGGAGTCATCAAAAGCACTAGAAAGCAATAAAATAACAGGTATAATACAAGAACACTGGACTACGACCTACATCCTAGTCCAAGCTCTGCTAACAACCAGATACATAACCTTGGGCAATTCACTTTTCCTGAGTCTTAATTAATCTATTTATAAAAACAAGAGCTGAAATACTAACCACTAGGGACCTTTCCAGTCTTAATATTTTTTAAATGATTCTTATCCAAAAATTCTACATTCAGATTTTTTGTGTCAAAATTGACATCCTGAATATATTTTGCTACATTATTCAATAATCAAAAGCTTAGCACATTTTATAAAAATATTTAAAGACTAGTAACATATTTAATTTTTTACTATATTAGGAATAGGATAAAACCAAGGAAGAAAGGTGACCATGCAATAATCAGGCCTGCCTTGCTAGCTGGGCTGACAGGAACCACACTGGATTTTACAATACAAACCACTGATACATAAATATATATATGTATATAAATAGACATACACATCGTTGATACATACTTACTTATATTGACATATATATATGTGTGAACTTTAAAACTTGTTTTTAATTATAAAATCAAGACTTGTTTATGGAAGAAATTCAAACAGTACATCAGGCCACACGTGAAGTGCAAAGTAAAAAGCCTCCCACCCCTCTACATCCTCCATAAATAACCATTGTTAAGATTTTGTCTTATGCATCCTTCAGGAAGTTACCTGAGCATATTCAAGTATACATATGTGCCTGTATGTGTACGTATCTTTTTAACCTAAACTGTTGCCACTTCTTGAATGATGGGGGAAAATGTGTCAAGAACTAACTTCATCAGCATGTTAAATACATTGAAAGCAGTAACAGAGCTGTAGCGCACAAAGTGGTATACGCTTCAGGAATGTGCGTTGTATTGATTAAATTTTTTTGCTTGGAGATTATGTGGAGCACCTGTGCAGAAAGAACGGCGAGCAAGGAGCCAGACAACCTGGGTTTTAATTTAAGCAGTCGAGGAGCCTCAAACGAGCCATGAAATCTTACTGTGCCTTAGTTTCTGCTTTTGTAAAATTACAGGTCTGAACTAAGATCCCTTCCAACTCAAAAACAGTATGATTCTAAGATGGCCGTCAGTAACAGTTTCTCTTGAATTGGTTGTAATGAATGTTAAGTAAAAAAAGAGAAGAAACACTATAGCAACCTCCAGTCTTACCAGAGTAAATTTCTATGCGTCATTAACTATCAAGGTATACTTGACAAAACCAGAGACATAAGTTTGAAAGCAAACTAGATTACTGAAATCGAGTAGGTTTTTACAAAGCTTTGATTGACTTCTTTTAGAGGGCCATAGCTTAGTTCCAGCAATAACCACTCTCCCCCTCACCGAAAAGGAAATAATTAAGTGTATTACAGAGTTAAAATAATGAAACTGAAAGTTAGATTGAATTTTGTTTTATGCATAATATGCTGGCGCGCTGACTAGGGCAGCAAAGGTCAGAAAGAAATACTAATTTCCTCTTCCGGAAGCTCTTTGGCTCTTTCACCACACACGCTTCACACAGATCTATACATGCCACAGGCATCAGACGAGGGGTTGGGGGGCAGTCCTTTTGACCATTAACAAAAAGTTCTGTGACTCGATTTACCTCACGGGTCATGGGGTTCAGGCTGGCACCCACCCGCCCACGCCTTCCTTAGGCAGTCCTGGAAGTACGGGCCAGGAGCCCCGGTGGGCCACCCACGCTGGGCAGGGGCGGCCTTCCCGCCTTTCCCCAAAACGCGGGGCCCGAGGGGAAGGAGGGGAGAAAAGAGGTAGGAAAGGGAGAAGAAACCCCACGCGAGAAGTACCCACCTTGCCAGGAGAGCCGGCCCGGATCGCCCGCGGCGGCGTGCGCGATCCCAAGGGGAGGGTCCTGGAGGAGGGGAGGCCCAAGCCCCAGTCTGGCAATACCAACGCCGCTTCGCGGCCAGGCCTGGCCTAAAAGGAAACGGAAGTCCCTTCCTCTCCCTCACTCGCACCCACCAGCACGCCCATCCCCCGAAGGTATCCCGAGGGCCTCGAAGGGCCTCCAAGAGACACCGGACGCTGTCCGTCAGTATCACAGCCCCTGCCGCGCCACTCGGCACTCCGTAATCTTCCCGCCACCCCCGCCAGGAGTCTAGCCTCGCGACCGGCAAAGCCCCTCCTTCTTCCCCCTCCGCCATTTTCGAACTTACCCCTCGGGCCCGGCCGTCCCTCACTGGGCACGCCTGAGGCGCCGCCAAGGTCCCGCCACTTCCCCAGGCGGGAAGGGAGCAGCCAGGACAAACGAAGACCTCTCCCTCCCACTCCCACCCCCTCCAACTGGAAACCAGAAGCTGAAGGGGCGGGCACGCATGCGTCGTGGGCACCGTGCAGTCCCCGCCCCAAGCTCAAGCGTTTCCTCGTTTAGCCTCGAGGCGTTTCCCCCTCCCGCCACAAGCTTTACCTGCTGGCTTCCGGGTTTGAGGAATAGCAAAACAGGTTGAAGAATAAAAAGGTAGAGAATAGAGCGAACGTGTTGAATTCTTAACAATAGACCAGGCACTGTGGGAGCCATATAACGTGTTCTTTGTTGTAATTTTGACAACTCTATAAGGTAGGCACTCTCTTATTAAATCCATTTTACAGAGGAAATTGAGGCCTAAAGAGGATTACTATCCCAATAACACGCAGCTAATAAACGAGGGAACTGAGATTACAACATGATCTGTGTCCAAGGAGGGAAGGATGAAAGAAAAAAGGAAGACAGTGGAGGCAGGAAGGGGATTGGGAGGTGAAGGGAAAATGAATAGGGAAGAAGAGACACAGAAACAAGGGAAACAAAGGAAATCTATTCAAAAAATGCAGATTATATCCTGGGTTTATTTCAAATATGCTTTAGGCTTGTCAGACCAAAATGAATTTTGTTTCAGAGACGGGCTTCCTTACAGGCTAGTGTAGTGAGATAAATTTTCTGAATGAGAATGTTTCATTTAAAGGAGGAGAGGTATCAGCTGCATCCCCAAATGATGCTGCCCTTCATGAAAAGGGAGCTTGAAGGAAGGAGAGACTACTTTTTATTTTTTAGGGATTTGCTAAAATAATATCCCCTCTGATCCTCTCCCACTGTCACAGCTTTGAGAACCTGACTTCTGATTTATTGCAAGAAAATAGTTATTTAATTCTCATAGCAACCTTAAAAAATATGTAACTCATTATCCCCATTTTACAGATGAAGATACAGAGGTTTAGAGAGGTTAGGTAGCTTATCCAAAGTTACACTGCTAGTATGTGTGGGAGGTGGAATAGTGATTCAAATCTAGATCTGATTAATGGTCTGCCTGATCATTTTCCAGTCTCTTAACTGGCCATTCTATCCCTAGACTGGTCCCCCACAATCCAGCCTGCATAAGACCATCTGAGTTAAACTGTAGTGTGACCTTCAGGATAATGTTAAGACTACTTAGCTTCATGTTCACTCTCCCTTTGGGCGTACTACCTATCTTCTAACAAAATGGAACAACTCGTAGTGCACCTGCCCATCCCCAGCTTTCCTGCCTCTTCTATTTGCTCAAACTACTCTGTGAGGTGAAAAGACTGCTCCTACACAGAGCCTTCTCTGATTCCCTTAGCTGAAGGTCACATCTTCTTCCTGTCTGAACTCTCCTGGCACTTAAATTTTTATTTTTGGTTTTGTTAGCATCTTTTAAAAATTGTGGTTAAATGTATATAACATAAAATTTGCCATTTTAACTATTTTGCAATGTAGAGTCCAGTGGCATTATGTACATTCACCATCCATCTCCAGAACTTTTTCATCTTACTTGGCACTTAAATTTGTGCCTTTGTTATAGAGCACAGTACTTTCTGCCATACAGTGTAGCTACTGTTACATGCCTTCTCTCACCTATGTTCTAAGTTCATTTACAGCAATATCTATGTCTAATTCATTTTTGTACTGACTCCAAGGGTTTACTGGAGTCATCTTTACTCTCTCCTATCCCACATCCAATTCATCAACAAATCCTGTCATCTCAATTTTCAAAATACATCCAGAATATCACCAATTCTCAACACCACTATGCCCCTAGTCTATTTCTCTCATGGATTGTACAAGCTTCCTCACTGGTCTCCCAGTTGACACCCTTGTCACTCTCCAGTCTTTTCACAGAGCAGCCAGAGTTATCCTAATGAATCAGATCATTGTCATTTATCTGCTCAAATCCCTTCAGTGGCTCACCATTTCACTCAAAGTAAAAGCCACAAATTTATAATGGCCTACAGAGGCCAATGTAGCCAGCTACAATGATGATCTCCAGTGCTCTTTACCTCTTGCTTTTCATGCCCTTGGGTATTTCTCTTCTACGATAAACCAGAGCTGGCCTGTGTAATCGACAAAATACAGTGGAAGTGATGATGTGTGACTTAAGAGGTTAGGTCATAAAAGGCATTGTGATTTTTACCTTGTTCTCTTTTAGATTGGTTGCTCTGGGGGAACCCAGCTGTCATGTCCTGAGGATACTCAAAATAGCATGTGAAGAGGCCCACATAGGGAAAAAGTGAGTCCTCCCCTTCTCTACATCTTCTCTCCTTCACTCAGAACCAACCATGTGAGTGAGCCTCCTTGGAAGAGGATCCTTCAGGCCCAGACTTCAGATAACTACAACCTCTTGAGATCCAGAACCAGAACAACCCAGCCAAGCCACCTTTTAATTCCCATGTATTGTCGTTTTAAACAGCTAAATTTTAGGTCAATTTGTTACCTAGCAGTAGATAACATATAAAGATCCTGCACAATTGGTATCTTTCTTTATGCCCTCATCTCCTACTACTTTTTTCCCTTGTTCCTTTAGCTTTCCTGCTTCAGGGCCTTTGTACTTGCTCTTTACTCTGCCTGGAACATTTCTCCCAGCTAGCTCTGTGGCTTGCCATTTACCTCCTTCAAGTTTTTGCTTAATTGCACCTTCTCAATAAAGCCTACCATGACCACCATACTTAAAATTACAACTTCTTTTCCTAGCACTCCCAGTCTTCCTTCCCTGCTCTCCTTTTTCATTTTCCGTGGGATCTATCACTTTCTAAAATACTATATGGTTCTTTTATTTATTATGTTTATTTATTGTATTTCTCTTCCCTCTCACATCTGCTAGAACAGTAGCTACAAGAAGACAGGGAGCTTTATTTTGTTCAGTGATCTATTCTAAGTGCTTACAACAGTGTCTGGAACAGTGTAGGTAATCAGGTATTTACTGAATGAGCGAATAAAAATTACATAAACATGCCAGATCCTCAGTAAATCCTTGTTGAGTGTATTGTCAATCGAGCGATGCAAACAGCGAAGCCAGCAAAGGCATAGCTAGACACCTGAGATATGGCATCTAGATTTTGTATAGAGAGACACATAGAGGTGTAAAGTTAGAAGAACACAATCTATGGAGAGGTTACTCTTACCTGTACAAGAATGGTTTTTTGTTTGTTTGTTTGTTTGTTTTATAATTATCTTTGGTTGAGGAGAAGAAACATCTAGAGAGAAAAAGAATGAACCATATGAAATTGCCAATGTTCCATCATTGCCAGATGTCCCAAGCAGCAACTTAATATGGTTGAAAAAATTATAGTATAAAGACTCAGAGGAAATGAGAAAGAAATGAGATCAAGCATGAGAGTGGCATTAGCCTTGAATGAGAAAAAGGACACATTCTCAGAGGTGAAAGAGCATGACATGTAGATAAGTAGAGAGGAATTTCAAGGGTGATCGCCACACCTCCATGGCAGCTGGATTCTATAGAAAGTAAAATGTGTAGTTATCTGCTGAGGGGAACAGCAAAGGTTTAGCATTAGAACACTTTTTGCAAAAGCAGTTATAAGTGAAAGGCCAAATAAAAATAAATAAAGAGCAGAGTGCTTCGTGTTAAGGAATGTGGAGTGAGCCCTGACTTCCAGGCCTCACCCTTGGAGCCATTAGTTTTATGTACCTTCTTCTGATCGAAAGAGGTGCACACTTACAGAGGATTACTCTTGACTCATCATCAGAGCACAACCTTTGTGAAGATCATTCATATTGAACGGTGTCTATTGGCAGCACCTGCCCCTCAGTCTCCTGACTTACTTGGGTGTCTTGCTCCCACCTTGCTGTCAGAAAAACTGCAACTATAATTTCTTCTCTTTAAGCAGTCATAAAGATGCCTGCTTTTATCTTGTGCCGGCAAAACTAGCATCTCCAGCCAGCCCTCCCTTTCCCATCTCTGCCTTTATCTTCCAGGGACTCAGTTATACTAAAGAGACTTGTTGTTTGTTTGCAGTGGAGATAGAAGCGTGCACTCTCGTCTCAAGCTAATGGAAAATCTCACCTGGGTGTTCTATATCTAATTCAATTCTATGGTTATGAGCAATCAATTTCAGTCTGCAAAAAATCCCACACTTAACAACAATGTCAAGGTCAGGATGTTGTCATGGTGTGTTTGGAGTAGGGCGGAGGTAAAAGCTACTGGAGTTCAGGTACAGGAGAGAGGCTAGCATGTCGGAGGGGTCATTACTAAGGATGGTAGTGGAATTTTTGTTTAGAGAGGAAGACTGAACCAAAGGCCACAGTTATCAATAGATGTAAGGGAGTGTCCCAAATACAGATAGATAATAATATTTAACATTTACTGACTGTTTACCCTATGCCAGACACTGTCTTAAAAGCTTGGCACACTTTATCTCTCATAATGCTCTTAGTAACCCTATGAGCTAAGTATTCTTTTTATTCTTGTCTTGACTCAGAATCTAGAATGCTGCCTGGCAAATAGTAGGTATTCAAGCCAGATGAGGTCACTACTCCATCTAAAACCCTGCAATGGTTTCTCACTTGTAGAGTCAAGCACAAGGTGTTGTGGGAGCCCAGAAGAGGGCTCCTGACTGGAGGAAGTGTGAATTAGAGCTAGTTCCACCAGGACTTCTGTCTTAAACGACAACCAAGAGTTAGCTAGGTGAAGCAGTGGGAGAAGGCATTCTAAATAGACATGTCATCATGAACTAACTCATGGAAGTGAAAAAAAAAACAGCATGCATTTGGAAAATGGCAGTTAATGCCTTATGGCTGGAGTGTGGCTGCTAACATTTATGGAATGTTTTTATGTTCATACTGTTTTAAATGTGTTACATAGATGATCTTATTTATTTATTTATTTATTTATTTATTTATTTATTTATTACTAAGTTTATTGGGGTAACACTGGTTAATACAATTATATAATTTTCAGGTGTACATTATAATTTGACACCTGTATATTCTACTGTGTGTTTACTACCCGAAGTTCAGTTTCCTTCAGCTACCATATATTTGATCCCATTTACCCACTTCACCCTCCCCCTAACCCCCTATATGTGACCTCCTTTACCCCATCTACCTCCCTCCTCCTTCCCTGCCCCCTACCCTCTAGTAAACACTAGTCCATTGTCCATATCCATGAGTCTCTGTTTGTTTGTCCTGTTTATTTGTTACTTTTAGGGTTATATCCCACACATAAGTGATATCATGTGATTTTCAAATTTTTCTGTCTGGCTTGTTTCGCTTAGCATGATTGTCTCGAGGTCCATCCATGTTGTCGCAAATGGCAGTATTCGTCCCTTCTTATGGCCAAGTAATATTCCATAGTATATATGTACCACAGCTTCTTTAGTCGATCATCTATCGTAGGACACTTCTGTTGCTTCCATGTCCTGGCCACTGTGAATAATGCTGCTATGAACATCAGTGTGCAAATATCTTTTTGGATATGGGGTTTCAAGTCTTTGGGGTAAATACTCAGTACAGGGATTGCTGGATCATATGGTAGATCAATTATTACTTATTTGAGGAATCTTCATACTGTTTTCCATAGTGGCTGCACCAATTTGCAGTTCCTTTTTCTCTGCATCCTCTCCAACGTTTGTCATTACTGTCCTGTTGATTATAGCTATTCTAATAGGTGTGAGATGGTATCTCATTGTGGTTTTGATTTGCATTTCCCTAATAGCTAGTGATGTGAGTATCTTTTCATATATTTGTTGGCCATTTGTTATGTCCTCTAGGGAGAAGTGTCTGTTCAGGTCCTCTGCCCATTTATTGACTGGATCGTTTGTTTTTTTATTGTTATTGAGTTGTATGAGTTCATCGTATATTTTGGATATTAGGCCCTTATCGTTGGGTGTTGCTTGCAAATATATTTTCCCATTTGGATGGTTGTCTCTTTACCTTGAAGACAATTTCTTTTGCTGAGCAGAAGTGTTTTAGTTTGATGTATTCCCATTCATTTATTCTAGCTTTCACTTCCCTTGCTTTTGAAGTCAAATTCATAAAATCCTCTTTAAGTCCAAGGTCCTTCAGTTTAGTTCTTATGTTTTCTTCTATGGATTTTATTGTTTCAGGTCTTATATTCAGGTCCTTAATCCATTTTGAGTTAACTTTGGTATGTGGTGATAGACGAGTCTAGTTTCATTCTTTTGCAATTGGCTTTCCAATTTTCCCAGCACCATTTATTGAAGAGGCTTTCTTTTCTCCACTGTATGTTTTTGGCTTTTTTGTCGAAAATTATTAGCCCATATAAATATGGGTTTACTTCTGGTCTCTTGATTCTGTTCCACTGGTCTGTGTGTCTGTTTTGCTGCCAATACCATGCCATTTTGATTACTGTCACTTTGTAGTTAATTTGAAGTTGGGCAGAGTGATGCAGGTAATGAACTGCTTTTCTCTTGCACCTTTTAAGATTCTCTCCCTGTATTTAACCTTTGGCATTTTAATGATGATGTGTCTTGGTGTGGGCCATTTGGGTTCCTCTTTCTTGGGACTCTGTGAGCCCCCTGGGATTGTATGTCTATTTTCTTCACCAAGTTATGGAAGTTTTCCATCGTTATTTATAACTTCCAATAGCTCTTCAATATCTTGTTTTCCTTCAAGTACTTCTACGGCACGGATATTTTTACATTTAATTGTGTCCCATAGGCTCCTTAAATTATTATTCTAGTCTTGGTTACTTTTTTCTTGCCATTCTGGTTGGGTGTCCTTGGCTTCCCTATCCTCTATATTGGTGGTTCGATCCTCTTCTTTATCCTCTCTGTTGATATACTCTAATATACTCTATATCTTAGATAATGTGTTCTTCATTTCTGACTGATTCCCTTTTAGAATTTCCATTTCCAATTTTATGTTTTTTATCTCTTTATTAAAGTTCTCACTGAAGTCATCTATTCTTCCTCTCAGTTCATTGAACATCTTTATAACCAGTGTTTTGAACTCCGAATCTGTGAGATTGCTTGACTCCATTTTTCCTGGATTTATGTTCTGTTCTCTCATATGATTTCTGCTTCTTTGTCTTCCCATTTTGAATGCCTTTCTGCGTCTGTTTCTATGTATTAATCAAAGCTCCTAAGTCCCCAGGTCTTATTAGCATGGCTTTGAGTAGTAGGTGTACAGCGGCACAGTCTTAAGAGGGGTTTCGCTGTAGGACAAGTTTAGCCCCAGCCTGTGCTGCTCCGGGGCCACATGTTAAGATTCATCAAGCAATCCACAGAGGCTGTGCTTATAGTTACCTCAAGAAACCACACCAGAGACTGAGGCCAGCTGCCACCAGTGTGAGTCTTGGCGCTGCTCAGCCAGAGGCACAGGACTCACTGAGGACACAACTGGATGTGGTTTAAGTGGGGCCACAAGTTGGGGAGGTGGCATTTCAGGGAATTCTCTGGGTGGAGCGACCTCTCTTATCCAGTGTGATGACTTCTGTCAATGGCGGGACTGCGTCTGCGCACTGGGAGTGGGGAGGGCTCAACAGAGGAACAATGGATACTGCTGGCACTTCTGTACACAGCGAGTCTTGCCTTGGCCCTCACTCCCACAACTCAGCGTCCCCCTGTAAGTCCCTGGTGCCCCCTGCACAGCCTACCCAGCACTGGTGCTCAGAAGAGGAGGTTTATCACCACAGAATTCCCTCGCGGACATGGCCCCTTTAAGAGGCTTCTCCAGCTGCCAGCTGCCGCTGCTATGACCTCTGTCTCACTCAGCCACTCATGACTTGGCAACCTCGCGTCCTTGCCCCATCCTACCTTCCGCCGTTGCAGGGTGATTTCTAAGATTTCTCCGTAGTTGTATGGCTTGTTCATCTAGATCCCAGGTGATTTTCCTTCTTGTTTGCTCCTTGTTTCTGTCACAGCTTTGATTTGGTTGCAAGAGGAATGAACAGAGCCTCTATCATCTGCCATTTTTTCTGCTCCTGTGTTAATTCTTCTCTGAATATTTGGTAAAATTCACCTATGAAACCATCTGGTCCAGAACTTTTGTTTTTTGGGAGGATTTTGATTACCGATTTGATTTCATTGGTGGTAATCTAACCAATTTTCTGTTTCTTCTTGACTCAGTCTTGGGAGATTGTATATTTCTAGAAACGTGTCCATTTATACCACATTGTCCAATTTGTTGACATATAATTGCTCATAGTATTTTCCTATGACTCTTTGTATTTCTGTGGAGTCCATAGTTATTTCTCCTCTTTCACTTCTGATTTTATTTATTTGAGTCCTCTCTCTTTTTTCCTTGATGAGTCTGGTTAAGGATCTGTCAATTTTGTTTGTCCTTTCAAAGAACCAGCTGTTGGTTTCATTAATCTTGTGTATTGTTTTAATAGACTCTATTTGGTTTATTTCCACTCTGATCTTTATTATTTCCTTCCTTCTATTCACTTTGGGCTTTGTTTGCTGTTCTTTTTCTAGTACTTTTAAGTGTAAGGTTAAATTGTTTATTTGAGCTTTTTCTTGTTTCTTCAGGTAGGCCTGTATTGCCATGAATTTCCCTCTTAGGACTGCTTTTGCTGCATCCCATAGATATTGAGTTATTGTGTTTTCATTTTCATTTGTCTCTAGGTATCTTTTGATTTCTTCCTTGATCTCATTAATAACCCATTCATTGTTTAGTAGCATGTTATTTAGCCTCTATGTATTTGTGTATTTTCCAGTTTTTTTCTTGTAGTTGATTTCTAGTTTCATACCACTGTGATTGGTTAAGGATGTTGATATGATTTCAATCTTCTTAAGTTTATGGAGACTTGTTCTGTGTCCTAAATGTGGTCTATCCTGGAAAATGTTCCATGTGCACTTGAGAAGAATGTATATTTTGCTGCTTTGGGGTAAAATGCTCTGAAAATATCTATTAAATCCATCTTATCTAGTGTATCTTTTAGGCTCCTTGTTGCCTTGTTGATTCTTTGCCTGGAAGATCCGTCCATTGGTGTCAACGAGATGTTAAAGTCTCCTACTATGAGTGTATTACTGGTGATCACTCCTTTTATGGCAGTTGATTAATTGCTTTATGTATGTAGGTGCTCCTATGTTGGGTGTGTATATGTTTACTTAGGTTACATCCTCTCGATTTATTGATCCTTTTATCATTGTGTAATGCCCTTCTTTGTCTCCTGTTATAGTCTTTTTTTTAAAGTCTATTTTATCTGATATAAGTACCACTACCCTGGCTTTTTTTTTTTTTTTCATTCATTTGTGGGCAAAATATCTTTTTTCATCTCTTTAGTTTCAGTCTGTGAGTGTCATTTGATCGGAAGTGGGTCTCT